>NC_134496.1:25695646-26033146 GCF_040206685.1 Ascaphus truei | reverse complement strand
CAGCACTTCGATCAAGGGTGGCCAACTCCAGTCCTCAAGGGCCACCAACAGGCCCAGTTTTAAGGATATCCCTGCTTTAGCACAGGTGGCTCAATCACCTAACACAACCTGAAGATTTATTATGCAGAATATCAAAGATTTTCCATAGGATTCAATGTCAGTGATAAAACAGATTATCACAGAATATCCCACCATAACGTGCCAGTGGAAGCAATAACTGTTGCTACGTCTGTATATGATATTTGGTGATACAGTACTTGTACAGACTTTTGAGTTGAGAGTACATTTACAAACCCAACACAACTTCTGAAGTAGAAGCAGCAGAGGATGTGTTACACATCTTTTATTTAATCATTTTGGTATGTATGATTTTTAATGGGACTACACCTTAGTCTAGAATATACTTTAGATGTTATTCATTAAATGGTGATAATGATGCTCGGGGCACTATCGCATGGAAACTCCTATTGACTTCAATGAGAGTTTCAGTGTCATAGTGCCCTGATGAGTACAATCACAGTTTAATGAATAACCCCAATTGTTTTGGTTTTAAATCTCTATTTAGATAACAGCTTCGGATTGGGGCAAATCGGTCTACCTCCCTGTGTTTCCGTTCATTGAACTGTAATCTGGTGATAACAGCAATGCTGTTCTTCTCTGCCCTATGGCGATACCATACAGACAGACAGCTCTTGACAGCCCCATCCAGAGGTGGCTTCATGAATCTCCCTGAAATATAAATGTTCCAATACATGCGATTTTAAATGCTCTATATAAATATTAATTATTGTTATATCTTCATTATATTTGCCGATTTGGTTAATATTGTTTATGAATGTGGATAAGCTGCACCCGAATATATATATATGTGTGTGTGTGTGTGTGTGTGTGTGTGTGTGTGTGTGTGTGTGTGTGTGTGTGTGTGTGTGTGTGTGTGTGTGTGTGTGTGTGTGTGTGTGTCACTGTCAAGAAGAAAGAGTGGTGAAGTTAGTTTAACCTGATTGTTGCTATCGGGTGAATTTTAACACAAGGATTTCTCAACTGGTTCTGTGTTCTTTTCGCGGCATTTCTGCTGCTGCTGTTACATTCTGCTGCTTTTACTGTAAGTAAATAGACTGTGAGATTTGGGTATGGTTAATTGTTGTTGTTTAGTTTGTGCTACTGCTGTAATAAATGACAATTGTCCCTACACATCCACTTGGGGAGTAAACCAAAGCGACTTTATTTTCATATCTTTTAACAGAGGCACATTCTGACCTGACACAGAAAAGTGTTCTTATTATACGATGCACTTTGATGAAGTCATGTTCCAAACAGCTCCTCATGTTCCACTGCTTGACGTGTTGAGCACAGTAGAAAGAGACTGTTGTATGATGTCCAAACATGCACTGGAAGAGTTAGATAAATTGCACGTGTAAGAGTATCTGACACTTTTTGGGGAGGTGATTCCTTTATTAAAAACATGGCATTTCTCAGCAAGATGAATGTTCATGAGCTTTCAACTTAACAAGTCTCTTCTTCAGATACCTTTTTATGTAGGAATAATTCAGACGTATAACTACCTTCTATCTCTGTAAAGGTACCTGGGCAGTTTTCAATGTGTGCAGCATTGCAGCTTTTACATCATCTGTGTGTGGTCCTTAAAAAGGTATTACGATTTGCAACAAATTAATTTTACTTGACCAAAAAGTATAGCGTGTACCGTATAGAGAGCTGATTAAAGTACTGTTCTGCGTAGGAAAGCCGTGCAATGTGTCCAACCATTAAACTTTAAAAGGCAGACACATTAAGAAAATGGCCTTCCTTTTGTTCTCTATAAAGATGATGATAAATATTTTTTTCCTTTTCGAGTTACCGTGAAAAACATAAAAGAGGACCATCATTTTTAACTAGGCACGGTTTCGCAGTTATTTCGTCCTCTGCATCGCTGCTGCTACTCCATTTGGGTATATTTTCTATGGCTGCACATTGTGATTTATGCTGCTGAACAGTGCTAATCATTTCATTGGTATAAACATTTCCCTTGGGGACAATAATTGTCTTGCCTTTGTGTATTTATTGTGTGTTTATGGGAAAAATTGCACTCAAAAATGAAACGGAGCAGCTCGCCATAAACAATGCCTTTATCCCCCATAGGTCTTGGTACATACAATGCATCGTCTGCCAGAGGTTGTCTGTAATTATTTATTTTTTTCAATAAAATGCTGTAAAAGGTTTAAGAGGGTTTTAGACTTCATGGGAATACAAGTAAATAAAGAATATTTCAGTTCAAGCTGTATTACTAGGAGTGAATATGAACATCCAAAGTAGGGTAGCCCTGTTTCCCCCCCTCCCCTGGGAGATTCTATAGTCTACTACCTGGTCTGTGGGTGTATGGTGCTGAGGCATACCTGTTTCAGGAGAACGGAGTAGCCGCGATGGTAAGGGGCAACAGGACAGGCTTATAATCTCCAGCCTCCAGCTGCAGTGGGCTCCCGGCATTCTCGACATCAATCCCCACCACAACACCCTTTACCCTACCTGCCCAGGAACTGAGACCCAGGCAGAGGTATATTGAACATGGGCCTTTATTTGGCATCACTGCAGCAGCTCTTCATACAGCAGAGTATGATCTCTGAAGTCCCAAACTTCTGGAGGGTGCATACCCCAATAGTAGTGGGGTATTTAGTCTTGATGGTCCCCAGGCATAAGCCTGGGGTGGCTAGCTCATCCGCGCAATCGGAGAGACTCACAGACCATGCTCTCTCCTTCAGCTTCCTAAATTTGGTACTCCCACTTGGAAGTCTCTGGAAGGGGCGGGCTCATGAACTGTACCTATCCATGATAGGCTTACACAGGCCATGAGTCACCACCTTACTTCCTTCACTTACGAGTGGAGCATAAGGGGGGTCACTGGCCCATAGATTAACCTCTTACTGCCCTGAACGTACTAGGTGCTTACATAATAGATGCATATTGGGGGAAAGAGAGGTATTATGGGACATACCCTGTTACAGTAGAATAAAAGGTGGAGTAACCAGAAACACAATTGGTAGGGGGTTTTATTGGTAGCCGCTGAACATTTTCATGTTGAGGAATCAAGAGGGGACTCCCCCTGAAAATGAACACGTTGCATATAAAGCAGTACTGAGGAGAACCATGTGATGCTTACTTTTTTTCAAAGAACAGAAACTATCACCGTAACTATCCAGAAATGATAGCTGGTGTCTTCTTTTAGATCCTCAACATTGGGCACCTAAAAATAGGTAAACTGGTTCCTCCGTCAGCCGACAGATTTCTTGGGGTCCTGGACTACAGTTTCAACCGCCTGCCCCCGTCCACCCCCCCAAGTTGGTGGTCTTACGAGCCCCCTGTTCTCATGTCGACAGTCTTGCAAGCCCCCTCCTCAAATCCCCCTCTCTCCCCATGTATTTCTCTGCCTCATTCACCCCTCACTCAATTAACTCCCTCTTACTCAATCCCGCTCCCTCCTCGTACTCATTCCCTCCTCCCTCACTGATAACACACACACTTCCACCCCAAATACTGTACCCATACATTTCCCCCCACAAAATACATACTTACACTACCCTCAAAAATACAAACTTACACTACCCCCAATACATTCTTACACTGCCTCCCAAATACATACATTATCCCACAATACACACTTACACTACCCCACAATACATACATTACCCCATATACATTCTTACACTACCCCAAATACTTAATTGCACTACCTCCCCAAATACATGCTTACATTAACCCCCCAACACATTCTTATCCTACACCCACAAATACAGATTTACCCTACCCCCAATACATACAGTACATACATTACCCCTAAATACTTGCACTACCCCCCCAAATACATTCTTACACTACTCCCCCCTCAAATACATTCTTACACTTACCTTGGGGATGGTCTCTCTCACTCTCCCGCGCCGGGCGCCTCTCGCTTTCCCGCGCTGGGCCTCTCTCCCGCGCCGGGCCCCTCATGCCAGTGGCTGGGAGGGATCCCGGACGGCGCTGCAAGATGGGCCCATCCAGAGGTCGGGCCCAGCCAGAGGTCAGATATCTGTAAAAAGTGACCCGTTGGTGGGTCTTGGGGACTGGAGTTGAGAACCCCTCCATTACTGTATATTGAAAGTTTCAGGTGAAGTGTTAATGCGAAATGCTGTTTAACTTCGATCTCCTGTCCTCTTGTCCTGTGTTATCAAGCTCCCTAATGTAATAGTTATTCCGTTGCAACTCATGAGTATAGGTCACATGTTTAATTGTTACATAAGCAATGCTTTATTCGGATGGATATTACATAGGACGTGTATGACTTTGCCTGTGGCTCGGTTTCATGTGTGTTCCTTGCAGCTATTGCTTACATAAAATATTCATTGGCACAGTACATTAAAAATGTATATAAATTAAATGCTATCCTATAAATTTCCAAGATCATTATTTAAATGTCATGCAATGATGAAGTGACTTCATGGTGCATTTATAGTGGTGGTAATTCTATCATACACATTTCCATTGTCCGTTGTCAGTTTGGTTGAAGGTTTTTTACGCTCTTGCTAATTATCTTGACTTTGGGAGAGGAACATGCAACAGTTAAGTGATACTGTAGCCTCCCACTGTTCAGCTAGTGTGCAGAAGATATCACAATGTAATTGGCCTGGCAGCAGTCCTTAAGAAATGCATGACTGTCTCTGGTGGTCCAGTGTGACACATGCCATTGACCAACAAGTTCTGTATTACAATGTCATGTGCAGGAACGTCCAACACAATTCCATAGGAAACCTGTGATACAATGCCATTGCGATATGTTGCGACTATGCAAGCAATACTGCTGGAAAATGTGTGACGCTGTATTTTGGGATATACTATTGGGATATGCCGTTAAAGTATTAAATCCAATAAGAAATCTATTATATGTTGTGGTTCAGAATAGAATTGTGAACTTTGTTCCAACTTGTCACAGGAAGTGATTTTTGCTCAACTGGACCGTTTTCAGCAACTCGGTGGGCGTTATTTATTAAGATACGCTAGCCTATCAGGCACCACTGCAGGAAAACTCTCATTCAAGCCAAAAGGAGTTTCCATGTTGTAGTGCCTGAGTGGCATCATCGCACCTTAATGATTAACTCTCAATGGTCCTTCATACGAGTAGCTCCGTGGCTAATAGTATACACTGGCAACACACTTTATTCGAGCTTGGCTAGTCCCACGAATTCGGGTATACCCGGGTGTATTGAGGTTTGTGACTGTTTTCTGCCCGAGTGCATTGAGGTATTTTCCATGCAGGGATTTAAGCATTTTATTCCCGCTGGCTGCAATACTGCACAGTATATATATATATACTGCATTACAATTCATGAATTTATGCCATCTGGTAGACACGCGAAGCATTGCAGCCTATTAAATCCTTATCATTATCATTTATGCTCGAATAAAGTGTGTCGGTGCAGTACACTTCATACACCGACCTTGGCCCCTTGCAGACACACTTACCAGAATTCCTTCCTACTGTCTCTGTAGCTTCTTCCTACTTACCACTTACTGTAGATTGTAAGCTCTTCGGGGCAGGGAATCCTTTTTCCTAATGATACTTCCCTGTCTCAAGTGCTATTTCCCACTATGGGGCCTAGTCTATAAACTTCAATAACTAACTCAGAGGATTTCGAGCAGTTCCCGAATGATTTGGCAAGTTTGCTATTCAGAACGTTCCAATGACCTGCCAACCCCGTTCGGGACGTGCATCTCCCCGAGTGGTAGCGCTCCTGCTCAACCACACCAAGCTGGAGCTGAAAAGCAGCTCCAACTCGTGTTTTCGATAAAATCCCCCAATTCTACTACCTCCGATGAGATTGAAGCAGTCAGCTAGCGAGCGCCTCGCTAATTACATCTCGCCACCCCAAGGATGGCGAGATGGGGTTTGTGAGTAGGACTTAGATTTTTTTATTTTATTTTTATATATATATATATATATATATATATATATATATATATATTAATTTTATTGCATCGGATTGAACCCGGGAGTCTCCGGAGGTGATACAGATTAAGCCAAGGTCCAGAGACCCCTGGCTTCCATCCTATGTAATAGAAAAACATTTTACACACAGCTTCATTACCTTAGTGGCTAACCACTAAGGTAATGAAGAGGTTAAATGCTAGTGCCTGGTTTATAGGGGATAGTGGGGGTGGGTGACGGTGGTATTTGGCCCATGGAGGGTGCTAAGGTAATGAAGCTGTTTTTATTTACATTTTAGTACTAATATATGGGAGCAGGGGGTGAATTGCATTAATTTCAGCCCCAGGGACCCCCTGCTTTCCGAGTTACAGGGCCCGGTACCCCCCTGCAATGTTTAAATCTCCCACGTCACGTGATCGGGAGATTTAAAAGCACAGGAGGTACCGGCACCCCATATCTGGGCCTGTAACTCGGGAAGCACGGGGTCCCCAAACCTGAAATGAATGCGGTTCTGCTACGGAGACCCCTTGCTACTGTACACTGTTAATTAAAATGTAAATAAAAACACTGCGATCGCCTATAAGAGCTCTGCAGGGAGATCGCCTGTAAGAGCTGTGCAGGGAGAGGCGGATCTCTATGCAGCTCTCTCTGTGCAGCTCTTACAGACTGCGGCCAGGTCGCACGGGGGAGAACTCTGAGAGAGGCCGAGATACCAGCGCTGCTGTGCCGACCGGTTTTGGCATTTTCCTACCTCACAGTGAGACTTGTGGTAATGCTTTCTGATGCTTTCTGATTACCGTGATAACACAAATGGCAAACCGGGAACATGCCAAACCGTTTGAGATGGCAGCAAAGTTATCGAAGCTCCTAGAATAGGCATCTGTGTGTTATTATGTAATGTACAGTATATTACTGCTGTGACGTGCTATGTACATAGATGGCGCTATATAAATGAAAATATACATACATCACATATGCAGTAATGCCCCTTCAAGATGTAACAGGTCTTATCACACGTTAAAGCAAAAAAAAAAAAAAACTTGATACATAACACGTGTTATCTCCATTGTTTTCAATAGCACTACTGTTGAATAACACGCAGGAGTAATAACACCTGCTACATCTGTACCCAAGAAGATTTTACTCCCATTCTTTTGAATAGAGCTGAACTCATCTCCAGCAAGGGGCTATTCACTTCTGCATGTACGCAAAATCTCCTTGCCCTTAATTTCAAGGAAAGGCAGGGCTAAGGTTAAAGGAAATAAAGGCAGGCACATATTTGCTTTAAGTATGGCTATATTTATTTAAGGAAGCCTACTGGGGTAATACCCCAAAAACTCTATTAAGTGACTTAACGTGACGGTAACATCATGTTATGCATGAGAAATGAAGATGAGGAAGTAAGTTTGTAGTTGGGTTTAATGAGAAGGTAGAAGAGCGGTGTTGCAGGGTCAATGCAATAACACGTGGGTTTCTGAATTGGCTTGTTTATTTAGCCCCAAAAATATGGCATACAAAAATAATACAGTTTCTTTTCAGCAAACAAACAAATAGAAAAATCAGTCCTGAGAAGGGCTTTGCCCTTTTCCCAACAAGGGCTGTTTAAAAAGTCCAGAGAAGCAATAAGATAACACAGGAAAGTCAGACCTTATAGCAAGTGCAGTAGTTTTTCTTCCAGAGTTGCTGCGTGTCTCACTGGTTCAGACAGCCAGGCGTGTGCTAGCAGCCTGGGTTTTTAAAGCTCCTTAACAAGGCAGCTGGGACCTGACCAATTAACCAAACCTTTTCCCAGCTCAAATCTAACCCTGTCACTGCTGCACTGCAGACCTACACATAGGTCTGCCAGACAAAGGGCTGGTGTCTTATATTCACCCTGTTACAAGCAGTTTAAAACAGAGATAAGTATTGCCGACAATGTCTCAGGAGAGAGCTGATTTTTACTGCAGCATTTTGAATGGATTTTTTGGAATACAGTTTTTATGCAGGGAGTTCGTAAATTACAAAGTGTCCCATAAAGATGATAGAGTTATAAGTGAGGTCATATATCAGAGGTTTAGCTGTGTTGACAGAAAAAAGGGCAGATCATAGCAATGTTGCCGATGTAGAGAATTGTTCTTGCTGATATTCTCGTCTAGTCCAGTAATGGCAGCACACACCTGGGGGTACTAGCTCCTCCCTCTAGGTAGGAAAGAAGGCTGATTTCCTGGAGGGGTAGCTATATAATGGTCCTTCCCCTCCTCCTGGACAGTGTCGTATCTGAGCAATATACATATACAGTACATCTACGTATATTACACAAAATAACAAAACACTCGATGGGTGGGAAATGTGTGTGCTGCCATACTGGACTAGAATAATGGAGAATGCCATTAAGAACAATTCTCTATTTCTCGTGCGCCCCACAGCAATAAAGAAAAAAAATGGGGGGGGGGGGATTAAATAACTATTTGCATCACCTTCCTCCCAAAGGCTGCGTCCGTCCGCTGAAGGGAAAAACATCACGTTTTATGTGTATTATTTTTTTGTACATAGGATTGAGGGAAGCAGGGGGTCCCCGGAGCTGAAATGAATGGGGTTCAGCTCCGGAGGACCCCCTGCTTCAATCCTATGTACTATAACTAATAATACACAAAAAATAATAATAAAAAGCGAGAGTGCGCTGCTCATCTGAAAGGTAAGCAGCGTTATTTTTTTTCTCCCCAGCTCATGGCAAATCAAGCGAAGGATTTAACGCTGTGGGTTCCCTTTTCAGTCCAAGAAATTGATATTGCTCTGCCGGTACAGTATGAGCATTACCCTTTAAACGTAGTTGCTTCCCTGTCTGGTTATAATCTTCCAGGATTGCAGTTTTAATCCATTTTGCAGCCGAATATTTTGATGCCGTCTGTCCTCTGCCAATTTGAAAAAAAAAAGAGCCTGTCCGATATTCACCATGCTGCTTTTCTTTCTAAATAAATCTTTTTTTTTTTTTTCCCTTTATTTTTGGGATTTGGGCAAAATAGAGGGAGAAGGATATCCTGGTTAAGGTGTAAAAAATGAGGTTACTTTAGACCTGTAGTCTGGAACTGTCCTGAAGAGAAATTAGACATGGATGCATCTATGAAAGAGCCTGAATTTCTGCTCCCCTTCTAGCAGAGGTACAGTAAAAGCTACCAGAAAAGGGGGTTCAAAGGGTTTTTGGCCTAGAGTATTAAGAACAACGTTGATATTCTAGGGAGCCACAATTTTCCTAATACTTGGCTTTTTCTTCCCAGTTGCCTTAAGAAACCGTTTCATTAAAGGAAAAGATGTTAAAGGATTGTCTTCTACAAGAGCTGACGGCTGCTACTTGGACATTAAGCATGGAGTGAGATTTTATCATCAAATTCCACTTAGAGAAAAATCGAGAATCTTTTGAACTGCAATTTCTGCCGGATCCTCTTGAGTGTCAGCACAACGTCTTTGGAAGATGGACCATGCTCGGTTATAATCTCTGTAAGGAAATGTTTTGTATACCTGTAGAATGGTATGAATCTTTCTCTCATTTCCGCCTTTCAAATTCCATGCCATCAATTGTAGACGGATCAGCTTTGGATGTTAGATTGGCACCTGGAAAATTAGGTCCAATGGCAACTCCTTTGCTGGATGTACTAGGTTTGAAAACCGGGCTCTTCACAACGTACACATTGTGAGTGTCCATTTTCAAAGAGTTACAATAACATAAAGAACATTTTTACCATCTGCACTATGGTCTTTTGTCTCTACTGTATTTTCTCTTGTAAGACTAGTACTACAGATATTTGCCACAGTTTTGGAGTTGCCTTTATAATTGGGGAATATGTACTGTAAGTAGCACTCTAACCACGAGACCACAAGAATGTTAATTACTTATGAACTTATTGCACTAAATTCTGTCCAATGTCTTGTATTTTCCGGTTACTAGATTATGCTCCCCTGACTTGGACGACTGAACTATGACTGGGTCAGGGTATTTGACCAATTGTTATCAGGATCATGACTTACACACACAAATGTAGCAAGACTAACTGTTTTCGGTACCGTGAAGACAAGACGTGTGATTCAACCCATGGGAACACTTTGTCGCCCGCGGTCCACCAACAGAATTATTTGCGGGGTTTATTTTTCTAATTGCAATTCAGTATGTGTCCAGCAGAGGGTACATTGAATATTTTTGTCCATGCCAGCGGTGAACGGTCATGGGGCCATAACATTAAAAGAAATTCCGGGGGATTACACTTGGTTTAACGCGGTGCTGAAAACAATAAGTCTTGCTACATCTGTATTTCTTGTTTCATTTCCAGAGTAGAGGAGGTGTCATGGGATAATGCCAAGTCAAACTGGAGCTGGATGGAGCAGCTATGAAAAAGCTTAATCCTACTAGAATCTGCAGTGAAGACAATCAGAATCAGAGTCAGTTGGAAAGTGGAGTGACATGGGAATGAAGATCCTTATATGATGTATTTCCCCATCTAGATTGGTTCACAAAGATAGTCATAATATGATGAATGTGCAGTGTTACGATCTGGGAAAGACAGGACTAAGGCCAGTCTAAGAAAATGTTTTTTTTTCTTTGTGTGTAGTAATGCGAACAATATTTCATAAGGTCATGGAAAGACTGTAATGAGGAATATTTACAGAAAGGGGGTACAAAGGGGCTAAGCACTGATGATGGTGAGCTCCCAGACAGAGGATCCCGTTAGCTGGAGCAGGCGGGACTGTACCGAGCCCGGAGCATGGTCATAGGGACAGGATGAACGTCAGAGTTGTTGCAGGATAGGATTAGCAAACCGTACAATGGATGAGGCATAAGGAAGGCTCTGGCAGACGGAGGTCAGAGCAAGCGGAAGGTAGGAAAATGTAGTCCAGCAGGCCGGGGTAAGGGCAGGCAAGGTTCGCGAGTGTAGTCGCACAGGAAACAGGTCAGGTGAATAAGTTAATCTCAGACAGCAAACTGGATACAGTGTCAGAAGTGCATTGATTTGGCATCCACGAAGTAGAGGGGGCAGTGTAAGAGACGTGTTCAGAGGTACGCAATGGAGACCGTTTCAAGTGAAACTAAAATTAGGCTTTATTGCGCCTGTCCCTTTAACACAGCAAAAAGACAACTTACTCCACTTTGGAGAATATCTACACATGTAGTCCAGACCTCTCTAACTGGGTGGTTAGCTAAGCTAATTACAGCCCCAAATATACATACATTTATACAGATATACAACAGTCCCATAAGAAAGTCTTATCTGGTTCTTGTAGCTGTAGGGGAAGGCTTCTCTGCTCTCCTGGGTTAGCACACTTGTGTGCTAAGGCAATGTCTGTCCAGGTATACAGGTCTGCTCAGATTTGTCTTGCTGTCAGACTGCAGTCTCTTTGCAGCTCAAGACATTTGTCCTTCCTGGATCAGCCCCAATTGTGAGACTCAGGAATTTCATCCTTTCTGTCTCAAAACAGGCTATTTCTGAGAGAGCTCTAATCAGCCAGATGGAGTTGGTTAATTGCTGGTATGCAATTAACCAGCACACTGCTGGATCAGGGGCATGTTTCTTTAAACAGGGATAAGTCCCTGTTACAGGCAGTTTATGTAGGAAGTCAGGGTGTGTGTCCATGAGGCTGATATGCAACAGGTGTGCAGAGCAATTGGCAGTGGAGCTATGTATGTATGTCTTTAATTATATAGCGCCATTAATGTACATAGCGCTTCACAGTAGTAAAACATGTGACAATCTTATGTAGCACTTCTCTCCCCTTCCCCCCCCCCCCTCTCTGGGAGATTTTTCTGGTGCTTGCATACCTGCGACGGTCCAGGAGATACTGAGTGGTCCGCGATGGCATGGGGAACAGGACATTGGCTTATAGTTCGCTCTTGGTGTCAGCGCTTCCAGCTCCAGTGGCTCTAGGGTAGCCAGAGACAGTCTCCCACTGGTGCACATTACAGACATAACCCTACCTGATAGACTGAGAACTCAGGCAGGAATATATATAGACAATGGGTACTTTATTGCAGTCACTGGCAGATAGTACACATACACAGCGATGCAGATGCTGATCAGAGGTTTCCAGGCTTCAGGATGGTGCAGGGCCTCAAGCAGTCTTGAGGCATAATTGTCAATCTTGAGGCCTTTGTAGCAGTAGATGTTCCCCAGTCCCCTAGGGATTGGAGTGGGCAAGCTCATCCCTGATGGGAGAGACTCACAGCCCTTCCTCCAGTCTCCAACTCCAGACTGGACTGCCCCACTAACTTTTGGCACTTCCCCCTGATATCAAGAAGGGGAGGGCATAGTGTCTGTACCACCATTGGCTACATACACACCATGTCAGCTCCTCTCCTGTCAATCAGAGGATAGCAGAAGGGGGGTCAATAGCCCTAGATCATCCTGTCACAGCCTGCAATACCTATCAGGGCTTGTGTGACAGGAGACAGAGAAGCAACAGGACCAGCCATGTTACACATATAAATTACAAGTAATACAAATAACACATAACGGGAAGAAGTGCTTCAAACATAAAAGTAACATTTAGGAAAAGGAGTCCTTGCTCCGAAGAGCTTACAATCTAATTGGTAGGTAGGAAGAACATACAGAAACAGTAGGAGGGCATTCTGTTAGGTGCGTCTGCAAGGGGAAAATCTTTATGTGGATGTGTATAGTATTTGCCATGGAGCTACTCATATGCTTCGTTAAGGAGGTGGGTCTTATTAAAGTGGATAGAGAGGGTGCTAGTCGGGTATTGAGGGGATGGGCATTCCAGAGGTGTGGGGCAGTCAGCGAGAAAGCTATGCTGTAGCTGATCCAGCTCACTGCCATGGCTGCTGCCCTGAATAGCAGAGGTCGTGGGTTCAGACCTCGTCAGGCCTGACAAATGTATGCAACATACTGTACTGCAAAAGTCTAATTATAATGTTTCTGCTTGTTGAATCATACAGTACTGTATCTATTTTTCTTTAAAATATTCATGTTCAATTAAAAGTGCAATCCCCTCACAAAGGTCTTTTGAGGTAAACAAAATAAATCAATGTAGTCTTATAAATATTCAGGACACTATTCTTGCATATATATTTTATTTCTACTACAACTATATTACATACATGTATTTGCAAAACTGGCATTTCCTTTGAGTTACAAATAGCAGCGATATCACGCTCTCCCCAGAACTGTAATGTAAATGCAATGCTGCAATATGACTCATAAAATCTAAACTATGCTGTCCAAGTACTAGTTACATTAATTTACATTGTACGTAGTTTATACTTTGTTCATATATATATATATATATTTTTTTAATCTTGAAAACATTCTCCATTAATTTTCAACCTAAGGGGGGGGGGGGGGAAGAAGTAATAATGGCATATTCTAAAAAAATTAAAATGACACCCACTGTAATTTTTCTAAATTGCTACAACATTGGAATATCGCCAGCTTTATTTCCTGCTTTGCATGCATCCACATGGAGGATTGTGGGCCACATTTATTAAGCAGTGCTAAGGCGCAAGGCACCACTTTACGGCCCATTCAAACCCAGTATTTCAAATCCAGTCTTGTGTCAAACATCTGTATTCTCCCTCCTCCTCGTTACATAGTTTGACCACTTTTAGATTATCACAGAGACTCTCTTATTTATTTGGAATACATTATTATTAGAACTGCTAAAAGTGCAACTTCTGTATATTTACCATGAATTTCCCTATCTTAAAAAAATTATATATTTTTTACCCTCTGTGTACACGAGCTTCCCGTTCAAGGAATGTCAACAAAAGTGTAGTCATATGCTCATGTGACACCAAACCTGTAGGCACTGTGCAGTGTACATTAACTGAGTGCTATTTTAGTAGGTTGTACAGATGTAGCAAGACTTACCATCTCCAGCATTGCGGTTCAACATGCAATAGTCTGCAGTGCCGTGGACTGTGTCTGCGGCAGTCTCGCAGCGTGGGGTCCATGGTTCGGAATGGGACCCCCTTAATCCTTCGGTGTTGCGACCGCCACACCAAAGATATTAAGGCTTACTACAGCTGTGTTTCAGTTCGTTGAACCAACACAAAATATAATGTATACAGTATATGATTGTTAATTAAGGTCCAATAAGAAGTAACCCCATCTGGGAGTACTTCACATCAGTAAATCTTAAATATTACCTACGGTAAGGAAAAGAAAACAAATGTTTTGGATTAATACAGTACTGTAAGACATTGTATCTCCACCCCCGCCCCCTCCTCCCCTTCCAATGAATAGTGTGTGTCTGGAAAGGTTATAATGACAGCTACTGGTAAGAAAAAGATGTCTGAGAAGTAAAATAATGTGGCTACTGTAGTTTCAAATATAGATTTTCAGTAGATAATATTACAATGGCTGTTGAGAATATATTTGAAGCCAATAAGTGACTCAGATTTATTAGGACACCTGTTGCAAAAGAAAAAGATATGTTACATATAAGGACTATGACATAATAACTTCTGATAATAGTTTGAAGCTCCTCATATGAGGTGTAAACTTTGTCACGTAGATCAAGCATGTGAAAATTCTATATTCATAGATTACTGTATATTCAGAATAGAATGTAGTTTTTCTTTACATACTGTAAATAGACGTACATTAGTTATCTAAGACAGAGAAGGATAACACCAGGAGAGGAATCCAACAGGACAGGGCGGTTCAAGCAAAGAAAAGAACAGATAACATACATCTTTGAAAAGCATATGCCATATTTGATGTGAACTACCATATATCTGCTATATGTAAGCAACAACTTTGGACAATAAGAGTATTTTTGTGTGCTGAACCGAATGCAGAATTATTATAGCTAAAGAAGATATAATTAATCATTGACTTTCAACAAGTACTTTACCCATATTTGGTAGTCTCACTAATGACTGGTCTGTGTTATTAGATTAACAAGTTTTATACACGTGTTGCTGTCTCAAATTGACACCAACGTAAATAATTGCTTTGTATTTTGGAATAAATTGCACTATTTTGATATATATCCACTTACAGCTTTATATAGAAAAAAAAAAACACACCAAGAAAGAAAGAGATCAGGAGACAATGTTTTTCTGTGAAATTCTAAAATCATATTTATTGGCCAGTCCACAGAAAGTGCCATTGTACCACAAAAAGGCGCCTGTTTTTACACACTTAAAAGCCAAGGCTTAAAACAGCAGGTCCATCTTGAATAATTATTATAAGGTCACGTTTCTCAAAATCTTGTGAAAACTGTCAGAATCTTTACAACTCAGGATATGGAAACATTGAGTCAGACAAAGGAGAAGAAGAAAACTGAAACTAAGCTACAGTCCGTACCGTACAAAGTTCGTTTTCAATATGCACCACTGCTTGTATTTGTCCACTGATACATTTCTTACATACTTGACATTATCAAAAATAAAGAAGCACAATTACAGACGAGCCACGCATGTTGTGTTACACTCATGGAACTGTACAATCAGTGTATCATGATATTGTTTGTCATGCCATGGCCTTCTAGTACCCATGCAGTGCAAACCCTGCCGACAGTGAATAATTACAATTGACATGTTGAGAATTGGAGGCTGTTTTGGTACCGTGTATTACGATTACATGTCGGCTAGTAAAACGTGTGATCGTTTCACTAAAGTCTCAGGTTGACGTTTCTATGTAATGCAGCTGCTTTTAAGTAGATTTGTATTTCTTCACAAAATAATTCAAACGGGGTGTTTACTTTAATTATGCTCTAAGACAGGGGCGGCCAGCTCCAGTCCTTCGAGTGCCACCAACAGGCCAGGTATTAGGGATATCCCTGCGTCAGCACAGGTGGCTCAATCAGTGGCTAGAGCCACCTATGCTGAAGCGGGGATGTCCTGACAACCTGACCTGGTGGTGGCACTTGAGGACTGGAGTTTGCTGCCCCCCTGCTCTAAGATATCTGCATCGGCAAAGACCACATCTCTGCTTTATCAGCTGCCTCAAACATCCACCGCGTATGCAGCCGCCACACACAGACCGTTTGACACAGCTCCCCCTTCTCTCTTCTGTTAGACATTCTGTAATAAATGTATCAGCCTATGGCAAGGACCAGTGGAAGTGCCTTCATTAACACTGCAATAACCCCATGCTGTGACTGATTAATTATTAAGCAGGAGAAAAATGCTGAGTTCCTTATTCCATCACAGCTTTATCCCACCACTGTGGTTCTCTCATATTTTACCATTTGCTTATGTATTCAGAAGGGAGACTTCCATGCGTTAATGCAGCTGCTTGTGTTCTGAGGAAACACATTCCCAACGTTATCTTTACAAGGCCCCAAAAGCCCATTCTCCTTAAATAAATCATAGCTTAAAATGACTCCAACTCATATTCTTGACAGATCTGCAATGTCATTTCTGTGTGAAGACAGAGGCCCTGTAATTAAAAGTAATAACAGGTCCTTATTCCAAATGGGTAGAAACAGAGTACCCTAATGTACATTTGCAGTAACTTCTACTCACTTTAATGGAAGTTAATGCATTGTTAACTTGAGTTACTCTGATTATAACCATCATGAATACAGTAGGGCCTCTGTTATTTTGAAGGTGTTATAGGGAACTGGAGATGGGCAGCAGATATACAGATGTAGCCAGTCTCTGTCCCCACTGCCCAGGAAAGCCGTGGGAATGAAAATGTGGCATCCCCCAGCTGCAGGGATGTACAACACGAAATAGTGGACCCTCCGCAGATCGTCACGTCTTTTTCCATCTCTGGAGTCACAGACTTGGGGTTTTGACGCTGTTCCGGGGACAGTAAGTCTGGCTACCTCTGTACTCATGAGGGACCAATAACACAACCTTAGATGTAATGGCTTTTCGCCCAAATAATAATAATAATTTTTATGATTTATAAGGACAGAAGTAAAAGGCTACTGAAATGCTGTACTTACATTTCCAGTATACTGTACATTCCAATACCTTTATTTGCAAGTCTGTGCTTCCAGACATGGGGTCGTGTGTTTGCTTCTCCTCTTCACAATCCACTCACGTACTAGTTTTTGGTAGGTAACATTTCATTTTATGCTACATTACATACCATATTGGTGATTTATTGTACTATTCCAAGGAATCATTTTGGAGATTCTTGCTTTTTCAACATTCCCATTCATAGCAAATTAATTCTTTAAATATATGTTTAATGGCAGCAAATAGTAAATCAATGAACAGTAATTGTCCCCTAATAACAAAGAAATTATAATCTTGTGTGGTAGGGTCTCCTGTAATAATTGCACATAAAATGCTTTGTGGCCGGGACACGTACAGTAAGTAATTGTTTAATGAATCGGGCCTTCAGAGTTTGCATTTCAGCAAGTGTGGTTTCTACAGCAATAAAACTCAGTCACTTGCTACTTCAACACAAAGTAATGGGCCATTATAGGTGTAAAAGGGATTCTCAGTCATTTTGGCCACATATTTCTTCAGCTCTCCACAGAATTTGATAGCATTTGCACTCATTTTTTTTTCTCCGTAATGAACACCAGGAAAGAATTGCTTTTGTGCAGAGGCAAACCACAGCTTTATTTCATTCTATCTCAGCCAGTGATTCTTGGTGCATGGGGGTCTCTAAAAGTGACCAAACATTACAGTTCTCTGGGAAAGATAAGGACCACTTGGCCCAGCTAGCTAGTCCAATACAACAGAAATAAGTGATACGTTGCTTAACCTTTTCACTGCCAGGGGGGCCTGTAACACTGGCAGCAAAAGGATTAATATCCAACACTGCTGAACTACGAGTGTGTATGTGTATGTGTATATATATATATGTGTATGTATGTATCAAGTGACCTGAGGAAGAGAGGAAAACTCTCGAAAGCTGGTCCTATGACATAAATTTTTAGTCCAAATAAAAAAGGTATCACCTAATACTGAAGAAATATATATTATGCACCTTAACCCTGGCTGTGCTCAAAGCTGTGACCATGCAGCAAGCTTAAGCCTATAGGAAACCATGTTAAAAATGGTTTTTGAAGCAAAAAGTGGCACTGTGTGCTCATTTGCATGTCATTTCCCAGAATCCCTTGCTGCAGTGGAAGTGCTGTGTGCTGGGTGATAATGGGGAAAGGCGGGGTTGCAGACCTGCCTAAAACATGCAGATGAGCATACAGTTGTATTTACATTTGCATATTTACTTTGCTGTGGAGGGTTTTTGTCACTTTTTTTACTCACCATAACTTAACTCAGTATATATATATATATATATATATATATATATATATATATATATATATATATATATATATATATATATATATATATATATATATATATATATATATATATATATATATATATATATATATATATATATATATATATATATATATACACATGAAGGTCAGTCAGCACACTGTAGTAGAAAAGGTTGTAATAGCAGATGCTAGTCCCATAGAGAATAAGTATGATACGAACCAATCCAAAGACCAGTAAAGAGACAGCAGACCGCACGGGGTTAATCCAAAAATCTATATTCACAACATGAAATACACGTAAGCGTATTACGTGTATTTCATGTTGTGAATATAGATTTTTGGATTAACCCCGTGCGGTCTGCTGTCTCTTTACTGGTCTTTGGATTGGTTCGTATCATATATATATATATATATATATATATATATATATATATATATATATATATATATAATAACACAGAAAAAACAGGCGCACTCATAGCGTAAAAAGGTATAACAATATTTATGGAGTAAAGGATTTAAAATGCACACTCACAAACATAGCTTAATAAAAAGCAATTTTGATTTTTTTTTTCTTCATGTTGATGTGGCTGGCGCCGTTTAGGTTGGCGCCGTTTTTTCTTTCTGTTGTGATATATATATATATATATATATAAATATATATATATATATATATATACATACACACACACACACACTTTTTTATAGTGGCACTCCTCTGGGACAGGTACTTTATTCTGCCCGGGTGCATTAACTGTAAAAAGATTAGGAATAAAGGGAAATAGTAACAGGCACTCCAGGACTTGTCAAAAAACTGAAAAATATTTATTACACAAGGTCAATGTCCCGGTCCTCCAAGGAGTCTAGAAAACTCAGAGTTTGACCTTTAGTAATAAATATTTTTTACCTTATCAACAGGTCCTGGAGTGTCTGCTACTATTTTCGTGTGTGTGTGTGTGTGTGTGTGTGTGTGTGTGTGTGTGTGTGTGTGTGTGTGTGTGTATATATATATATATATATATATCTTGATTTCATATATATATAATCTTGATTTCCATATTTAATTCTGAAATTGTTATAGTTACATGTCGTATTGCTTTCAGTAAAAGATCATGTTTCTCTTAATCTCTTCTATATCTTCCCCTTGTTACTTTTATGCCATGAACACTTGTATAACGCCTTATTTCCTCATAAAAATGTTTCTCTCCTGTACCTTTTTCTACCCTAAAGGTATTGAAAATTCTCCTTGTTTCCCACCTTTTCACCCAGAACAGCTCCATAAAAATGCACTGCCGCTACACGCTTGGGATTGTTATAAATGTGTTCTGCCAATAATTACCAGCAATGCATTACGCACAAAGTGTAAGCGGTTATAGCCGGCCACACAAATGTGACTTATGTCCAAGACTTGCTGCTTCAGGTGATTTCAAATTAATGAACGTTTCAAAGCAAACATTGCATTTTTTTGTTTTACTAAGTAGAAAGATGTGTGGGTGCCTGCAGGCTAAATGAAATGGTAACGGATGTCTGTGTTTCACCATATCAATCTTCTCTGGCCTTAAATCTTTAGTAGCACTTAAGGTGTAGAACAGAGGTGGGCAACTCCAGTCTTCAAGTGCCTCCAACAGATCGGGTTTTCAGGATACCACTGCTTCAGCACAGGTGGCTGATTGGGCCACCTCTGTTGAAGCAGGGATATCCTTAAATCCTGACCTGTTGTTGCCCTTGAAGACTAGAGTCATTGACTGAGCCACCTGTGCTGAAACAGGGATATCCTGAAAATCTGACCTGTTGGTGGACCTCGAGGACTGGAGTTGCCCAACGCTGGTGGAGAACCACCCACGGAGAGCTTTTGAGAACGACAAAAGTACACAGGACAACCTTTAGCCCGCATTTGGTTAAGTGTGCACTCCTGCAAACTAGTGTGTGCAACAAGAAACAAAGTCCAGAGCAACATCCAATGTGACACAAATACACAGTGAAATACCTATATATCTCTTGAAAAAGGGTAATTTAGTTAACCCTTTGGCCAAAGCGTATAAGCCTGCGAGCCACTTCAAAACATGACCAATTCGCAGGTCCTAACACTAACTGATTAAAATTCTTATTTACCTCTATAATTAGAGGAAGAATGGTCCAAGCATTGAACCTGTCACAATCAGCTGCATGAAAAGAAACCCTGCTTACTTGGAAACTAGTGTGTTGCCACATTTGCAAATATTTACAGGTATTGCACTAATATGGGCCTATTTTTCAGACTCAAAAACTACAATAGGTTAAGCACAACAAAGATTAAAATGCTGTGATTTTGAATGCATCATTGTACAAAGGTTTTGGTCCAAAAGCGTTTTAGAAGATATGTTCGTTGATGACTGGTGGGACTTCTGCACTGAAACTACAATTACACCACCATTCGAAGGAATTATCCTATTGCAGTTAATAAACTCCCCTCCCACCCCTCCTATTCAATGTTTTGTAGCGTAGTTTCTCCAAACTATGAGTTTCATTCACTTGAATAGGAGCCTTCATCTCAAATGAAATAAATGGTGAATAATTGGGGCTATTTTCTAGCTGGTGAGAGGCAATTTTGGCCCCAAACCATGGCCTTTAATCCTGCACTTATCAAAATACTTTTCTTACATTTTGTCTCGTCTGTCCCAGCCTTCGACTTGAGTAGTCTCAGCAGCAGAAGTTGGGGAGGAGAGTAACATGGTGCACATATTCTAATAAGACTTATCACAGTCTTCCCCTATGTGCGGTATTCTTTTCTTTCCTTGTATTTTGCCCCTCCCCAAATCCACTGCATCTGAAGTGACGCGCCTAGCATTCTGCATCAGATGTCAATGTGTTCTTACATGATGCAATTCTGCTAAAAAAAAAAAAAAAAAAAAAAGAAACAATGCATCAAAACACACTTTTCTTAACGTTGATACATAGACACCACTTAGAATGGCCACTTAATATACGTAGACTCTTATTAACCTTTACAGTGCCATGATGATGTACCTGATGTGTCCTGGACCCTGGCCCGCCATGTGGCACTCCCGATACTTAAATGGGCACTTGCTTGTTGTTGATATGCTGATCACTTCAATCACATTTATCACTTTCCTGCTACACACAGAAGATAATAGTAGATGGTGAGATGTTGCCTAAATACGCAAGAGTTTCCCAGAAATCTACATCTCTCCAAATTAGAGAATACTAGAGTTGTTGCCAACTCAAGACCTCAAGGGCCATCAACAGGTCAGGTTGTAAGGATATCCCTGCTTCAGCACAGGTGGCTCAGTCAACTGGACCAGCTAGTCCTTTTCACCAGAAATTAAATAGCAGTCGAGACAATGGTGACCATTTAAAGACAAGACTCCTTTTTATGTAATTCACATCTGTGCATGCTCACACGCACGAGCAGAGATTGCAAAAATTCTAAACAATCCTTCCCAAGAAACTGATATTCAAGGAGGGCTAAAAATCCACATTTGGTCCCGTCCCCAACTGGAACCACATTGTAAAACAAAGCCAACGGGGTGACTAAGACTATAGGTACAGTTTAATAACCAAAATCTCTCCTGTATGAAAAAATAGCATTGACAAAAGTCAGTGGACTGATTGAGAGGACATTTAAAAAATATATTTTGCATGCATAACCTATCAAAGTAAGTGGGAACTGTATCAATGAATGTTACAATTCAGGTAACCCTTTTTGCTGCTAGGCGAGCCTGCAGTGCATTGCTAATTGTAGCATACTATGCTTATATAGCTCTGACATGTACAGTATAAATATCACAGGCACAAGAAATGCCTGCTTCGGAGAGCTTGCAATGAGATGTATTGACACAGAGAATTAGTGGCTATTTTGAATTCTATGCAAAATAGATGGCTGGAGTTCATGAACTGGGTCTGACCCAAAGTCCCTCTGTTTCAGCCTTTCAACTTGCAAGACTACCCCTTCTCCCTATGAGCTGCAGGCTCAACCTAAGCAAATGGGTCGACATTGCCGAAAAACATACATTGGGGCAGCGGTTGTCTACCTGGAAATCTGATCTCCTTTCTTTTAAACCACTGGAAATTTGTGTAGATGATACTTGCTCATAACCGATTGTGTTACAAGGCAGTAAAGATAGAGGATTCCTTAGCTCTCAACTACTCTGAGACTAGAAGAGTTTTAATCCAACCAACCAGCCCTTAAATGTGTATATATCATGCCAGCCAGTCTCCCTTTGTAGGCAGGTAGCCACAGCGTACAATGATAATCCTGTCACTGAATCCAGAGTCTTTAACTAACTTGCGTCCGAAATAAATAAGATTTGTGTTTACAAAAGGAAGAGTAGGAAGAAGAATGTGTTAGTACGTCAGTGTTAGGTGGCTCCATTCCTGCTGGCCTCTTCGTGCTGCACTGTGCTGCTTTGCCTTTGCTTGGTTCTCCTCCTCTTCATCGTCACTTTCGTCAGAGTCACCACTTGTACTCTCTTCCTCCTCTTCGTCATCATCTTCAACTTCCTCCTCCTCCTCTTCTTCACTCTCCCCTTCTTTTGTGGTGGTTTCATATTTCTACATTGGACAAGAAAAAAAAAAAACAATGGTTACCTTATGTTATATCTACGTCACCAATGTGTTGTGCAAAGCAGCACAATGAGGGTTTCAAGGATATTTCCTTCTCTGAGTGACTTACCATGGAAGGGAGTAGGGCATGAGTAGAAACACCAAGGGGGTTATGCACTAAGCATTGATAAGTGGGTTTTCTGGGTGCTATGCACAAAGCAGTGAGAAGTGGGTTTTCTGGGTGCCATGCACAAAGCAGTGAGAAGGGCTTTTAAGTGAGATATATGCCTTTATAGCGTGATACTGCCTGTTGTGAGATTGACAAAGCAGTGATAACAGTGCAGTATCGTGCTATAATGGCTTTTTATCCCACTTAAAAGCACTTATCACTGCTTAGTGCATAACCCCCTAAGAAAGTAACGGAATGAAAAGCAAATAAGGTCGGGAGATTCTATGACAGAGACAAAAGTCAATAGCATATTTTTTTTTTTGTACGGAGGATGAAAGCAGGGGCTCTCTGGGGTTGAACCCCATTCATTTCAGCTCCAGGGACCCCCTGTTTTATTAGGATACTTGCCTCCATAGTAGATGCCGTTCGCCGCTCTGCTTGGCTAACAGGGTTCCCAGAATGGCTGCTTATCAATGCTCCTGCACCATGCGGTCCAATAGGAAGCCGTGATGTCATCGGTACGGCTTCCTATTGGCCCAAGTGAGGCGGAAGCTTTAAAATGCTGAGAGATACTGGCACTCAATAAAGGAATCTACGCCTGTGCTGTCTTGTGGATCCCAACCATGGGAAACTCTTGCAGCGACGCGTATGAAGCGACTCCCCACAACGCTGCAAAATTAGATCTCCCAAGGGAGAACTCAGGAAAATGAAAATAAATATACACACAGCACACCGGGGATCAACACAAATAAATATATACATGTAATACCAGGTCCAAGATGACCTAACAATTGGTTAAATTAATTAAAAAAAATAACCAAACACAAAAAAATCAAAAGAACACAATACGCAATAAAAATCAATATAGAACTAAACCAAACGGGCTTAAAGAATGAAACTGCTCAACCAGTGAGACCGCACGTACAGTCTAAAAATACTCAAATCAAATGCTAATTAGAACAAATACCACAGAGGGGGAGGGGGACAGACACTAACCATAAGCTGCAGGGGGCAGCCCCCCCTGATGAAGCACGCTGTTGCGAAACGCATTTGAGGTCACAAGAGGCTTTTCAATGTGCTCACCATAGGCTGCGACAGAAGAACCAGGAAGCTCGAGCGGAGGATAGATCAACCGGTGCAGTCCGGACTTCACATCAAGTGCCTGCCACGGCCACCCGCTCTGCAGCTTATGGTTAGTGTCTGCCCCCCCCCCCCCTCTGTGGTATTCGTTCTAATTAGTATTTGATTTGAGTATTTTTAGACTTTACGTGTGGTCTCACTTGTTGAGCCAGTTTCATTCTTTAAGCCCATTTATATATTTTGTTTTTATTATGGATCCCCAGTGCGCAGTGTGTACTGTATATTTCTTTTCGAGATACTGGCACCCCCTTCGGAGTATAAATAAATAAATGTGGAGAATGCATTCCAAAGGGAATGGTAAATAAATAGACAGGGCAATAAATGGAAGAAAGGGTTACTGGGAAATGTGGAGAGTATGTAGGACCATATATCCATCAGCAGTGTGAAGGGGTGTGAAGTGGGGGAGAAGAGTTTGAAATTAGAAATAACAAACAGGCAGGGAGAAACATTACAAAAAACGATGATAGTGTGTAAGAAACCCCATATCAGCATTGAGTCCTCTTGTTTTAGTGTCAAAGATCATTATCATTTTGAGTTCAAATGTTTTCCGATCTTGAGTGCTTTTGAAAAATTCCTTTTGAGGATTTAGATTTTTAAATAATTTATGGAATGATCTGGCTGTGAAAAGTGGTAACCAGAATGAATCTAAATAGACACACAATAACACACCATGAAGAAGGAAGATACTGCACAGGCACAATGAGATGCTGCATTCCAGTGGGACACCACTTCTCACAGCTAGATCATTCCATTAATGATTTAAAAATCGAAATCCTCCAGGGACTGTTTAAAAGCACTCAAGAACGGAAAATATTTGAACTCAAAATGATAATGCTCTTTGACACTAAAACATGATGACTTAATGCTGATATGGGGTTTCTTACACAGTATCATAATTTTTTGTAATGTTTCTCCCTACCTCTTTGTTCATTTTCATTTCAAACTCTTCTTCCGCTGCTTCACACTCCTGATGGATATATGGTCCTACATGCATTCTCCACATCTCCTGCCTTAGATTGTTATCTTGTTTTTTTTACATCTGTGTTTAACTCATGGAATCTCTGTTAAATCAGTATTGCTGACCTGAGGAAGAGAGTGAACTGTCGAAAGCTTGTCTTATAATATCTATTGTGAGTCCAAATAAAAAAGGTATGGTCTAATACTGAAGTACTCATTTACTCTACACTATTGTAACTGGACTAACACGGCTATTTCTACTTAACTCATTAAACTGTCTGCATTTATTGTACTGTATGTTTTTATAATCTTTTCTGTAAACTAAGCACAGTACTATTTTTGTATATAAAACCTAAAATGTAATAGGTATGTCTTTAACTCCAACTGATATTTGCATGTTTTGTGGAGAGTAATTTCATTTATCACACATTTTCGCTAGAATAGATTTTTGTGTGCTGATTACATACTTTGCTTGGAAAACTGGGACCAAAGACTCTGTAAGTGAATCTTGATACAGTATCGCTTTAGTGGAGGCAAAAAATATATATAATTTGTGCAGCATTCAGTATGGGGATGACACTTCCAATAAGAAACTGCTCCCGAAAATATCATTACACTCAACGAAATAGAATGGCAAAAGTGCGCTGCATACCATTATTGACGGACAGACATTCAACAATAGAAGTGAGAGTCGTAGATGCACATGAGCTGGGAAAGGATTAGGGAATTGTAGATGAGCTAACAGGTGTACTCATGAAGGGATAGAGTAGGAACTAGGAAGCTGTTGACTGTGTTTTAAAATAGGAAATTTAAAAAGTAAAGATCTTACGACAGCTCGGGCTTTAATATAAATTTACAAACCAACAATAGCTGCCATGCTAATTCAAGCACAGATAACAATCATATAGTCTATAGAAAAGGGAAAATCTCTGAGGCAGTGATTTCCAAACCACAGAATTCCTGGCACACCAGATATTAAGGATACCCAATAAATCGGCCAACACTCCAATGCCCTTATATACAGATGAGGGGAGGTTTATTATCCACAAATCATGTTGTGGCAGTTCCATAAAGAGAGGGTTGAGAAATACTGTTCTGAGTTATTGGCGAAACTTTACAGCATACATACCTCCATGGGGTTGACCGTGATGGTAAGAGCAGAGTCATCCCAGTCCATATCTATCTCTTTGACAGCCTCCTTCCCCTGAGAGTCAGGCTGCTGAACTGCCCGCAATCTAACTATACCGAGAACGATGATGATGACCAATATACTGACACAAGCCACTAGGACAATGGTGGTTGCACCAGGGGAGACTGAAAAACAAAAGCCATAAAAATATGATGATGTTTATTGTACAAAGAAATACATTGAGTAGTAGATGATACGCATATGCATGTATCGGGAAAGAGAGAGCGAGAGAGATGTGCAGAAAATCTTACGCCCCTATTCAATATGCCATGAAGCTGCTTGTCATGCTGGTGAAGATTTTCGTTTATCTCTTTTCCAACACTGGGAAAGATACTTTAACATCATATTGAAAAGGAGCTGTCATGGAATGTTATTTTTGGAATATACAGTATTTCTTAATTTATACATAGCTATTTTTACTAGTGCACTTCCCTTGTAGACGAAGACTGTTGCGCTACATTATGTTAATTGCTGTGTTATGGGGAAGTGTCAAGACTCCCATAATTATAAACTGTTAATTTCAAAGAACAGAAACATTCATAATTTGTTTAAGCTTATTTTTATTGCTGCAATCATATTGTAGAAATATTCAATCCTACGATCTGTAGTATACATGAGTAACAGAAGAATGCTCATAATGAAAAGGAACTGTCACAGCTGGCTCACAAATATCTTGATAGTTCGGATGTGTGTGACAGCGCAAAGTTGAAGTTGATACCTACAGAAAATGTTCTTTTTATGAAAAAGAAAAGGAACCATTACACTGAACAGTGAACTAACAACAGTGTGTAGGAAATGGATAGAATTCAAGAGGAGAGGGAAGAAAAGAGGAGAGTGAGACGTTTTACTTTTAAACAATAGTCCTATATACATTATACTGTATTAAGGATGGGTGGTTTGGGACGTGTGAAGTCAGGAAACCCACAAACCTGGAGTGTGCCAGATTCCCTTGAACTAATAGTTCGGAGTGGCTGTGACTTGGATTTTGGGGCCTCAATCCGAGGCAGAGATGAACCAAACCCTTGTTTCTGCCCCAGATTTGTTTCAGGTCCCATCCTCCCACCCCTGACAATCTGATATATGTATATATCTTTATATAGCACCCATAGTGTACTACGCTCTTGACAAAAGAGGCAATACAATGCTGGGAATTACAATAACATAAGTACAACACAGAAAGTTTGATATAGGAAAGGAAATCCCTGTATCGGAGAATCAATAAACTACATGGTACTGTATATGGGAGGTGAATTGTAGAGATAGCTGGTGAGGGAGTAAGTGCACTTAATGGCAGTGCTTGGCCATAATGTTTGGTAGGACCGACTGTGGGTGTGAAGCAGTAGCCATGAGTCCAGGCTATTGAAGCACTTAATTTAAGAGGAGATATTTTAGGTTTGACTTTAAGATGGGGAGAGAAGGTGCTTGGCGTATACTGAGTGTGAGGGAGTTGCACAGGTAAGGGGCAGTGAGAGAAATGGTTTAGGATGACAGAGAGCAGTACAGGTGAAAAGGGATGGAAAGACAGTTTTGAGCATAGCGCAGGAAACGAGTAGGGACATAACGAGAGATCAAAGCTAATATGTAGGGGGGAGCAGATGAGTGGAGAGCCCTGAAGGTAAGGAGGAGAACTTTGTGTGTGACTCTTCTGGGAGAACTTATTCTAGCAGCATAATTTTGGATAGATTGCAACGGAGAAAATTACGAGGCAGGAAGGCCTGTTAGCTGGATGTTACAATAATCCAGACAGGAGAGGGTAAGGGCGTGCATTTGAGTTTTATGAGTAAATTGACAAAGGAAAGGGCAGATCACGGCAATGTTATGGAGGAAAAAGCGACACAATGTAAGCCATGGCGTGAATGGAGAAGAAAAGGGAGGAGTCAAATGTCACACCTAGGCAACCTGCTTTGATGACAGGATAGATGATACTACCATTTACTGTGATGAAAAAGCAGATATTAGGGCAGGTTTAGAAGGAAGTATGAGGAGATACGTTTCAGGTATACTGTAGTACGTTTGAGGCGGCAGAGTGCTATCGATGAGGATATAGCCAGGAGGCAATCAGAGACTTGGGAGGTTAATGACCCTTCCTCCTTGGTTGTAAGTTCACCCACCCCACTTGAATTGGCAAGTGCTGATATATACTTGTGATGGCCAGTCTATTGAGAGACTTCTTCCTCCAGTAGAGAGGTAAGGGGAACATGTGCAGGCAGTGTAGGACCTGCAGTAAAGGGTTAACCATGACATGGTTGCAGGCCATGCTTTGGGCAAAGGACTGACTAGTGACCCTTACTTATGGGAAGAATAACAGATAGTATGTAACTATAAAATGTGTCGTGTTGGACGTAACATTGGGGGCTTCTTTGTCTTTTGCTGCCATATTTACAAAGCAGCGCTATGCCATAAAACACCTTTCAGGGTGAATTTATGGCTTTTTAAACCCCATTCGCATGAGCTCCAAGGGGTTTCCCAGCACGAAATTAAAAAAATTGTCCTTTATTTACATTTATAGTAAAGATAGAAGATTGTTTCCATGTACTGTAACTTTAAAGCTCGAGGGTTATAGTAACATTTAAAAAGAGTGTGTCTGTGTGTGTGTATCTGTGTGTGTGTGTGTCTGTGTGTTGGATTAGTACTACATTTCCAAAGATTCTAATAAAGTGATATTGGGACAGAAATTAGGATGTACGGTGTCAGAAAGTAGATTAAATTGAACTGCAAAACAGAATCTGAAATGTACATTAATTTTTCAATATTACATACATTTATTATTAAAATGGGGTAAATGGAAACATTCTTATTTGCTTCCCCCGTCTCCTCCACTCAAAGTTCTTCCTTGTTGGCCGGCTGAACCAGCAGAACAATAGCAATCGCTTGGATTACAGATCTGAATGTGAAGCAGCGCTCGAAATGAGATTTTGAAATATTTCATACAAATTGGTCCAGTGGAAATGACAAGGTAGGAAGAGTGTGAAGCAGGCGATTATTAGAAAAGTTGATTTTGATCTTTAGCTCGAGTTAATGCACAAAGCTTCATGCTAAGGCAGTGAAAAACTTTAATTCAATGTAATATGCATTGACACTTTCTCTAATATTTTGCTGACTACATAACTTATTCTGGCCTGGCAGCTACCAACATTTATTCTCACACCCTATCACTCTGCTGACGACTGGCAATAAGAGATGTGCAAAGCTGACGAGATTCGCTTCACTGCCATTTCGGTCGAGCCTTAGACATAGTTGGAAAAAACTGCAAAACTTTCTCGTGGGTAAAAGTTCTAGCAGAATAGCCCAAATTGTTCAACAAATGCTACAGTGTGTCACCACTTTCAAAAGTAAAAAAGCAAAGCAGCCCTGCAGCTTCATGTTTTCTGTGTTTTCAAAGTTTGATTTAATTTTGAAAGTAAAAGTAATTGAAATGAAGTAAACCTGCAATGACTTGTCAGTGAACTTGTTGGCAACCTTTGGATTAGCATACTTTTTTCCCCGAACCAAAAAGGGTGAAATTTGCATATTTGCGGAGGGCCTGATAATGGTCATAGTATATCTGAGCACATTGTGTGTCACTGTCACTGCATACACTACCATTACATATACTCTGTATCATTATCTACCAATGATTAATCCCTTACAGTATATTGTATTGTATTGTATTGTATGTCTTTATTTATATAGCGCCATTAATGTACATAGCGCTTCACAGTAGTAATACATGTGGTAATCGAATAAATAACAGATAATATAAATAACAGATCATGGGAATAAGTGCTTTAGACAAACATAACATTAAGGAAGAGGAGTCCCTGCCCCGAGGAGCTTACAATCTAATTGGTAGGTAGGGAGAACGTACAGAGACAGTAGGAGGGATTCTGGTAAGTGCGTCTGCAGGGGGCCAAGCTTTATGTATCATGTGTTCAGAATATCTACAGTGCTATTCATATGCTTCTTTAAGCAAGTGTGTCTTAAGGTGGGTCTTAAAGGTGGATAGAGAGGGTGCTAATCGGGTACTGAGGGGAAGGGCATTCCAGAGGTGTGGGGCTGTCAGTGAAAAAGGTTTAAGGCGGGAGAGGGCTTTAGATAAAAAGGGGGTAGAAAGAAGACATCCTTGAGCAGAACGCAAGAGTCGGGGTGGTGCATAGCGAGAAATTAGGGCTGAGATGTAAGGAGGGGCAGAAGAGTGTAAAGCTTTAAAAGTGAGGAGAAGAATGGAGTGTGAGATGCGGGATTTGATTGGAAGCCAGGAGAGGGATTTCAGGAGGGGAGATGCTGAGACAGATCTAGGAAAGAGTAGAGTGATTCTGGCAGCAGCATTTAGGATAGATTGTAGGAGAGACAGGTGAGAGGCAGGAAGGCCGGACAGCAGAAGGTTACAGTAATCAAGACGGGAGAGAATGAGGGCCTGAGTCAGAGTTTTAGCAGTCGAGCAACAGAGGAAAGGGCGTATCTTTGTTATATTGCGGAGGAAAAAGCGACAAGTTTTAGAAATGTTTTGAATGTGAGGGGCGAATGTGAGAGAGGAGTCGAGTGTGACCCCTAGGCAGCGTGCTTGGGCTACTGGGTGGATGATCGTAGTTCCAACAGTAATGTGGAAGGAGGTAGTAGGGCCAGGTTTGGGAGGAAGTATGAGGAGCTCTGTTTTAGCCATGTTGAGTTTAAGGCAACGGAGGGCCATCCAGGATGATATAGCAGAGAGACATTCAGAAACTTTGGTCTGTATAGCAGGTGTAAGGCCAGGTGTTGAAAAGTATATTTGTGTGTCGTCAGCATAGAGGTGATATTTAAACCCAAAAGATGTTATTAGGTCACCTAGAGAGAGTGTGTACAGAGAAAAGAGAAGAGGTCCCAGGACAGAGCCCTGGGGTACCCCCACAGAGAGATCAATAGAGGAGGAGGAGGTGTAAGCAGAAGAGACACTGAGTGTAAGATGGGAGAAGTAGGATGAGATCCAGGATAGAGCTTTGTTCCGAATACCAAGAGTATGGAGAATGTGAAGGAGAAGAGGGTGGTCCACGGTGTCAAATGCTGCAGAGAGGTCGAGTAATATGAGCAGAGTGTAATGACCTCTGTCTTTGGCAGCATGGAGGTCGTCAGTTATTTTAGTGAGGGCTGTTTCCGTGGAGTGAGCAGTGCGGAAGCCAGATTGTAGAGGGTCTAGGAGAGAATAGGTGTTGAGAAAATGGAGCAAGCGAGAGAATACAAGACGTTCAAGGAGTTTAGAGGCAAAAGGCAGGAGGGAGACAGGTCGATAGTTAGAAAGACAGGTAGGGTCAAGCTTGCTGTTTTTGAGTAATGGTATGACTGTTGCATGTTTGAAGGAGGATGGAAAGGTTCCAGAGCAGAGGGAGGAGTTAAAAATGTGTGTGAGCGTAGGGATTATAGTAGGAGCAAGAGGTTTTAGGAGATGGGAGGGAATGGGGTCAAGAGGGCAAGTGGTAGAGGGAGAAGTGGCGATCAACAGCGACACATCCTCCTCTGAGACAGTGGAAAAAGAGTCAAGGAAGGCAGGAGGAGAGTTAGGAAGAGGTGTAGGATGGGAGGAAGAAACAGAGGGGATGTTCTGGCGTATGGATTCCACCTTTTCCTTAAAATAGTCAGCAAAGTCCTGAGCGGAGATGGAGGAAGGAGAGGCAGCTGAGGGTGGTTTGAGTAGAGTATCAAAGACAGAGAACAGTCGGCGTGGGTTAGACTTGTGCATGTTGATTAGTGCAGAAAAGTAGGCTTGTTTAACTTGCGAGAGGGCAGAGTTGAAACAGGATAGCATAAATTTGTAGTGAAGGAAGTCTGCGAGAGTGTGAGACTTCCTCCAGAGGTGTTCAGAGGAACGAGTGGAGGAACGCAGCATGCGCGTGCGGGAATTTAGCCAGGGTCTAGGGTTAGAAGGGCGAGTGCGGCAGAGAGAAAGTGGGGCATGTAGATCAAGAGAGGAGGACAAGACAGAGTTGTAGTTCCTGACCAGGTTGTCGGGGTCTGTAGCAGAGCTGAGAGAGGAGAGGGAGGAGCGTAAAGTGGATTCAAAGTCAGGTAAGTGAATAGAGCGCAGGTTTCTGCAAAACCGGGGGGGTAGATGGAGGTGGAGAAGGGGAGAAGCGAGATAGAGAGAATGAGATGAGATGATGGTCAGAAAGAGGAAAAGGGAGATGATGGTCAGAGAGAGGAAAAGGGGAAATGGAGAAATCGGAGAGAGAGAAGTTCTTAGTGAAAACCAGGTCTAAGTAGTGGCCATCCTTGTGGGTGCTGGCTGCAGTCCACTGTTGAAGGCCAAAAGAAGAGGTTAGAGAAAGAAAGCGGGAAGCCCAAGAGAGAGAGGGGTCATCAATGTGGCAATTGAAGTCCCGAAGGAGAAGAACAGGGGAGTCTGAGGAGAGGAAAAAAGAGAGCCAGGATTCAAAGTGAGAGAGAAAGGCAGAAGGGGGATGAGTAGAGGTAGGTGGGCGATAGATGACCGCCACATGAACAGGGAGAGGAGAGAAAATCTGGGCAGTGTGAGCCTCAAAGGAGGGAAAAGCATGAGAGGGAGGAATAGGAAGGGTTCGGTAACAACAGAGAGAGGAGAGCAGGAGCCCCACGCGTTATATTACGTTATAATAATCCCATGACTGACCACAAATTCTCAGTAACATAGGAACTGTAATAACTACTGCAGTCCATGGTAATATTGCAGTAATAGTTCGGATTGAAGATGCAGTTCAGTTATTTCAGATACCAGGGACAGCAGCAAATCTTTATTTTGTGACGCTGGATTGAAACAATAGTGAAATGTGAAATCTACACAGTTGAGATAAGTTCAGCATGTCTGGGGTCTGCCCCAGTGAGATTTATGAGTTTTTAACCTCCTGCTCTGGCTTTTGGAACAGAAGCCCCCAAAATCTTCCTCTATTGCGCTCTGATTAATTATAGAACCTTTGGAACAACAATGTAGTTATTTCGTTCAGGAATGGGACCATTCGCTGCGGCTGTTTGCCTCTGGCTATTTCGCCACAGGGTTTAGGCTTTTTAATGGTTTAGGTTTTTTAGGGTTAGTTGTTAAGATTAGGAATATTATAGGGTTTAGTATTGGAATTTAGAGTTTTAAGAGGTTATGGTTAGGAACGTTGGAGGTCAGCGATTACGATTTTTAGGGATTAGAGGTCAAAATTCGGGTTTAGGGTTAAGGTCATAGGTTGCAGTTATCGGCATTGCCCAAAATGGCCCAGAATCCTCCAGAATCCCGGGGTCATCTGAAGCAGCCACTGTCCTGGAGGCGAAACCGCCAAGGCTAGCTGTCCTAGATCCATTTTATTCTGTCTATGAAATGTCAAGGAATAATTACGGGGATGTACAATGTGCCTTTAAATGTCAAGGAAGAGTTTGTCTCCATAAGACACATTTTGCATGGCTTAGTAACCATGGCCCCTTATGGCCCATTCACTTGAATATAAGGCTAAAATGTGTCTGCCAGTATGGAAGCTGTCTAAGGGAGTAGAGATTCTAAAATCAGTGCATACTTCTTAAAGCACAAATTTCACTTTTTTTTTTTTTAGACTTTACCCTTTTACCGCTAGGGTTTTATATCTATGCAATGTACAGTAGGAGTAATCATGCTTAACACAGTGAAACTGTAAAACAGAGGGGACCTAAGGAAGCGATTGATGCCTCTCTGGTCCAGATTGCCATGTTTGAAATGTAACTTTCAAAAATTGTAAAAAAAAAAATACATAAAATAGGTCGTCATTCAAAAATAAGTTTCAAAGAATCAATGCTGCTATTGGTTTATCGTGGTCCTCCTGATTCCTAGCAAGGCAATGTTCAACTTAAAGGCCACATTCATGTTCCAGTTCCCTATTATAGTTCCTGGTGAAAAGGGCTGAACACATGATACATAAAGTTTTGCCCCCTGCAGACGCACTTACCAGAACTCCCTCCTACTGTCTCTGTACGTTCTCCCTACCTACCAATTAGACTGTAAGCTCCTCGGGGCAGGGACTCCTCTTCCTTAATGTTACTTTTATGTCTAAAGCACTTATTCCCATGATCTGTTATTTATATTATCTGTTATTTATTTGATGACCACATGTATTACTACTGTGAAGCGCTGTGTACATTAATGGCGCTATATAAATAAAGACATAAAATACAGTACAACACAAAGAATGGATGCAGCCCCAAGGCCTTGACTGCTTTGAAAAGAAAGAACATGCCATGAGCTGAGAATAACACACCTCTCTAACCCCTTTGAGATCCATAAGGTGCTACCTACTGTAGGACTCATTGGGGGAGATGAATCAAGATCCAGTATGGGTTATCCCACAACAATCCAGCGCTGACTGCCTTCCAAGTCTATGGCAGATAACGCCGGTCCGCTGTGGGATAACCCATTTCAGATCTTCGTGAATCCCGGCGAGTGTATAAGAAGGGTTTTGGTCTTACATACCACGCATTTCGTGCCCTGAGAGCTCAGAATTCGGGTCTTGAAGAGACGGCATGAACTGTGGCTGTATCACCATGTGATTTTCATGCTCCATTAAATTGGAATTGTGTAGTATGTTGACCTGTAATAGGAAACAAGGAGCAATACTATAGTTAGTTTCAATTGTTTGAGTTACTATTTCAATCATAAAGAATGCAATGAGATATATTGTTTAATAATGTATGTTCAAAAAGTGTGCTACGTACAAACTCATTAATGTATATGAATTCAAACATATGACATTGCTGCTTTGAGTAATTAGTGTGACCTCATATTACTTTGCTTGCACTGGAACTCAACCCCCTAAAATAGCTCAAGTACATTTCTCATACACATCAATCTTAGAATAGTATCGTTCCCATTCTTCAATTTTCTCCTATCTCTCTTCTGGCTACCTGCTACAATTTTTCTTAATTGCTCTTTAACTAAATGCTCATTATCTCTAATTTCCTTCCCATCATGGCTCACCAAAGCTCCATTCCGCCTCCTCGTCATCATCTTCATCAAGACGCACCTTACCAAGGAAGTAGTATCCACACACTTCAGTGATTGAAACATCATGTAGACCAGGGGTGGCCAGCTCCACTCATCAAGGGCCACCAACAGGTAAGGTTTTCAGGATATCCCTGCTTCAGCACAGGTGAGTCAAGCAGTGGCTCAGTTGAAGGCTGAGCCACTGATTGAGCCATCTGTGCTGAAGCAGGGATAGCCTGAAAACCTGACTTGTTGGTTTACCCTTGAAGACTGGAGTTGGCCGCCCCTGATGTAGAATTAAATAAAGTTCAAATCAGTAGGGAACATCATACCTCGAGGTTAAACTCATTGCTTGTGTAACGTCCATTCAGTTCAGAGCACTTGACTTTGAATTTCCGACCAAATATGGAGGCTGAATTCCAGTGGCGGTAGCGCACTTGCTGAAGGACATCTTCGTAGCTTCTCATTGAGCCCACACCTAAGGTCAGAAAGTATGTTTTGACTGTGTTAGATCTACTATAAGACTTACATGTTAGTGGTAGGGTTGCCAGGTGTCCGGTTTTGAACTGGACAGCCCGGTATTTTGCCCCTGCGCCCGGTATAAAATGAAAGGTAATACCGGACATGTATGTGTCTGGTATTATCTCTCTCTGGAGGCAGGGTGGATGCGGGGGGAGCCGGTCAGAGCAGTTGTCGCCATGTCCGGCTCTCCACCGCTGCAGGCTTCTCTCTCCCTGTCTGTCTTATGCCGAGGAGCTGTGATGCTGACGCGCGCCGGGTCCTCTGATGTCAGCGCTGGAAGTCAGCTGGGCTTTCGGTGCGCACCACCGTGAGAGGAAGGCCTGGCGTGCGTCAACCTCAGACACCTCAGAGTGGGACAGACAGGGAGAGAGAAGTCTGCAGCGGGGGAGAGCAACTGCTCTGATCGGTCACCGCCCCCCCCGCATCCACTGCCCCCCCCCCACAGCCACTGCCCCCCCTTCTCTGCAGCCACTGCCCCCCCTCTGCATCCACTGTCCCCAACTCTGCATCCTCTGGCCCCCCCATTGCATCCACTGCCCCCGCTTTGCAGCCAACGCCTCCCCCCTCTGCCCTTCTGCAGCCACCGCCCCCCCCCTCCCCCGCAGCCACAGTGCCGACCTGACACCATCCCAAAGGCAAGTCTGAATTTGACTGGGGAGGTGGGGGTATATTTTATATGTATTAGGGAGGTGGGGGTATATTTTATATGTATTGGGGAGGTGGGAGTATATGTTCTATGTTTTCGGGAGCGTGGGGGTATGTTTTATGTCTTTGAGTATTTTTTATATGTATTCGGGGGGCGTGGGGCTATTTTTTAATATGTATTGGGAGGGGGTTGCATCTTTTACTATTGTGTCCAGTATTTTTGGACAAGCCACATGGCAACCCTAGTTAGTGGGTGTCTATTAATTTAACCTGATAAAGAACATCTTTAATTAACAAAATAAAAATGTTTAACAAAAGAACTGGATAAACAGATATTCAGGCAATGGGAATACTGTAGCAAAAAACGAATGGCGCACAGCCAGGGAGCCAGGTGTGGAATAAAAAACTTTTCTTTTATTACAGCATGGTAAGAGACTCTGTGATTTTGTCTCTTACCATGCTGTAATAAAAGAAAAGTTTTTTATTCCACACCTGGCTCCCTGGCTGTGCGCCATTCGTTTTTTGCTATTGGATGTTTCTGGATTCTGGATCCTTCTTGGCTTGCACGCCGGCAGAGGAACCCTGGAGATGACGTGAGTGGGGTTTATTGGTTTAGACTACTATAGTTAAGTTTGACTGCTGTCACTGATACTTACAAGTCTTTAAGTACCCACCCACTCCCACTGGTTTTTCCAGGGTCAATAATAATATTATTCATGTTATTGGATGGAGTTGCTGCGGGTTGGAGCACCCCAATTCTTTCACCAATGGGAATACTGTAGGCAGCTTGTCTCAACTGTAATAAGATCTACTGGATTTCACACATTCAAACCAAAATAAAAACTGAAACCGTAGGCCTTTTTCCTGTTTAACAATATAGTCTTTTTAGAAGGATTCTTGATAAACGGCAGTCTTCCTATTTTTGTTCAGCTAAAAAGATCATCTCTCCTTTAATAGGGTTGTGAGTCACCTATTGTAGTAATGTCTAGATTAAAAAAACCAGTGTATTTAGGGTCCATCACCTGGTCGCACTGAAGCCGTGCCCTGGCAAACCCCTGCAGGTTGTTGAGAAGGGGGAACAGGTGTTGTGGGGTGGGGCCCGCTGATAGGAGCCTGGTGGAGGAAAGGGGCCAGGTCAGCTGGCCAGATCCCCTTCTTCCACCTGGCCCGGGATGGTAATCCCAGTAATGCAGCCCTGATGGCAGATAGGAGAATGGGCAAGTTAGATGGTTCCCATCTGCTGTGAAACCTTAGATGCTTTGGCTTCTTTGGATAGCATTGTCTATTCCAAGCAATTTTTTACTACCTTACTGCATTAGCGTCTACCACCTCTCGAGGGGTTATGCCAGAAATCCACTAGCAAATATTTCCTCTCATTTGTCGAAAGCCTCTCATCCTTTAAAGAAAAAACTCTTGTTCTAGTTCTTCTCTTTCTCCTAAATATGCTCCCCTCCTACACTTTATTGAAACTCTGTGTATATTCCACTCTCCTTTCTGTCACGCTGCACACGAGCATCTTTAGTTTTTTCTGATACGATTTCTGATGTTTTCTTCAGTAAGGTTACAGTAGTTGTGGAAGCAGTTTTGAGCTTGATATGTAATGCTGTCATTCTTTTTTCTATGGTTTCCAGACCATGGTGTATACAGTACATACAATATAGAGTACCCCTTTGTACCATATAGAGAGTACCCCTTTGTACCATATAGAGAGTACCCCTTTGTACCATATAGAGAGTACCCCTTTGTACCATATTTAGAGTACCCCTTTGTACCATATTTAGAGTACCCCTTTGTACCATATTGAGAGTACCCCTTTGTACCATATAGAGAGTACCCCTTTGTACCATATAGAGAGTACCCCTTTGTACCATATAGAGACTACCCCTTTGTACCATCTAGAGACTACCTCTTCGTACCATATATTGAGTACCCCTTCGTAGAATTGGTGGCATCAAGATGTTTCCCTTGTAAAACACCGCTGTCCAGATCCAGACACTCTTGTCCAATGTCCAGCTCATCCCCACTGACCAAGATGTCACAGACGTCCAAGCGGTGCAGTGTTTCCTCCATTACAACTGGGATTGATGCTGGAAAAATAATGTTGGGATGTCACATGATAACAGGACTAGCATAATGTAACATTCAAATGCTTTTAATAGGTGTGTGGTCTACTTGCTTTATATAAACATAGTGACTGATGGGACCCATCCCCAATTACATTTATTGATTTAACTACAGGTAGCTCCCAAGTAAAGCATACTAGATTCATTTGTTTGGTAGAAATGTACCTATGCCTATGGAAAATCTTTCTTCCCCCAGGATTGCCATGTAATGATGCTGATTGCATCTGAACTGTATGCAATTTTGGTATATGAAAAAAAAAGCTTGGTTATTTAATACAGAAAATACCAGTTTATTTTTTATCTGTGCATAAAGTTTAATAGCTTCAGTCAAACCAATGACCCTATTAAGTTAAAGTAAATGGATAATACAGAAGGGCGCTTCTTCACGTTTGGTCTATTGGGAGTCAATGCAAGTAATTTGTGGCTCACTGCTTATAACCCTACTGTAATCACATTTGGAAGGTGAATCATGCAGGATTTTACAAGCTCCATTTAGCACGGGAGAGCAAAAATAATAAAGGAAAATTCATTATGCATACCGGGACCCTGCACCGGCTCGGATATATAAACACGAATCCCTGCATTTTGGCTATGTGAAGAAAATAGTATATGAAAAAAAAAAATCAATGTTTGTGCACTGGTGAGTAGTACTCTCTTTGGGGAAAAGGCTTCCTTTTTAAACATTTAGTATTAAAAGCTGCACTGAATGACTCCTCCCTCCATAGACTGACACGAAATACCCAGGATATTATCCGTGCTTGTATTTCTCTATGTAAAAATCACTAGGCACAATGCACGTTCTTTAAAAAAAAAAAAAAGAACATTTTGACTTGCTTAGATGTTAGTACAATATTGAAATAACATTAAGCAGTTTAAGATGATTTTACAAGCTAAAGTATCAACGGTTTCACTTTTTTTTTAAATAGTCTAATTTTTTTGTGTGTTTTGGAAACATAGGAGTGGTAGAAAACAAAGAAGGGACACACCATTTTTTAGTTTTATAGCATTATGTATGCTTAAAACAGGAAGACGCCCCGATCACATAGTTGACATATAGTCAGTAGCAGATTTCCTATTACGTCCAATAGGCCCGGGCTTAGGACGGCAACATTTAGGGGTGGCAAATTTCCCTTTTTTTCCATATAAGACAGGCCCCGCTCTTTTCCCTACTGATTGCCGGGGGAAGGCGTGGGGCCACTGTAAAGTTCTTACCTTCGCCATCACATTAGCATGGCAACGTGATGTTGCGACGTCAAGAGACACCGAAACATCACGTTGCCATGCGACGTCGCAGTGTCATTTGATGCTGTGATGCTGGAGGGTGGCGGCACGAAGGAGGAGAAGGCGGCCCGGGCGGCACCAAGGTAAGTGCCCATGGGCGATGGATTTGTAAATCCGCCACTGCATACAGTTATACATACTTTGGGATTTTGATATATTGGTATGGGGTCAATAATCAAAAGGCCTATATTTACTTATCAATAGTGGGCAAAGAAGGGCGGGGAGCTGTGTTGGTCCTTTCCTCCATGTAGCAACAAAGGAGGGAGAGGTAGTGGGTGGTATAATACCTTTTATTGGACCAACAAGTAAAGTAGTTTATGTATGTTACATTGTATGTATGTTATACTGTATGTTACAAGGTTTCAAACCACTCAGGGTCCTGTTATCCTTATATGAAGACATCAATAAATATGGTGCCAACTAATTTACACATGCAATATAACTCTAGGAAAGTTGTTATGGCCAAAGGCCACTATACCCAGATCGCACGCGCTGGAAAATTTGCTAATTGTATCAGATCTATACTTGTCAGGTTTTCCACGAGGAAGACTCCTCAGATTCTCATCGTAACCTGTTCTAAAGACGGACTGTTGGGTTTCTTCCAGACCAGTGCCACCTCGCACCGTACGCCCTGTATATATGGGACACCAACTTATTCTCCCCTCAAGCCAGAACTTCAAGAGGTTTACACAAGAGCCCTGACCAGGGATCCAAAGGAATACAGGACAAAGCCACCACATGTGTAGAAAGGTGTGTTATCTGGCCACACCCTCTTATACATAACGGAGAGGAATTTTTCTAGAACATAGATAACTTTGAAAGTGGGAGGAGCATCTTAAAAGTGTTCTCTTTGATATTAACACATTGAGTTTTTTTCTACTCCTTCGAAAATATCTTCCCAATTCTCTTCATCTAGTAATGCCCCTTAGTCGATCTCCCATTATTTCATGAATTTGGGGCTATTGTTGACTTTTAATGTACTCCTCGTCTGTTCTCTGTATACTTTTAGAGATCTTGAATGCTTGCGTGATTGTCATGTGCATGGGCCAATAAAAGTTCACAACTTGCACAAATCATATGTACAGTATCACGGTGGGAGTTTCTAAGAATTGTCTTGCATGTCACGTTTGTTCAACTTATTTCTTCTTCTAGCATCTGTGCCAAATGTGAGAAGTTTTTATTCAAGCTTCATTTTATTTAAACTAAGTCTGTAATAGGCATTTATGCTACCTTATGCGTGGGAGATTTTCTGGTTCCGTAAAAGGGACAACAGTATTTACCCCTGAAGTAGCCATTGATGCATTTTATTTCAATAGGTGCATTGGGTAACTCATTCTAATACTCTATTTAACCATTTGGATCTTGGTAGTTAATTCAAGTAGGGAAAAATACCTTTAAACCGTATTACTAAGAAATGCATGTTCACAATGCTTCTATTGGCATCAATTTAATAATAATAATTTAATGGCAAAAACATATTTGGAGCTTCCCACAACATTTGCAGCGGTAGTCAGAGTTTGATTAGGCACAATAGATTTATGTATGACTGTAAAATGTGTTAAATCATAACATACTGTATTTACAAGAAAGGCAGATATGTAGAATAGCTTAAAAAGAAATTGACTAACCCTTGCTGACATCCATATCCAGCCGCTTTTCCATCTTGGTTACTGTGCTGACGATTCTGATATCTGGCAGCAAAATCACACCGTTTGCACTCTCAAACTCTGAGGCTGGGCGGGCAAAGTGGTCCATCCCACTGACTGTGATCTTGGGTTCGTTGGCCTGAAGCACCACGATAAATGCCTCGATATCGGGAATGGTAATGCAGACATCTTCTCCAAAGCACCTGAAACACACAAGGATCACGAGCTGATGTTTTACCATCTAGTAACATGCTACAAAAAGTGGTGAGCCGTTGCTATTTGTGTCATGGAACAGAAATACCCATGTCTGCCTTCTCTGTTTCAGCCCCCCTTCCCTTGGCAGTTCCCCCCTGCTAGCTGTACTTGGATGTCACTTTCCTTGCAGTTCACTCCCAGTGCAGATGGAATGGATACATTATGTAGCCCTTTTTCTTTCCAGTCTGTCACACCCCTGGTTGCTCTGGCAATATCTCCAGTCCTCCTAGTTATGGGCTTTCCCATTTCCCCCCCTGTCTTTTGCGGACAGTTAGTGCAGTCTCACTGAACCTTTAGTGTGACCCTTGCCCCTCACTTCCTTTTCCACCATAACCTCTGGATGAGTGAGCACCCTGCTGTAAATGCCTGTACTGGTAGGATTATATTTTTCACCTGCCTTTAACTACCAAGCACCCACAGAGAGACATTATCCCAACACCTACTTCTCTACAAGTGCCTGTTTTTTACCTGCTTTCCACAAATAAAGTAAAGAAAAGAAACAGAACTTGTTGTGCTTTGAAAAGAGGGCCGAGTTGACACTATCTGGGCTAAATCATCTTACATATGACCCTGGCTTTCAGAATAATTTGTATGGCGTGTTTTTTTCCTGATATATGTCTAATAGCTTTACACATGTACAGTAGGTGATTTGTATTATATATTAAAAAAAAAAACCATAACTATATAGCAGATAAAATAAACAGCTGGAATAAGCAGGATTGTACCTTTAAAAAAACTTTACAGCGGTTAAAATCTGTCAGAAAGACCTAATAATATACAGATGAAAATGTTGAAGTTTGTCTGGCAAAATAGGCGACCCAGAGTTCGTAGAGATATTCTTTATAAATCCAAATCAGAAGGAGGCTTAGCTCTCCCGAACTTACAAAACTACTATAGAGCCGCACAGTTAGGACAACTCATTAGCTGGCATTCAAACCCAACCGAAAGGAGGTGGGTCGAGATAGAGGACCTGATTTGTTCCCCATGTAAAATAAAAAATCCCCTCTGGCTCAACAAAAAGTCTAGACCACCTGAGACCTACAAGAACCCGGTGATATCCTTTGCCTGTAATCTCTGGGACTCCCTCAAAACCAAGTTCTAACTAACCGATTCCCCTTCCCTTATGCAACCACTATTTTCGGACCTCTCCCTTCCTTTTTACTCAGGAAACCCGCACTCCTATACCTGGATTCAAAAAGGACTCACAAGAGTCAAGGATATCCTCACCCAAGGGAAAGTCCCCCCATTCACTTCGCTACAAACAAACCATGATATACCCTCCTCCGAATTCTTCAGATTTTTCCAGGTTAGGCACTATATCCAATCAGTCTACAAACCAAGTCAACCCCATGCTTTAACTTTGTATGAGGACTGGTGTCTACACCAACCCCACTCAAAGGGCATTATCTCTAGAATATATCACAGTTTATCCTCTACCAAGAACAACCAAACCCCCGATAACTATATGGTATCCTGGGAAAAGGATCTTAACGTCTGTATAGATCTCGATACCTGGACAGACATCTGGGAAGCTGCTTCCAAAAACTCATCATGCATTGTAATTAAGGAGAATATTTACAAGTTAATATTCAGATGGTATATGACTCCTGCCAGGTTGCACTCTTTTCTCCCAGGCGTTTCCCCTCTGTGCTGGCGCGGTTGTGGTGAAGTGGGGAATATACTGCACATATTCTGGTCATGCCCCCAAATCCAACAAACCTGGACGGAAGTGTTCACCCTAATACACAAGATACTAGAAATCTCTGTCCCACACGACCCAGTATATATATTACTAGGAAAACCAATGGCTAATATCTCCAAAAAAAAAGCTAGAGTAATATCCTAAATTTTAAACGCTACACGGTGTACAATTGCCAAAAATTGGAAACAACCGGCCCCCCCATCCTTAAATCAAATAAACAACAAAATTTGGCATATAGTCTATATGGAAAAACTCTCAGCCTATCTGAACGGCTTTACCTCGCAATTCTCTAATATTTGGGCTCCGTGGTTCCGTCATGCAGGTATACCCCCATATATAGACTAGAATACTTTGAACAGAGTGATACATGTGGTATTTAAATTGTCGAATACAGTGCGATATTGGTACAAATGCTACCCTTTCCCCCCCTTCCCCGTTCTCCCTCCTCTCTATTGTTCCTCAACCAGTTTATTTGTATTACTGTATCCCCTTTTTCTTTTGTGTAGTATGTTGTGTTTACCTCATTTTGTATGTTTGAAAATGCTCAATAAAAACTTAAGTAATAAAAAAAAAAAAAAAAAAAAACTTTAGAGCCAGTTAACATTGAGTTAAGTTGCACAGTAAATAGAGGAGCTCAAGTAAGGAGGACTTTCAGAAATGCGCAGTTACTGCCCAGTATGTGTGAGCTAAAACAAATTGAAGGTGAACTGTAAACTTTCTATTGCTTTTGTGGGCAATAGGAACAATAATGTGGCTCCACGTATTCACTGTCCATCGGTAAATAATGCTTAAGGTCAGATCTAAATAATCTGCCACTTAACAAGTACAAGTTCCTGGCATAACTGTTTTTAAACAGCTGTGCAATTGACCCTACCCCCTATCATAAGTGACTCTGTATATAACAGGGGCAAAGAAGGATGGGGAGCCATGTTGCTCCGTTCATATGTAGCCCCCTTTCCCTATGCCTAAGGGAACTACGCGGGCAACTACACGTGCTGCTGTACCTGTTGCTCACAGGAGGCCTAAGCCTCAAGGAGAAAGAGCTCACCCCAGGCTCGCAGAGGCCTCTGGGAGCCTGGGGTGAGCTCCTTCTCCTTGCTTGCAGCAGCTCCACCTTTGAGGGATCCCAGCATTGGCGATATAACCCCTCACAGGCTCAAAATGGCTGCCCCTACACTCCCGATCGCGTGGAGCTCCGGCCAACTACTTGCCAGCTCCCCCGCACCGGAGGCCGGGTAGGGAGACTCGGCTACACTTCCATGTAGTAACAAAAGAGGGAGGTGGAGTAGAGGGTATGATACCTTTTATTGGACTAATAAGTAGTTGATATGTCACAAGCTTTACAACCTCTCTGGGTCAGGGTAACTCGATGACTGACCCTGAGATGTTGAAAAGCTTGTAATGTACCACCTACTCCCTCTCCCTACTCTGTTACTCAATATATAACACTATACCAACATACATTAACTTTAGGAGACAACCCCTACTAGTAGCAAGCATCTGCGTTTGAGCTTACACAGTATACTTAAGTGTCCCACCACTCTTTGGAATTACTCAGAAGATGTTCTTGAAGCTAACTGCAAGCCATGAGCTTCCCTAGTGTCTACCTACCAAGGGCTTTGTCATCTCTCCTGCTTGCCCCCTATTGCTTTGCCTTGCTGGGTTCAGTACACTGGCCCAATCCAACAACATGCAATTTCAATATTCCCGATCCCCAGTCAAACACAGAGAGAGAAAGTGACCTTTATCAATTTGCTTCCAAACACATGCCCGTTTGCAGCTGTATATGTATTAAGCCTGTTAATATGGTTTCATTCATTTGGCACCGATATTTCAGGAGCATAGGTTAACGCCACACCTTCGACCTGGAGGATTTAGTTGATGCAAAGCGAAAAGAGAACTGAATCAGTGCAAAATGTCATCTCATAATAATATTGCACTGACTGAAACAAGTGATATATTGGGGCGTGTTCATTATACTGTGATAGTACTGATCAGGGACTGACTTCAGTGCAGGGTTCTGCACTATTGCAGTTTAATGATGTAAAAAGATGCAGTTTGCACCTGTTTTTGAAGGAATGCTGTAGTTCAGGAGTGGCCAACTCCAGTCCTCAAGGGCTACCAACAAGTCTTCAACTACGCCACTGATCAAACCACCTGTGCTGAAGCAAGGATATCCTTAAAACCTGACCTTTTGGTAGCCCTTGAGCACTGGAGTTGGCCGCCCCTCCTGTAGTTTATGACTTGATACAGAGATTATAATCCAATGTGACATGTCCAGTGACACAGTGGAGGGCTATTTTTTTTATAACTAGGGTCAACTCCTGCTACGGCCAGTGCACAAACCACAAGGCTACAAATAACCTACATTCACAGCTGACCACTTCATAGTCACCTCTGCAAAAGTTTGACTAGTTCAAAGCCGATTGCTGCCAGGGTGAATCGTTTGCACAATCAATATGTAAATAGCTAACGGGTATTTAATTAATATTTAAGCAGCAAGCCTACTGCAAGTTAATTGGATGGCTCGGCTTTTAATTGTTATCACCACTAACATATGGTGCTCTACAGTAATATATATCTACAATAACCAGCTTACAGTAACGGAGATCTTGTTAAAAGTCAATCAAAGGCTCTTCAAACACATTTAGGAATTCAGATTACTGCGGATAACATGGTACTGTGCGAGAAAACAAGATTTTCCCATTACTTGTAGACTAGATTGGGGAGTGTGTATTATGAGGCTATTATACCAGTCAAAGGTTTTGAATACATGAATCTCATAAGAAAAAAAAAGCCTGAAGATGCAGTGCAAGTTAGCAAACGACATTGGAATTGCAATTAACAACCCATCTGCTTTTTCTACCCTAGTTTCCCAATGTGACAAATGCTAATTGAAATTATCTTTCTTTATTTGATATACTGTAGGTCACATTTATTTAATGTTGGGCTAGTCCTTATAGTGACTTTCGAAATGGGAGAATCACTTTGAAGATCCTTTGCCGTGACCTTAGGCAAGTAACTTGTAATATTGCCTCCAAATGACACTATCACAGTCTCTCTCACAGTCTCTCTCTCTCTCACACAGTCTCTCTCTCTCACACAGTCTCTCTCTCTCACACAGTCTCTCTCTCTCACACAGTCTCTCTCTCTCACACAGTCTCTCTCTCTCACACAGTCTCTCTCTCTCACACAGTCTCTCTCTCTCACACAGTCTCTCTCTCTCACACAGTCTCTCTCTCTCACACAGTCTCTCTCTCACACAGTCTCTCTCACAGTCTCTCTCTCCCTCTCCCTTCCCAGTGCTGGAGAACTCCACTTCACTCATTTGAATGTGACAACAATCCTCTCATGCAAGGGAAATTAAAGAGGCAGTCCAAGCGGCAAAAAAATAAAATCCCATGTTGTTTTGTTTTAATATATGCAGCCTTTAATTACCTTTATTGAAAACTAATTGCCTAAGCAGCCGATCGATTAGTTCTCCCGTGATTGATCAACAACGATCCTGCTCCCATGTTTCATTAAATGGCTACCTTTCAGTTTCAAATCACTCTGTCAGTGTAACTCAGCAGCTACAATGTATTCTTAAATTACAAGGGTAACAGTATCTATTGTTACAGTTTCCAGCTCAAACTGCTGGGAACATTGGCAACAAAATCCTCACAAAACAGGAAAGTGCTGTAAAAATCTTACAAAGGATGCTCAGTATATTAAATTAATAAAAAAATGGCATTGAGTTGAATTAAAAAAAAACAAAATGTAAGTATTATCTAATGCTACATAACTGATTTATTTATTATGTAGGATATTGCATGGATTGCTTCTTTAGGCCGAGTCCATTGTCCCTGCTGGCGTGCTGAGGCGCGCTGAGGCGCGCTGAGGCGCAGGGAAAGCGGGTGCTTTCCCTGGCCTTGTGGTTGCTTACCGCAAGCGCTCTCAGCAGCCGTCAGGGGGCGGTCCGGGGGCGGTCCGAGGGCGGGCGCGTCACTGGCCGGGGGCGGTCCGAGGGCGGGCGCGTCACTGGCCGGTGGCGGGCCAGTGACGTCACGGAGCTGGTTCGCCCTCATTGGGCGAACTGCTCACGTGACCGGCCTGTCTCATCGGCAAGCAGGGGGAATTTTAAATTCCCCCAAGACCTGTGCTTCCGCAAGCGCGCGGAAGTGCAGGCGAGCCCCTACTAAAGCCGCTCTAATTGCGGCTGTAGGGGCTCAGTGCTGAGCGGGAGCGTGCGTCAGCACGCTTCCGCCAGCAAGCGCCAAACATGTCCGGGGCCTTAAATGGGGTCCTGTGACTCCAAGACCAGAATTAGATAGTAAATTCCCTGTAACCAGGGATTCACTGTACTTTTGCTTATCTTTTGGTTACACTAATACTGTATCAAAGTGAAATGCAAGCCCTCTCAGTTATATTGTAATGACAAATGTCACAGATTATACAGTGTCTACCGTTTTCATTAGAAGCTCATAGCTAACAGGGGAATATAGGTCACTGCAATTACAATGTACTGTTGGGAAAAAAATGCACCATTGTAGCCATGTGTAATACATTCTTAAAATATTGCTTTACAATACATATTTATTTGATCACAGTATGTGATCAGGATGGATGTTACATTCTGTAGGATTTCTAAAAGGAGGGTCATTTCTGACAAAAAAAATAGAGGTGGGGGGGGGTCTACAGTATCTTGAAGAAATACAAAAATAGGGGATAACATGTCCATGGTGGCAACCAATACTTTAACATTAATATTGGACATGATAACCATATTTTTCTAACACCACAATATATATTTTTTATATGTTATGCTGAACTTACTGGACTTTGGCTGAGACCTTGAGCCGTCTTTTGCCAGCAGTTGAGAACTGCCGAGAGTTGATATACGAGACCTTCCGCAGAGCTTGATTTATATTCTCAATGTCTTCGCCTTCCATTACAAGGACGGATTGAGAAGGGTTGAAGCGATACTGGTAAGGAGATACAGACAAGATTGAGAAACTCAGAACTTGCTCAAACTAACCCCCTTTGGCACTTACAAAATCCACAAACCCTGGAAGGTAGGACCTCTACAGTAAATGATTTAGTAACAAGTTTAAGTATGATATTGAAATCAATACTATTTTATGTGAAGATGTAAATGCCAAGACATTTACAAAATACAAGATGTCATGGTTTAGAAAAAAAAGGCCCGGTGCAATGTAATCAGTGATTCTGTACATCAATTGCAAACTCACTACACGACTAGAAGAATGAGAGAGATGTGTCATTTCAATCCCACAGAGAGCATACCGTTTGGGGTAGCAGTTTAACATGATGAAAGTTCTAAAACACTGTCTCTTTTTTTATTTGTGTCCAGGGTGTAAACGCACTAAAAGCTTTATGTTTGAGATACGATACAGAAGTTTGATTTAAAAATAAGTTGGTATGGACCGTCTTAATTTATCGCATAACCTGCCAAATACTACTGTACTTGTATTCTAGATCATAGGATACATATTCCTCGTGCCCTTTACCCTACAGTAATAACCAATGTGAGAGGGTTCCCACTATTAGCATTGGAAAACAATTGGCGACACTTAGTGGGGGGTCAACAGCTATAATAATTGGAGGGTTTACAATAAGGTGTTTTGTTCTCTGATTACTACAGTAGCTAGAAGAAAAGTGAGTTGAGGAACATTCATGGTCTCAACCAGTATTCATTTATATAGTCATTTCCAGAACGTGCGCTCAGGACCTTACTTTGCACTGTCCCTCACCTTAATGCCTTGCCCCTGATCCTCCAGGGAGTTAATGTCCAGACCTTCTTTACAGGACTGCAAGCAAGAAATCACCTTCTGACTCTCGATTTTGCCAGGGCGTAGGGTGAGGCCAGCAATGCTCCCGTGGAAGTACTGAGTAAATTTGGGCTTTGTGATTTCACCCCCTGTCAGGAAAGAGAAGAGACAGTTACTTAGCGGATGTGTGTACTGTACCCTATTCAATTTGTTATATCTCACATGAATTCTGAATTTGGCGCCTTCTCACTCTAAAACACAGCTTTGTTCATAACAAGATTCTGGGGGACCCTGATTTTTCAGAGCACTAATATCATATATTACAAATGTAGATTGTATGCTCCTTGGAGAAGGAATTCTGTTTGTATTATACTATAATCACAGCGCATATTATGAGCACACCAATAGAAAATACAGCATGTACTGTATGGTTACAAATTGGCTTAATCTGTAAGTCTGTACATTCTTCCTCTCTTTAAACGATTAAACTACATATCCATATACTGTATACTGTATACACGCACACACGCACGCACGCACACGCGCACACACACACACACACACACACACACACACACACACAAAGGATATATGGTTGGGAGAGGATGGGGTATGATAATAGCACAATATTCAATTGCTCATATTCTTGACTTGAAATCAATGTCTCATTTGTATAATAGGTAATTTTATTTGTTTACAATATTTATATTTTTCTATGTTGTTGGAGGGTAATCCAAAACCAGATTTGTATTGTAGTAGACACATCACACAGTAACGTTATGAATTAATTCAATCACATCAGGTATGCTATGCTGAAGGTGGAGTGCATGAAGGATGCTGTGATATTTGTGGCCATGAGCAGTCGTTCGTTCATGCAGTAAAACATTTCTCACTAGACACGCTGCTGTGGCAGCAGTCACAAAACACTTATGTACAATCATGTATATATGTTTTTCACACGAGAAAACAAGGGAGGGAGGGAAGGTCCAAGGACACACTCCTTTTATTTGTGTCACAGATGCAACGGTTACATATACACGTGCTGGCTTATTTTAGACCCCACAAAATGACCATGGCCACCTACAGTATATACCATGCTACCTTCCCAACCCTCATCTTTAGCCACTAATGTACAACTAATAGATTTATTGTTTTTACTGCTGACTATGGGTGTGTACTGTATCTGTGTGTGCTCACATAACCATCCAAACTCCATAAAAAACATACGGTAGTTTAATTTGATAGATACCAGCTTCTCAACATTCTTTGGCAGTAGCCTCCTGTAACGGTCACTTAAAAGGATGCCAGTGGTGCTAAATATTCTTTCAGTGTAAACACTGCATCATGGACAGCTAAAGTAAACCATATAAAGGGCTCCAGGTGGATATCTTTTCCTCCTGTGGGCTTGACCGGATGTACCTTTCTATTATCATTAAAATGATCTTTCTGCATTCTAGAAACTGAGTAGGTTGTTTTAGTCTTAGCAGCAGGATCTTTGGTTTATTTTTCAGGTTTTTTTTGTGCCTGGTGGAAGGAAAGAAGGCAAGTTTGACAACCCGTGGGTCAAGCATGGTTGCCGAAATGTACAGCTCGAAGGTGTTTTTCATGGCCATGGTGAATTTGCCCTGCAGCTCCATGTACCAATCTGGAATGGCTTTTCTACAACAATGTGGAATTTGGTATGGTGGGCACATAACCTCTACAAACTGTTAAAGCTTACAGAATTAGTAGCAGATGTACATGTAGGACACAGATCCTACACTGACCTGGCAGCCATGGCTCTAGTGATCTACTGTGTAATAATAGGGTGTCTGGAATAAAACTTTATTCCTATTTGTCTGTGAACAATAGAGTAGTTAAGTTGGAAATATGGCTTAGCCTTATACTTTCTTTTCATCGTTTGTGGAAACTCTGCTTTAGCAACAGCAGCACATGGGGATTCCTGAGATGTAGGGGCATTAAGAGATACTTTTGGACGATCCTGATCAAGATGAACAGTATTGTATCTGCTAATGACAGTAGTTGATGCTGGACTCTCCCTTCATGACAAGAGTTTGTCTTCTAAAAGCAAATAGCATAATGTCCCCTTGTCGCACAAATTCCTATTTCTTGATGCAATATAATGTTTGATAAGGCATTCTTGTAAATGTTTCTTATAATATCAATGTCCGCTTTTTCAACATTTTGTCTTCGTAATCTTAATGCATTTTTGTAATCAGAATCCTAAACTAAATGGTAGATCATTACTTTAAGAAATCCCTTCTTGTACAACTTGGATGTCGTCCATTGTGTTGGAAGTAGACAGATTGGTCTGTAGTTCTTAAGGTCTTTTTTTTATCTCATGTCTTATGGATCAGGATAACTATGACATTGCTCCATTGTTCTGGAATGTTCCTGTTCTTCGAGCATCATGTAAAGAGTTTTGCAAGGATTATCTTTACTTCTTTCCCAGGTTCTTTCAAGGTTTCAGTTGTAACTCAATTTTCTCCATGGGCCTTCCCATTCTTCATGGATTTTATCGACTTTTGCTACTTCTTCTGGAAGGACACATGGTAAATCATTGTTGTTTTCTTCTTGCTCTTCATCTGTTTGATTATGCCCAGTATTTGTGTGCAATATCTTGTGGAAGTCCTCAATACACTTTATGATACGTGCATGGTCTTGTATTGCGATTCATAGTCTTGTTGCAATGATTTGCTTCAACGCAATCATAACTCACTGCTCTGTATATATGCTTGTTATTGCGTCTTGACATTGCTTCAGTTCTTGTTGTTTCCTCAGTAATTGCTTGGTCTCATCTAATATTTTACTATATTGCTTTTTTTTAGGGTTGCCACTATTTCTTTCTGTGCTTTTAACTACAATCTTCATATGTTTTTCCCCTAATTTTTTGTTAGTCTCCCCATGTATTTTGAGCATGCTGAAGTGATTTTTCTGATCTAGTTGAAATTCCCTGCAGTTATTTTTAAGGTTCTTGATGTTGATCGTGTTTGTCTTCATTTTAATCTTTTTTTTTTATTCCATCTTTGTATTAACATCTAATTTGCACGGAACCAATATGGGATCATTTCTTGTGTCAAAACAGTTAATGACTTTGCAGTCTTCAGTCACATATTTCTTGTTGGCTAATATATATTGCATTTCATTCTTAATTCTATTGGGTCCATTCCACTTTTATATTCGATTTGGATTCTTCTTGAAGAATTAATTAATAATATAGACGTTTTCACATTCTGCAAATGTTTACCAACCTGTCTCCGTGCCCATTCCTGTTGTTGTAACCAAACTTACCAACTGATGCTTCGTCTTTCGGTTGGACACAAATCTTTGCATTGAAATCTCCCATAATGATCTTGAGGTGGCAACTTCCTTTAAGTTGGTTGATTTCATGGTAGACGTGTTCTATTTACTTGTCGGTGTGATCTGATGTTGGGGCAGACACTTGGATAATATGAAGTTGGATATCTGTCAAGTGACTATTCTGGTGGCTCTTTCTAATGAATTTTCCTACTCCACTGATTCTACATACGTTATATATGCTGGAAGAGATAGTCAAGACCGATCAGAAGATGGTATCACTGCTTACCTATTAAAATAACCAACAGATATACAACAGAGTGTTAAAAAAACCTGATTCAAATTAGTGAATAAAAATATAGTGAAACTGTGACCAAATAAATAAATTGAGTGATCTTAAAGCTAATATATTAGATTAGATAGGCTTTCCTTATTTGGATGCTACCATAGGGTCTTCAAACCCACAATAGATTTTAAAAAAGTACAGATATATAAAGTTCCAAGGGACCTAAGCACGAAAAAAATAGGAAAAAAAGAAAGACAAAAAGACACAATTGGTGTAGTATGTCACAGCACAATTATAGACCATGAATTAGGTTTGCTATTACACTCACAGATTTTCCACTTCTGTAAGCGTTTCAATTATTCCTTTTCGTTGATGGGTCTGTAATGTGTCTCCTTAGAATATACCTCAAACAGAAAAAGCGAATATACAGTAGCATAGATCTTTCTCGATGGTTTACACACAAATTGCCTCCGACCACCCAGCGTGTATGCTGTGCCGAGATTTGTTTTCAGGAGAATGCTATTTTATATCTAAGAGTTTGTAAGTGTGATTTCACTTTTTGCGTATAAACTGGTGATCTACAGTATGCTACGTTCGCTTTTCTGTTTGAGGTATTTACCAAGGAGACGAGCAGGAGACACATTACAGACCTATCAAGGAAAAGGATATCTTGAAACGCTTACACTCAAGTGGAAAATCTGTGAGTGTAATAGCAAACCTGATACATTCTCCATACTGTAATTGTGCTTTGAAATACCATTTGTGTTTTTTTTTAAATCTTTCTTTTTTCTTTTTTTTTTTGTGTGCCTAAGTCCTTTGGAGATAGGGAAAAATAAAAATAATAAAAAATGATTATATAACATTTTCAAGCGAGCGTAAGGATAGGTCAGATCACTAATCTATTAAATAAACGATAATGGGTTTAAAAAAAACCCAACAACAACAAAAAGTGAACCTGATTGGTGTGTGTCTATATATTTATATATACTGTACACACACCAAAGACAAATCAGATACAGTAGCACTCTAATTCTCTATGTGTACTTACTTAATGTTTATACTGAACAGATACTGTAGGAGTGCTATGTTAGTTATTCTACTCAGCTGGAACTGGTTGAATTGTATATAATACAGGTAGACAGAAATTAGATGATGGTAACTACATTCCACCCAACCCCCCCCCCCCCCACTCAGAAAAAAAAGTATTACCTGGCACCAGGTAACCAAACCCAAATGGAACTAGTGTCAGATCCGACGGGTTCAGTACCCATGGCTTCTGCCTTTCAGAGTAGCAGCCTGAGCAGTGCGCTAAACCAGCTGCTTACACTTCCTGGTTGCCAGATCAATGTGCTTTTGCCATCCAGCCTTGCCATTCAAGCATATTACTACTCGTCTAACTTGCTTGCTGTCCAATCTTCTACCTGCCTGATTAAGCGTGTGACCTCTGTCTACCCTGACCCCAGCCTCTCTAACTACGTTGTTGCTCTCAACCTGCCCTGACCTCAGCCTGTTCAAACCATTTACCAGCCTGTCCACTACCCTGCCTGCCTGACTCTTGCTTCTGCCTTGTCTATTGTACTGCGTTTGTCTGTCGATCCTGCCCTGCACGAACTCTGATGCTCCACCCATTACAACAACCACAATTTGGGCTCCATCCTGTTCCGTCTGCCCCAGCCATTGGGATCCGCTCCCGGCCATTGAGCCCACCGTCATCAGTGCTTGCAGCTAGCATGGACTGGAACTGATTGACTGAGACAAGTCCGATGGTTGGTGGCTCGTCTCTGCCTATTTATACTGATGTAGTAGCACTAGCTGGTTTTGGCACGGGGTAAGCTGTGGTCACGGCACCGGAGGATTAACACTGCGAGAGGCCCCGGAAGCATGGACCCCCACAGCACGACCATGGCCGACACTGTCTCCAGATCCACAGACTTTCACTTTTTTGGCCATGGCGTCAGAGACAGAAAGTCTGGCTAAATCTGTGCTACACAATACAAGTCCAGTATAATAAAATGAATATATAATTATGATTTCATTTTGTTTCTCTCTCTCTCTCTGACTCTTTGCCCCTCTGTTTCTCTCTCCTCTGCCCTTCTCCTTGCCAGAGTATGCACACACTCATAACCTCCCTTCCCCTGCTGACGCAAACATGAAATAGCAGCTGGAGAAGGGACGGGCGGCTTTATAGAAAGTGGGAAATACCAAGAGATCCGAGCCAAGCAACAAACCAGAATCAGGTTTGGCCTCGTTTTAGGTTCAGGCCCAGCACACAGAATCGGGTCGCAGCAGGTTACATTTTGCTTGGATCACTGAAGTTCAGGAGGGTTTGGATTTTGGCAATCCAGCCTAACTCATCTCTACATTGAACATACAGATGTAGCAGACGTTCTTGCACCCACTGGCGCGTTAGCCGTGCCCCTTTCTGCATTGCATTGTGAATGATGGTCACTCCCTCTGGCGCATTGTGTGTGTCCTGCTAGATACTAGATACTATACATATATAGAAGGTTGTCCCCTATAAGGCTGCGCTTATAGTGCCGGCGACGGCAAATGCATTGCCGCCGTCGCGTGCGCTTATAGTAAGCGCAACGCGACGGCGTGACGGAGCGACGGATTGGTCGCGATCCCTGGAAGTCATCTCTATTTGATATTCCAGCGACCGTCGCCTGACCATCGCGTCGCCGTCACTATATGCGCAGCCAAAGAAACATGCCGTGTATCCTCTCACAACGAACAAACAGATCTTATATAGCTGGTAACTTTGCTTTGGTACGTTTGATTTAAACAAAAAAAACAAATTAAATAGACAGCTGCTTGTCTTTAGCATGTATTTGTATAAGAATTGGAGACACTGGTGCTTATGCAGAGAGGTTCGGTAAGGACAATTTCGCCAGGTTTGTGGCAAAATTGTCCGCATTCAAAGAGTTCGTGGCGAGAACTTGGCGGGAAAAGTCAAATCCGCCAGAATTATGTCGTTTCCAAAATTATTAGCCAGACGGGTGGCGAGAAGCTTGATTTAGCCATTTTAAAAACACGCACTATTCCAGTAGCTCCGATGCGCATGTATGCGCCAATCGGAGCTACTATATGGCACGTTTGTGTAAAATTTTGCCCGCCAGCAAAAGTTGGCTCTGAATGCCGAGTTTGACGCCAAGTGAAACTCGCCAAATTAACAATTTACTGCAGACCGGGCTACCGGAGTACCCTGCATAGGACGAAATGAAATGCCAATCATGTGGCGAATTTATTGCCGTTAAGCCTTTCTGGTACGTACCTCTCTGCATAAGCCCCACTGTGTCTGCTATGAATACACCATACAATTGTCAAATGCTCAGCTCCAGTCCTCAAGACGCCCCCAACAGGTCAAGTTATAAGGATATCCCAGCTTCAGCACTGGTGGCTCAATCAAAGACTGAGCCACGGATTGAGCCACCTGTGCTGAAGCAGGGACTGATTGATCCACCAGTGCTGAAGCTGAGATATCCTTAAAACCTGACCTGTTAGGGGGTCTTGAGGAGTGGAGTTGAGCTCCCCTGCTCTACAACAAATGCTATATGAGAAAATTTGTAAATCTGTAGAAAATCTGTATTTTGTTATCTTCGCTAGAGACAGGAATGTACCCTCAGTGCAGAGGATCTCTTCATGTAGATGTAATGACCTTTTCATCAAGATGAAAACATGTTTTGTTGGTGATGAAGCAATACTCTATATTCTGGGGTTAAATGTTTGTGGGGTGTGGAGGGATAGAAATCCCTATTCTTGTAACTTTAAGCACTTGAGCCCTCTCGATCGTGACAGGTTGTTTAAATGCTGCCTGCTATTTGGGACTGCTGTTATTCATTTATTATTTTTAATAAATGATTCTAAATCTCGTGTGTGACATGTATGCAAGTAGAATGTCTTTTTTTCAATTGAATGAATACTGGAATATTAAATAATGAAGGAACAGTTAATTAATATGCCTGTTTAATAGTGTACACTCAAAGACAACGTTAATTATTAACCTATGTTCTACCTTGTCAGTCTCTAGCATGTCGAAGCTCTAAAGCAGGGGTGCTCATCTCCAGTCCTCAAGCCCCTCACACCCCCCCCCAAACAAGTTAGGTTTTCAGAATATCCAAGCACAGGTGGCTCAATATATCCCTGCTTCAGCACAGGTGGCTCCATCTGTCCCTGCTTCAGCACAGGTGGCTCAATCTGTCCCTGCTTCAGCACAGGTGGCTCAATCTGTCCCTGCTTCAGCACAGGTGGCTCAATCAGAGGCTCAGTCTTCGCCTTTCAGCCACCTGTGCTGAATCTGGGATATCCTGAAAACCTGGCCTGTTGGCTTGAGGACTGGAGTTGAGCCCTCCTGCTCTAAAGCAGGGGTGTGCAAAGTTTTTTGCATGCGCCCCCCTTCCTAGGAGCCCCGGCATTCGCGTCCCCCCTTGGTAAGAACCCAGCGTCAAATGACATCGCGGGTCATGGGACGTCACCCGCCGCGTCATTTAACGCGCGTTGTCATGGCGACACGTCACTTGACCCCGCGGCATCATTTGACGCCGTGTTGCCATGGCAACGCATCGCCGAAGACCTGGCTGGCATCAGGTAAGTAAGAGGCGTTACAGAGGCCCCCGCCTCCCCCGGCATTTAATTTAACCGGCGTGCCCCCCCCTTGCAAATCATGCGCTCCCCCCCAGTTTCCACAAAGCTGCTCTAAAGGACCATTACAGGACAACACACATACAAATGTATTCTCATACTGGTGCTTCTCACAGACACCTACTGTATCGTACAGCTGCAAATCCTCTCTCCATTTAAGCTAGAATCGAGTGCATTGTATAATGCGTACAATGCATTTTTCCTTTCTGAATAACTCCATTACCCGGTGAAGAATTCTGTGAGGCTGAAAGGCTTGAGGATACTATGCTACTTCTTAACACCTACAATTTTTTTTCCATTATTCCTTTAATTAAATTGAATCCTCGTCTTCCTTCCTGCCTCCCAACCCTGTAGTACTTTGATAGCCAATACAACGTTTTTATTTCTGTTTTTGGTGACCGCTTTCAGCATTCAAATGCTACCGATTTAAACCATCTTCAGTGAGGTCCTGCAAGGTACAGTACGTTCCTTCACTGCAGTTTCCCACGGTCATACTTCGCTACAGAGGACAACTAAGATTATTATTTACCAGCTTTCAATTCCACCATTCCCCTCTCTTTATCAGCCAGTTCAAACAACATGTCTACTTATCTTCTGTCTCCCGATGTTATGCATAACTGACACACTATAATAAAAAGGTGCTCCAGTCTTTGTCTAGAAGCCAGAATGCGCTAATTACAAGGAGATTGCTAAAACCAATCTTCTACTGACTACTTATTTAAATCATACTGTAAATACATTGTGAAAGTCAATGGTATACTAACCACTGAGGAATTAAAAACAAAGATGATCAAGCTCCATGAAAAAGATGGGCAACTCCAGTCCTCAAGACCCCCCAACGTCTGGTTCTCAGGATATCCCTCCTTCAGCACATGTGGCTCAATCAGTGGCAAGTAAGCCACTGATTGAGCCCCCAGTGCTGAAGCAAGGATATCTTGAAATCCTGACCTGTTGGTGGCCCTTGAGGACAGGAGTTGCCGCCCCTGATATATTTTCTTGTAGAAACGTGGTAACTGATCATCAGGGGAGCGCAATCTTTTTTTCCCCTGTGCCACCCTGCCGTTTGTCCCCCTCTCCTCGCGCCCATTTCCCCTGCTTACCTTGTTCTGACATCCTGGCGTCATGATGTCACGTTGCCACGGCAACAAGACGTCACATGACCCCGGAGCCTCATTTGACACATGGCAACGCGTCACCAGGAGCGTCTGAACCAAGGTAAGGAGAAGTTTACAGAGGGCTTGCAGCTCACCCGTCATTAATTTAAACGCCTCCGGGAAGCACGAGGGGCCTCTGTAAACCCCTCACCCCCCCCCCGCAGGGAATCTCGTACCCCCCCCCCCCCACACTTTGCGCACTCCTGTCTTAAGGTATAGTGACTCTTTGATTGTTTAAAGTTAATTACTGGTTTACTGCATAGGCATTATTTCCAAACATAAAAAGACAACAGATTATTACTGTACTAATTCCATAATTGTGACTCTGATTTGAAAAAAGCGGATTTATTTTGTACTTTAAAACTGTAAAATAATTTGTTCTTGTTTTGTAAATTTATTGGATAATATTTGTGATTTAATATACAGAACAAGACCCTCCCTGTAGGTAGCTAGAACTACTAGGACATACCTTCACACGGGTTTGCAAAACTAGCAAATATTGGATTTGTAACATTCACTAAATTTAGCCAAATCAGTAAAATTAAAAGAGATTCACGTGGGCACTCTTCCTCAGGGGTGCTGACCTTTTTTTCCTGTGACCCACTGTAATTTGCTAACTATCCTTTTTCCATAGTAATATAAATAAGTGAATTTGAAATGTTAACAGATGGAAGGTGAAGAAGAATTTAGTTATTAGAGTTGAGTGTGACCTTCACTAAAAACAAATGCACTTTCACATATTCTTGTTTCTTTATTATGAGGTACTGTATATGTAAAACGTTATAAAAAATGGAAAATATCTGACAGTTATTTATTTTTTATTTATAAAATGTTTTACCAGGAAGTAATATATTGAGAGTTACCTCTGGTTTTCAAGTATCTCCTGGGCATAGAGTTAAGACTAATAATACATGGTTACAAATACAGTTACATAAATGAATAGGGTATACATTAAATACAAACATTGCATGCACAGTTAAAGATAATATATGTTATAGGCGTATGTAACAGTTACCATATTTAAAATGTGAGTGCATCATGCATATATTTGTTTATTGCTGCTAATACAATTTTAGACCGTATGTACCATTGTGCGTTCTCTCTTTTCTTATATACTTCCTTGGGAGAGAATTTGACCATCTATACTACAAGCTTCCTGATATTCTATCAAGATACCACTCTGAGGGGGCATCCATTAAAGGGCTCCTATCAGAGAGAGAAGGGTCTCTGATACGTTTATTTTTGACATTGTCATTTGTGAGTACAACCATTGCAGAGACTTTATATATTTTTAGATCACAATTGTTGTACTATCTGCACCATTATATATATTTTTTCTTTCATGTTCACGAGTCACACAGCGCTCCGCTCAATTGGAAACCTACACAAGATCTACCTGGACAGTCCGTTTAAAGGGTGTAGAGCTGCTTTTATATTTTGTATTTCACATCACCACTATTATTCACTTTATATTGGTGGAAGTCACTTATCACATTTTGTGATATAAATTGAAAACTACACATCACTGTCACCTATATTATATAGACAAAATATTTTTCACTATAGTTTAAGAAGCGCCCGGTTTTTAATTTTGTTTCTGCATATCAATGTGCATCCCTAATGTTAAATGGGAGTCAAACTATATGCACAGGTATTTAAAACTAGTACAGCTCAACCCTGTTATAGCGCGATCCGCTACAACGCAGATCCGCTTATAAAAAGTTTTTTTTTTTTTAACAAAATGGCCACCGCGATCAGGGGTTCTGCGAGGACTTACCCACATCTGTAGCTCTCTCCCTGGTTCATCAGCTTTGGGCGCATGTCTGTGTGTTTTGTTTAAATAGGGCTCTTGTTGCCTGTCCTTTCCCCTATGACTTTTGACACCCAAAGATTACATCTCCCAGCATGCTCGCTGCCTGACAGAGCCTCGTGATTTGTTATTAAAGTTTTTTTTTTAACGCGATCCCGTTATAACGCGGTCTCATTATGTGGACCCCGAGTACCACGTTATAACAGTTAGGATGGTGTTAGCGTTGGTTCTGATCTGGAGCTCAGTCATTGGAAGCTTTCAAAATGTCGCCTTGGTCCCAAATACCATTGTTACAGTCTTGTCAGTGTTTAGAAACAGTTTATTTTGGGAAATCCAATTTTCATGTCTCAAAAAGTCAGATTGAAGTATGTGTTCAAGGTCGGAGAGGCTATGGCTGTGTGCATATAAGATTGTGTCATCTCCATACATGTGTATTGAAGCTCCCTTACAGGCTGTAGGAAGATCATTGATGAACACTGAGAAGAGTAGGGGCCCCAGAACAGAGCCTGGCGACATTCACATTGAAAGTCAAGCGTCATAAACGGATTTGGGGATGGATAATCACCCCAAAAGCCACAGGCTGAGCTAAATTCACTCAAAATCCTCTTATGTTTCTTATAGTATAAATAGTGAATTTGCATCTCTCGCCTATTGTTCGGAAAACTTTGTGAATGCCCACAAGACATTACATGGTAAAGTGAAGCCTTGTGTGCAACTTATCAAATATACGGCACTATTGTATGTTTTACATACTTTACATGTGTTATACGTAGGGTTGCCAGGTGGCTTGTCCAAAAATACTGGACACAATGGTGAAAAATGTGACACGCTCGAAAAGTCGGTGGAGAGGTATGTTATTTATAAATTCTCAGACCATTACGTAATTTTTTCTAAATTTCACTCCACGTATGAACCAATTTGCATATTCATATTGTATTTCATAAAAAATCCTGGAAGGGGTTTGCGGATAGGGCACCCTCCCAGCATTTTTTACGAAATAGAATATGAAATAGTGCAAATTGGTGCATACGTGGAGTGAAATTTAGAAAAAAATGACATAACGGTCAGATCCTTTATAAATAACATACCCGCAGACATAAATGGCGAGCTACACTGATCTTAATGCTTCTCTCCCACTACTTCCAAGATTGTTGCAACCCCCATCATCCACCCTCTCACCCCCTCCCTCATACTCTCCCTCCTCCCCCATCTTCACCCCCACTCATCCTCCTCTCACCCCCCTCCTCACCACCACCACCCACCCTCTTCCTCACCACCACCACCACCCCCACCCACCCTCTTCCTCACCACCACCACCCCCCTCCTCTTTCCTTACCCCCCTACTTCCTCCTCATCACCAACCCCCTCCTTCCTCCTCCTCCTCATCACCACGCCTCTTCTTCTTCTTCCTTCTCCTCGCTCATCCTCTCCCCTCCTGGTATCTTACCTGTGGAGTTCTTCCTGGCAGACAGGGATACAGTGGAGCTCTTCTCTTCTCTCCCACATGTAAAGCTGTAAGGAAACTACATTTCCCAGCAAGCATATGGGGGAGCTGTGCACACTCCTTAATTACGTGGAACCCTCCCATTGGTCAGTCTTCTCCTTGGCTTGGGGAGGGGGGAGATGATGCCGCCCGTTGCCCTGGTTACATGATGCTGCCGCCTGTAGGAGACTCCTGTTGCCGCTTCTGCATCAGAGGTAGGAGCAGGGACCCTGCACCCGGCCACTTTTAGCACTCGCGCTGTCCGTTCAGAGAGGGAGAATACGGACACATACATGTCCGGTATTACCTCTCATTTTTTACCGGACAGAGTGGAAATTTACCGGTCTGTCCGGTTTAAAAACGGACACCTGGCAACCCTAGTTATACGGTATCATGAAGAAGTGACCCGAGTTGCCCGAAAGTAGCAAGAAGTGACCCGAGTTGCCCGAAAAATAGCAGGGAATCCCTACGTTGCTGCATACGTTGCCCGCATGAACTGGCGTTGACCAGCCCTGATGAGGAAAGCCTTTTTACATGTTACCTAAAGTATTGTTTTTGTACCTAATGCAATTTAATACATCCAGAACTGGAATACGTCGAGGATGTAGTTTTCTCCACATCTGAATATGACAAACTATTCTTTAATGCCTAACTTTATAAATGTTAGAACGTCCTTGGTGTTATGCCTGTTGAATTAAAAAAAAACAAGCAAAAACAAACGCTAGATGGATGGCCGCTTTGAACCTTCATTAGCTGATCCACCAAGAATGTGGGAATTAATTACATTAAATAGTTCCTGTTGCTAATGCTCCGGTTTGTGTATTCTGTTATAATAGCTACCACAATTCCTCATAAAGTAAGGCAGTGACTTTACCAAGCGCTGTTAAATCAGAGCAAATAACATGGCGTTAGCTAAAACAGGAACTTACGTTATTGTTCCCGAGTTAACACCGCATTCACAAAGGAAACTGTATGCAAAACTGATGACCACAATTAAGGTCATTAGCATAGGGTTAACGCCATTATTTCCGGATATCGCAACATTATCTTCCATTAACGTTATTTAATAGGAGCAATGCAAGCCAGTTTTTAATTTTTTACTTAATTTTTTAGTACAGGGTTGAAACAGGGGGTCTCCAGAGCTGAACGCCATCAATCTCAGCTCAGGGGAGCCCCTGCTTCTGGAGATACAAACCTCCATAGGGGGTGCCGGTATCTCCTGTAAGTTTAAAGCGGCTTCGTCAGATGGGCCAATAGGAAGCCGAACCTGATGACATCACGGCTTCCTATTGGCCAGCAGGGCCCGGCAGCTTTGAAAAGCAGATATATAATGAACCATGGAGCGGCTACAGGCACCACCTACAGAGCTAAGTATCTCCGGAAGCAGGGGGTCCCCGGAGCTGAAATTAATGGGGTTCAGCTTCGGAGATCCCCTGCTTCAATCTTGTATTAAAACAATGAGGGGGAAAAGTCTTGAGTTGCCTTTTTAAGTCTTACTGTTACAGAGCGAGAGAGAACCCTGGGAAATACAGTATGTAAATGTATATATGTAAAGTATATTCCAATAATTTACATTTGCATATTTCCAAGGGATCTCGGGTGTGTTCAGGTATCGCTTCACATTGGCTATGAGTTAATCTATTTGTAATTATAGTATATAAATCAATGGGCCTTCTACTCAATTGGGCTCTCTCTCTGAAAGGAAAATACAAGACTCGCTCTGTTGGCTGAAAAATCTGACATGCCTGGTCTGCAAAACAGCACATTGCACTACCACAGAGCATGCCAAATAACATTGAGGGGTATGTATATATTTGCGATAAAAGTGACACCTGACATATCTTTAAAGTGTCAGTGTATCACAGTCATTTTCGACTCACTCAGCCTGTATTTTGGGGAAGAGCTTTTAGGAGATGTTATCAAATCTTATTTAATAATGTCTTGTTTAGAACTCTCCGTCTGGGTGCATACATTCCACTTTGTATCAAAATATTCTGTTAAATCTGACTTGGCGTAAACATCTCTAACTAATACAGTTGTTTCATTTTCTTCAATTTGGCCCAGACTCCGGTAAAACAATCATTTTTGGTACGATGTGTCTAGTTGCTATTTCTTTCAAAGTACCCGTAGTTTCTCAGGAAGTTAAGCCCTGCCCCTTCTGCATGGAGACAGTGACATCATAGTAGGCTATAACTATAAGGGGGGAAGTTTCTGGAAGAAAGATCCCAGGAGGAGTTGAAGAGGAGGGATCTCACTCTGAATAGTTGTGTAAGCCTGTGACAGAGTGAAGTCAACTCCTATCAGTTACGCCTGGGAGACATATGTCTGAGTGCTTCATCCAGCACTCATAAGGGTTAACTCAGGTGGAACTTAGGTAGTCAGGAAGTAAGCTGACACCTGAGAGCCAGAAAGGTAGAAAAGGATCTTGTTACCAGCAGTAGGTGGCTCTCTCAGACAAGAGCACATGGATAGATGTGCTGCTAGCCAGAAGGATACAACACTACTTACTGCAGCCAAAGTAAGATTTGTTTCATTTGTTTTCATGACTGCTTAAAAGACTCTGAAGGTTTGGTTATGGTTTAGCCAGCCAGCCTGCTAGATAGGTCTGCTGTGTTAGTCAGTTTTTCTCCCATCATGGAGCAGGATTTATTTTGTTAAAGGGACAGTGTACCCGCATGTTATGTTACTGTGGAGAAATAAAGCCATTGAACATTTTTCATTATCCTGAAACTACACGTGTGGACTGTTCCCTGACCTCGGCTACAGGCCGTCCTGCCACAAAGCCCCTATGTATAGGATAGGTTCAGCATCCCCCTTTATGGTCCTTGAGTATAGTTGGACCACCCTGAAATAAGGAGGCGGGTCAACGAGGGAGTGGTAATTGGCCAGTCAGGGGCCCCATGGATCCGGAGCGCTACCAGCATTGTAGAGCAAAGGGACTCTATAGGTAGCGTAGTAAATATAAAGTCTCAGCACCTTCCTGGTGGACTGAGATGGGGACAGCTAGGGAAGCCGCACAAACAGAAAAGGCCAAGGACACTCAACTGGATACAAGATGACCTCTGTATATTAAATGTGAAACTGTGCCTACAAAATCTGTTTGAGTGAATAAAGTTCCTGGCGCCCGTCATTGCTTACCAACCAATCAGTCAGTGTGTGCGTCAGTCAGTGTGTGTGCGCGCGTCAGTGTGTGTGTCAGGCAGTCAGTGTGTGTCAGGCAGTCAGTGTGTGTCAGGCAGTCAGTGTGTGTCAGGCAGTCAGTTTGTGTGTCTGTGGCAGTCTGGTGTTGCCCCCCCCTCTCTTGACTGTCCCCCCTCCACCCCCCGCAGATGTGCGGAGGAAGGGGGATACAGGGAGGCTGTGTTTGTCCTGACTCTTCCCCCTTCGCCGCCCCCCCCCCCCTGCTGATTGGAGCTGCTGATTGGGGGGGGGGGGTGCTACCCGCTCGCAGGACCCCAGCCTGGCCTCACCGCTGGCTTCTTCTTCCCCTTCCCCCCCTCCCCCGGCGCTCCCGGCAGAGAAGAGCCGAGTGGGCGGGCGGAAGGCATCGGCGTGATGTGAGAGGCGGCGTCGGCGTGAGTGCGGTAAGTGCGGTGGCGTGAGTGCGGCAGCCTGGAGTGCGGCAGGGTGGTGAGTGTGGTGCAGGGGTAAGAGAGGGGTGAGAGGCGGGAGGCGGCGGGTGCTGGTGAGTGCGGGTCGGTCCAGAGGCGCACGCGGTGTGAGTGTGGTGTGACTGTCATGGCCTGCGTAGGCGTGGCCCCAGTCCCTCCTCTCTGCAAGGCTCGCTGCGCAATGTGACGCGTCAGCCAGCAGGGGCTACAATAGGATTGTAATCCTGAGCGGCGACGCATGCTGTGGCAGGGAGCCACTGAGGAGGGGAGATAGCCGTCACGGGGGGGGGGTGGATCCTTCATTAAGGTTTTTTGCCATCTCACGAGTGCAATCCATACCCCAGGGCAAAATGGCAAAGATCCAGCAGCCTACAGAAGTCCTCCTGCTCTCTGTTGATAACAGGGTGCTGCTCCTGGGTTGCATTTACGCTTAAATTAAGCTGCATAAAGGTTGGTCTGTTGCACATTGGAAAATGCAATGTAAAAGCCGCATCATAACCCCGCCCACCCGACCCATTTTGGCCACGCCCCCGCTTCTAAAACCGGCTCCCTAAAGCCCGCAGATAGCGGTGAAGTGCCATACACGCGCCGTCTGGATGCAGTGTGGGCGCGCTGGCGCGTGCAGCGGGGCCTTAGCCTAAAACACCTCCCACCTCTTAGTTCATATATGGTTGCTTTCTGGCATGCTCAACTGAATGGGCCATAAGGAGTCTGTCAACACAGAAGGGGTTTGATGGAATAGTACCTTTTTGTGGGTACCCACCCAACCCAAGATAGCAGCTCTTGGGGGGGGTGGGGTTCTTCTAGTGATCCTGGTTGGTGATGGTACTATCCTAACGGAGTAGGTTAAGGTTAGTCAGTGTAGGTTTTTGGGCCCCAGGCCGAGAGAGAATCCCTCACGGTCAGTAGGACAGAGGTGCTTTCCTGGTGGGCAGAATCTAGAGAGACTCTGTGTATCAGTGACCCACTTTTTTTTGCGTACCAGTGTTCTGTCGTTCCAAGACACATTTTAAGAAAAGGCACCATCCTTAATGATTCACACAAATGAACATTTTTTGTTTTATCAAAAACAAAGAATAACAAGTGATTTCTAATTAAAAAAACTGAAAGCTAAAGATAATTATATGTTGATAAAGATAATTATATGTAGATATGTGTATTTGTTTAGTGCGTATCATGAAGTGCATGTGCTCCTTTAAAAACAGCCAACTATCTACTGTCACGTCCTTAATAAAACTCATCTCTTCACTCCTCAATTTCACGGTGATAAAGCGTGTTAGCAGTTGGCTTGGCATCATATAATCCCACCCTAAGGGGCCACTAAATCTGGTCATAATTTAGTGCTTAACTCTGTAGCTGGCAGCACAAACAGAACCGTGCTATTCAGAACAATGTCAACCAGAGATAGGCCTGACCTTCATCCGAAGTAACTACAACTACTGTATAGAACACTTGATTTCTTTGACTATTTTCATACTATTGATTATTTAGAAGTTGGGGACATCCTGCAGGGCAGTAGGGATGAAAGGGTGTGATACATTGTATAATTGACATGAGCATTATAGAAATGGCATTTATCCAACCACCCTATGAGTGTAATAGTGGGAGAACATTTTCGTTCTGGAACAATCCCCAAAAGGTAGAACTGAAATGATGTATTAACAATACATAATTAATATTACAGTACATGTAATAATACAACTAGATGGAATTATTAGCAGGAGTGTAAATGACTACGGTTTAAAGCACACTATTACATTTCCATATTAAAGATGCCTTAATCACTACAGCATTCTACTTCTTCATCTACTTCTAATGTCAGATTTCTCACTATGCCTGGGCCTAAGGCGGCAAATTTTTTGGCCGGCGAAAAGGTCCACCTCCATTTGCATTTGCCCCGCATGCGGGCCTATCGGACCTAATGGGAAGGACTTACTTACCTGTGCTGGCCGCCTCCGTTCTGCCGCCCTACTTCTCCTTCAAAATCGAGTATCAGGTGACGCCGCGGACGTCACAAACGGTGTCACACGGCGTCTCGTAGCCATGGCAACCGTGACATCATGACGTCAAATAACGTCATGATGCCGCGTTGCCATGGTAACGTGACGCCATGCCACGGCACGTTGGTAACATCCGCGGCATAATTTCACGCTGGATTCTGAAGGAGAAGTTGGGTGGCAGGCACAGGCAGCAGACACAGGCAAGTGCCTAAGGGCGGTGGATTTGTAAATCCACCGCTGTCCCCACCTTTTAGTGAAACCTTAAATCGTACCTCTTAAATGAAGCATTTCAATAGCCTGGACTCGAGGCTATTGTACCACAGTCACTCCGGCCAAGCCCTGACACCTACTGCACTTATTCCCTCACCTGCTCTCTCTGTAAGTCGTCAAACATACCATTTAGAAGCTCAATGCTGTTTTATAGCTGCACCCTAAGCTTCTGTGACTAGAATAGATTCAGCTTTTTTCCAGTGTGCTACATGCTATGTCCTGACGAAGCATTGGGTTTGATATACTCACTGGTATATGCACTTAGGAGTGCAGCATTTGAGCCAGATCTTGGAACGTTTTTTCGCATTTCCTAGATTGTGAAACGAATATTGAGTTACCTGCAGCAGGAGTGCGCAAACGTCCTGAGCTGCGCCCCCCTGCCTGGCAGCCGCAGCGTTCGCGGATCAACTCCGCGGGTCATGTGACGCGTCACATCACATCACCCCGCAGCAGAGAGCGATAAGGGAGTTACAGAGGCCTCACGCCTCCCCCGGCATTTAATTTAAACGCGTTGGGTAAGAGCGTGGGGCCTCTGTACCTGCCGCGCCCCCCTAGAAATTCTTACGCCCCCAGTTTGTGCACCCCTGACCTACAGTATGTGAGGGTTTAACAACAAACTAAAAAAAAAAAAAGTGTGTGTGATATCAAGAGAGAGTGTTTCAATGAAGAGAGTAGATGAAGAAACAATTCAACAGTCAGGTGTGCATTATTGAACACATTTTGCTAGCATTATTCTATAATTCACAACATTGGAAGCATTAATTTGTGGCATACATTTTTCATTTGCTCTGGAATGTGTGAGACCCTCGGGAGCTGGTGCCACGAATCTCTTAATATCTCACACACTGTTAAAGATGCAATCCCTGACAAATCATTTTTGAAAGAGACAATGGAAAATTAAACACTAATATTCAGCACCATGTTCTGCTTTCTTATTAATCCTCCGTAGAGTATGTACCGTATAAATGTCATAAATACAAAACCATGTTTTCCTACTGAGCAAATGGGAACCTCTTGTTCCATCTTCAAAAGATTTATACCATATGGTCTGATTTTCTTTATGAAGCAGACGATGCGAGACGCTGAAAATGTACAGTTATGCTTGGCTTTATTGTACCACGTACCATAATATTTTTGAGAAGAGGTTATTATTATTATCACTTTTTGTGAAGCGCCAACATATTCCGCAGTGCGGTACAATGGGGAACAGTTACGTATATTATAAAAACATGAACAGTTACTGTACATACAAGTGAGGACAAACATGCACAACCCGATACAAAGAGGTAACGAGGCATGTGAGAGCTTACACTCTAGAGCGAATGAGCGACAATGTTGAATCACGAAGGTAAAGTGGCTGCCTGTTGGAGGAAAAGGTGTGGCTCAGGTTAGAGCAGGGGTGCGCAAACGTCTTGAGCAGGGGTGCGCAAATGTCTTGAGCAGTGCCCCCCTGCCGGGGAGCATCAGCGTTTGCGCCCCCCCCTCTACAAGACTCGGCGTCACTTTGTCGCGGCTCATGTGACGTCACGTGACCCCGCCGCGTCATTTGATGGGCGTTGCCATGGCGACGCGTCGCGAAGACCCAACCGACACCAGGTAAAGGAGTTACAGAGGCCTCACGCTTCCCCCGGCATTTAAAGGCCGTGAGGAAGAGCGCGGGGCCCTTGTAACTGCTGCACCCCACTAGAAATTCTCCTGCCCCCCCTCCGGGGGCGCGACCCCAATATGAGCACCGCTGGGTTAGAGTATGGCCCAGCCCGACAGCTGAAGCCATTAAGGTTTTTTGGGAGGAATGGGGAAGTTACATAGGGTGGAGATTGGTCCAGCCACACAGCTGGCCCCAATGTGATTGGGCGAGGGGTTGGATGTTCAAGGTATGGTGAGTAGGCTTCCAAATTTTCCTTCCCCCTTCCACTTTAACCCATTTAAAACGGGAAGGTTCAGGACTGCTCTGCACACTACTGACGGTGTTCAATATATTTGTCTTGAAATGATACCGTTGGCTATCACATAATTCAACAAAAACTAATAAGGTTTATAAAAAGGTAACAAAGCCTACAGCCCAACCACTTTGTGATATGACAATATGGTGAATGAAGCTGGTTTGACGACCAGTGGAGGACATGTAGATACTGTACATGCATGGGTTCTCAGTCTTGGCTGTACAGTTTAATGAACCAACCGGATTAGTTCTTACTAACTGAATTACCTTGCCAACAAGCGCCCACAGTCAGCTGCATGGCAATGTGTGACGGATGGATGGGCCAATCATTGGTCACCAGGTAGGGTTCATATGTCACTCCATCCATATACAACGTTACCAGTGGGAAGTCTATGTTGATGACATAGTAGTGCCATTCCTTGTCACAGATCTGGAAGAGGTAGAGAACAGGAAAACATATAAGGTTAGCAAGATTCATTACTATAATCACAATCATGCATGTCTAAACGTACAGTACAGAAGGCACCTGTTGACAAATATGGTGGACGTCCTAATGCTGGTACAGCATGAAGGGCTTTTATGATGGACACGTAGGGAATCCAATAAGCTACTGAAAACCTAGTGTGTAAATATGTCTTCTGCACAAAAATGTATATATCTCCAATGTGTCACCAGTGATTCAGTTGCTTTAATTAGCTAAAGGCTCTGTTCTTCAACCAATAAGTATAGCAAGGGTATATGCTGCACACCAATAATTAGCATAACAGCTAATACCGTTGATCTCAACTCCAATGGGAAGACCCGCTGTGATTCGTATGCAGTAGGCATGCCATTCCTTGACAAAGGCTGCTTAGACAGCCAAAACGTTGGATAACTTTGGCTAATAAATTTGTTATTTGTAAAATCCATGGAGCATCTAGTCTTCTTCTTCTTTGGATTACTTCAACCAATAAGAGCATGTGACAGATATGTCCAATGCCACTTTGATGGGTCAACGTATTAAAAAATAAACTCTTAACAACAGCCATGATCAGAGTGGATTCATGAAGATACATTTCCCTATATCCAGTATGGGAAGAAACATTGAATATTTTTAATTTGTTACCTGTTGTGAACTGTGTTACCACACATCTGATTATATTGAATAGGTGTCATTGTGCATCTCTCAGATCCCCTCCCCCTGAAAATTAAATGTGCATCTCCATGTAGAACCAAAACTAGCAAATAGTAATTACATTTTGTATGTGTTACATTTTGGTGACTGATGACTTAAAAATAAATCTGGTGAACAGTTATTTGAAATAGACTTTCAATGCTAGTATGTGAAACAGACTGCACTAACAGGAAACTTGGGAAGGTCTCGTTTAATAGAACTCCTTCCTTTTTGTGTTATCTTGTTCTTCTAGATCCCTCATCTTTTTCCAATGAATGGTCGCATTGGTTTTCTGACAGAGAGAGTTGTACGGCAATCAGATTATTAGCAGATTTATCAGGGTGTGCGTAAATCTGAACATTAGTACAGATCTGCAAAAAGTAAAACATTTATTCAATATACTGCTATTAGCTGAAAGTACCCGACGGTGCTCGGGAATTCTAAAAAACAAAAATACTGAGAGTTATAAATGGATATTTATATTTCAGTTTCTTAATGAAAAAAATATAATGTATTTTTATTTTAATGCTGCCGGTTAAACTACTGTATATACTTTTAGTTTTTCCACCAGACACAAAAACATACACATTTTATCCAGTTCCCACTGTGGAGGATACAACATAAAGTCGACCACATGCAAAACATGGATTGTCTGACTTCAGTCCAGCTACTTTAATTGACAGTCCTCGAGATTTATTGGCATGGCAAAGGCAAGCTTCACTGGAAACTCAGGTCTTTAGAATTGGAAAGGAATGTCGGTAGGGATGAGTGAGGTTCCTGGTATGAATAAGTCTCCTGCCTTAGCACAGCCTGTTACAATAGTGGGTCCGATGACATTAAGCAAAAGATCTTTCCCTAGTATTGGAGCATCTAAATTTCACAGAAGCATGATAGATGACACAAGTTTAAGCATCCAGTTACGTGTCGGCATCACAGATAGTTCAATCGAGTGACCCAAGATTAAGTGGTAGATTGAGGGTTGTGTGATGGGATCATGTCATCTGTGATGTCATCAGTGATGTAATTTGTGAATTGTATCCAAATACAGACAAAAACCTGCTCCTTGATCTCAGGATCTATCATGAAAAATGTGGTTACGATATCTTAAGAGGAGCGCAAATGCATCGCAAGCAGACCAACAACTTTCCAAAATATATAGTAGATAAATGACCAAGCTGTAGCTATTAAACATGTAATTGCAGTTGTCGGACTGGCCTCATTGCATCAGACATTAGGATCCTTATTGGTGAGACCTCATATTTCAATAGCAATGATAAAGAACATTGATTCTAACCCAGTGTTGCAGTCCGCACTGCGAGATCGCACATAGGCACAGCAAAAGAAAACACGATTAGAAGTGTATGAAACATAATTCACCAGTGTTAAAATTATATATATATATATACACACCCCACATTAGATAAATTATGGTGGGTGAAAAAGGTGACGAAAAACCCTCCACCGTAAAGCATATAGCAAATAAAAATATCCCTTGTGAGCACATTCACATGTCTTAGACCCTGCATTTCCCCCATTATCACCTAGCATACAGTGCTTCCACTGCAGCAAGGGGTTCTGGGAAATAACATGTAAATGAGCACACTGTGTCACCTTTTACCTGAAATCCATTTTACATGGAACCCTTATAAGCTTATGCTCGCTGCATTACAAAGCTTTCAGCACAGCCTGGGTTTTGATGCATAGCCAGTAAACCTACTCACAGACAGCTGTTTTGACCATTTGGGTCTCACACACTAAAGGGTATATCGCTCATGTTATATATAAGAAAGGTAAAGAAACCAGAACCCAGAAATAAATTAAATATAATTGGTTCAAATAGAACCAAAAATAATAATAAACTGGGAACTAGCGGTGCTAAGGGATAAAAGTATATCTATAAAAACATTTTTGACATGTAATCAGCTAATAGAGGAGGAGGCAGTTAAAGAACAGAAAATGACTGCAGGTATTGAATCTATTAAAAACAGATGCTCAGTAAAAGGATGAAGTACGGTCGTGCCAGCGCTAATTAATAATAACTAAATAGTCAAATTGATTAGGGCAACTAATCTCCGCGAGAAGGAAAGGAGAGTTATGCGTAAATCACTGTTATTAAAAACACTCATAGATCCTACTTATTGTGTCAGGCGTGTGTAAACGTTTTCCATCAATTACACTCCAGATCTCCGGTAATGGGGGTTGTTTAGAGCCGGGAAAGTGCTTATTATGCTGGAATCACTGAAATAATGTTGTTTTTTTTTTTTTTTAAGCAAATACAAAAATTGCACCTTAATGGCACTTTAATCACTTTCTTTTCTTGGGTAGGCCATTTACATCTTAAGACTTAACTCCGTGAGTGCTGGCACTCAAGGGGTTAACATGCTGCAGTATAAAGTGCAGAAAGAGCGGCTCATTGAGTAAAAGACACTGACTGGCAGGGGAACTTGGTTCAATTCCCGGTGTCGGCTCCTTGTGACCTTGGGCAAGTCACTTTATCTCCCTGTGCCTCAGGCACCAAAACATGGACTGTAAGCTCCACGGGGCAGGACCTGTGCCTGCAAAATGTCTCTGTAAAGCGCTACGTAAAACTAGCAGCGCTATACAAGAACATGCTATTATTATTATTAAGCCATTAGGAGTATAGCACCGTACATTACATTTCTCCCTTTCCCTGATATCGTTGAAATGAATTAGAGACTCAGACAGATTTACATATTTTTTAATTTTGTGGTCACTATATAATTTTTAACTTCACATTATAGACGGGTAAAAAAAGTGACAAAACCCCTCCACCGTACAGTGAACCGCAAATAAAAATACAACGTGTGAGCCCACTCGCATGTCTCAAGCAGGTCTGCAACCCTGCGTTTCCCCCATTATCTCCTAGCATATAATGCTTCCACTGCAGCCAGGGGTTCTGGGTAATGACATGCAAATGAGCACACAGTGTCACCTTTTACTTCACGCCCATTTTAACATGGAATCCCTATAAGCATATGCCTATCGTATTACACAGCTTTCATATAATAATATTTAGTATTGTGAAAAACAACATTCAACATTCTCAATGAGGAATCCTCATAACCATCTCTGATATTTTTCCAGGACATTGGCCTCATTTAAAAAACCACTTCCCTGTGACTTTTTAATTACAGGTGCTAAAAATGTAGATTAGTAGCTCTTTCGCTCGTCCAATCTGGTTGGCTGCGGGTTGGTGCACAGTTAGTGACGCAACAGCTTCCTTTTTCTTAAATAATAATCACGAGAAAGTCCCGCTACGCTTTCAAACTCCCTCATGCTCAGTGTACGCCAAGCCCCTTCTCTCCCCACCTTTAATTCAAACCTTAAAACTCACCTCTTAAATGAAGCATCCCAACAGCCTGGGCTCATAGCTACTGTCCCTCACCCACAGTCACTCCTATCAACCATTGTGGGCAAGCGCTGCCATCTACTGCACTTATTCCCTCACCTGCTGTCTCTGTAAGTCTCCCAACATAACTCTTAGGCTGCAGCCATGGTGACCGTGCGCATGTGTGTGACGTCACCCACTTTTTAGCTCCAGCGATTTGTGGCCAGGGTAGACGTGACGGGGAGGCGTGGCCGTGATGTCACGGAGCGGGTTCACCCTCATTGGACGGACCCGCCCTGGCCGTCACGTCGTGGAATCAAATGTAACTGATTACTCTCGCTTTCGCATGGCTGCGATCATTGCCTTAAGGCATTGTGATCGCGTCGCGCGCACGCCTCCCCGACCATGGTCACGGCCTTAGATTATAAACTCTCCGGGGCAGGGATTTCCTTTGCTATTGTCCGATTTTGTTTGTTGCACTTATTGTATTATAATTTCCTGTACTCTCTTTTGTAAAGAGTCTTACAGGGCTAAAATATTCACAAAATCAGTCTTGGATGTTGCAGGAATTGGTGACATTTTGCAATGCTGAGAAATCCTGACTCTAAAATAGGGCTTAGAAATAAGAGAAATAATGATAGTTTCCTATTTCAATGAGCTCATTTGCATGTTTAAATGGTCATAACATTTTCATTACATTTGCATTTTGAAATCTCTCTTTTGGTGAAAGTAAAAAAAAAAAATGTTACATTTGGGGGCAAAAAAATTGGCTCTCATGTGCTTTGAAGCCATCTTCCCTGAGCAGTAGAAGATTGAAGTCCCATTCATTTGTATACAGATAATCTATTTCCCAGTGTTCACCACATACACAATCGTGATGTGTAATTCTTTCGCAAACAGGTTTTTTTTTTTTACCCAAATGTATTTCCTGGCGAACCGGTTAGCTGGCAGAACTACTGTAGTTTAAAGGGCTAAAACTTTTCCGAAATCCCGCAATTCCACCATCGATTCGCTCTTCTGCATCTCAGTCAGGGGAAAATAGGCTAATATCAATTATTTGAATATACTTTGCATATTTCAATTGGTATATTTAACAGGGATAGCAAGTGTGTTGACAGGTCCTCCTCCATTTGTTTAAAGTAGTATTTTGGGAGGTATACAAGTTAAATGGGTACTTGTTTCAGGAAGAAAAAAAGCGCCAATTTCGTATTGGTTCGCAAACGCGCTTGAAAGTTTGGCCTATCTTTAATATGGAAAAGTGGCGTTGGTGTCTGTATTGTAATAATCCGTGAACAAATTGGCATTACCTTGCCCTATTGATTCCATCTTTCCTAGAAGCTATTATTGCCAATGTGCCCATTAGTGGCCAAATCCAGTCCTCAAGGACCACAAACTGGTCAGGGTTTAAGGAAATCTCAGCTTCAGCACAGGTGGCTCAATCAGTCCCTGCTTCAGCACAGGTGGCTCAATCAGTGGCCACCTGTGCTGAAGCAGGGATATCTGTAAAAACCTGACGTCTTGGTGGCCCTTGAGGACTGGAGTTGACCACTCCTGCCTTAGAAGGTAGTGGATATGAGCAGAAAGCCAAAGAATGATACTGGCCATGGCAAATTTATGCAAGTCGGTGCTTGAAAAGAATTACATAGTTAATAATATATCATGATAACCAAAAAAAGTAAGATGTGTGTGTGTGTGTATATGTATTGGATGCTATATATATATATATATATATATATATATATATATATATTGCATCCAACACCGAATAATATACTTAGTGATTGTTCATAAATATATGCTAATCCTTCTTCCCTGAACATAAATTGCTGCTGTAAAAGCCGCAATTTAGTACCATTTTCCATCTCTCCTTGTCAAGATGTCTGATTTCACAGAAAGTTCACAACTAAAAGATCTTAGAAATCGCTCTCCTTTTTAGGGTCGTCACCTCTATAGATGACATTTTGCTCAGTTAATTGCTCCTTTCCACATTTTATGAAACTCAATTACCCCAAGCGCTGTGTCTTTGTACTCCCAAGCCCTGATTATCTTTCAGAACCCGAGCGTTTCAGCGACATGGTAAATGTGACATTCCGTCCTTGATCAGGTTGAACTTTTTTTCCCCCGTGCTCCTAATGTTTTGTTCCAGACGAGACGACCCATCAGAAGGACGACATGGCTTTCCATTTCAAACAGATATATCTACAGTACAGTATTATCACAAGCACCGTGGCCAAACAGATACCCGAGATAAATGCGGCAATAAGAACCCGACCTTTAATCTATACCTGAAACAGGAAGGAAAGTGTTTTCCGAAGGTGAAATGGTCTCTGGTGGAAATTGAAAGTAAATAGATTGGTAAAATTGAAAAATTTGTTGAAATAGAAAATAGTGTATGAAAAGACTGGGGATTTACAAGGTGTGTGGCTACGGTCCATGTCTTATCATATCTCTATTATTTCTAACATAAAGTAAGCTAATTCATCCTCTGTCACCCTCCGCGCATAAAGAATAATGTGTGATGTAACTGCAATGTCAAAACTTCTAATGCTTGGTCAACTGAAAAATCTATTGGCTCCACCTACTATTTCCACAGTGCCATCGACATTGAAGAGGCAGAGGCCCCAGCATGGGGTCGTAGGCTCCTTAAGGGCTGCGACGTCCTGATTGGCGAGAGCTGGGGGGGGGGGGGGGGGGTCAGCTAACCCCCTTCCCCCACGGAGTGGGAAGGCTGCTTGTCCCCTCCCATGCAGGGGGAGGGGGGAGAGGGTATATAGAGTGGGGCCCCAGGGGAGAGAGACAGAGCTAACGGAATTTTTTCTCTTACCTTACAGGATTTTGCTGCGGACCTGCATATTTTTCCCAGTTATGATGTAAGGCCTCATGGATTACAGCAGCTCCCCGCTGTGTGAAGACCCCCAAGCCCTGTCAGCCTCACCCACCAGGATCCTGATGATGCAGCTGCAACTGAGGATCAGGTAAGTGTGCCTGCCCCGCGCAGATCCCAGCGCAGAGGTGCGGGCAGCAACCCTCATGCCCCTTCCCCCAGCCCGGCTGGATCCCCAGCCGAGCACAGGCGTCTCCCGCCAGTGCCCTCTCCTTCCCACCCCCCCCCCCCCTGCTCCCAGCTCCACCCATGCACCACCTGTCCCTCCTCCCGCCACTTCCCCTGCTCCCAGGCTCTGCTCCCAGGCTCTGCAGCCTCCCGAATCACGCCCCTGTGTAGCTTTGCCGCCCGCCCCCAGCTTCCCCACCACATACGCGGTCCCGCCGGGCTCCCAACCGCCAGCCTTATCGCCTGGAGGACCGGGTCTCCGAGGGGGGGGCGCTCCGCCACCGGTTGTGCGCTGCCTTCCCACCGCCAGCCCCTGCGCCGCCAGCCTGCTCACCACGGGGCCCCAGGGCTCCTGATGGCCAGGTTCCCCCCTACCAGCCAACCCAACTGCAGGGACAAGCGTGCGCCGCGTGCACCGGCCGGGGTGCGCGACAGGCGGACTCCTCACCCCCAACCCGCTTACCCCTCTGGCCGCAGGGACAGCCGGGTTCCACGTGCGCCGCCCGGTGCGCACACTGGCCACCTCCACCAGCATCCTCACCCCGATCGCGGGGACTATCAGGCGCCAGCCCCGTTTCCCCAGATCTCTTACCCGTCCGGCTGCTGTTGGCTCCTCGGTGCCATTTCTCACCTCCCTCCCACGTGCACCATCAGGGGAGGGAGGGGCGGTCCTCTCCAGTGCAGGCTGCAGTCTGGCCCCTTTCCAGGCTCCCCCCTCCCTTTCCAGGCTGCTATGAGCAAGGGGAGGGGGGATTTCCCTCCCCAGGTTCATTAAGGGGACAAGCAGGTCTGCAGAGGCTGGCTGTTCCTTGGCCCTCCTCTGCAACAGTGCCACCATGAGGCCCCTGGAGGTACTGCAGGGCGACCTCAACCTTACCCCTCAAAGTACAGGACAGACTGTGAGCAGGGTACAACCGTGAAACACCAACCTATTATATAACCACACGCCATACTCAACCACCCCACCTACCTACCTTCAGCTGGCAGGGGTGTGGGCGGTTCGGTTTATAACCGCCCCAGCCCCCCCCCCACCCATGGGTCAAGCTGTGTCTGGCAGATTAACTGCAGCACAGGGACGAGCGTCCTGCTTTGTCACGGGGGGGGGGGGGGATTTAAGGCGACCCAGCCCCTGGATCCCGCATGGGACCGCAGGCTGGGTCCTCTCAGTTTTCGCAGGAAGCGACGGCCAATGAATGGTCATTGCACGCATGGAATTTGGACCAGGACCCCTACCCACCTTCACCGATGCATGGCGAGGAGGGGGACAGGCGCCGAGGCCAGTCGAGCGCTTCGGGTCCAGGTCAGCGCAGGGTACTGACCCGAGCAACGAGATTCCAGGTAAGGAAATAAATCCTAGTCTAGTACGGGTAATAGCGATTCAGATAGTGACAGCGACATTTGACACTCTGAGAGCGCAGCGCAATTAAAAAAAACCTGTATGTATAAATTCCTAAAGAGACAGCGGTGATTAACCGGTCACTTAAGGCTAGGCCAAGCAGTGCAACGCAGGAGGCAGCGGGGGAGAGGAAGGCCCCTAAAATTAAGGACGACAGCGTAAGCGCCAGCAATGAAAGGGAAGGACACTTACGCCTGCGCTATGACTTCTCTCCAGTCGGGTTACATTCCTTGAGAAAGACCATTTCAATTGAAACGTGTGGGAGGAGGTTCTCTTTTCTGTTTGTTGGTGTATCCGTTTTATGTAGTTTAATAAATTATTTTTACATTCCTTCACTGGTGAGTTTTGATGTAGATAGGAGCGGCAGGACTGCTGATCATTTCTATCCTGTACCGCCACGATCGGACGGACGCCGAGGAGGGAAGCCAGACCCCGCTCTGTGTGCAACGCCAAGCCAGGAGGCGCGGGGGGGTACCAGTACCAATCGTGAGTAACTTGCTACTCCATACCAGTTCTTATTTAGGAATCGGGACATTATATAGCAGCCACTTAGTCATTAGCGTGGGTCTGCACCCATTCTACCCCCGCACATACCTCCATACCAGGCTCACAACTCCGTTATATGCTCCGATACACCGCTTCACCACCCAGGCTTGTTCAGCCACTATTTACCTGCTTGCCCTGGAAGTAACTTGACGGATTCTTCTATCTACACCCAAAGTGAGATAATAAAAGGGAAAGTTCACGGACGTACACGACCTTTTTGCTGAAGGGTTTCAGGCCAGGGAAAAAGCAAAGGCCACAGGTGAGGAGAGAGCTAATAAGCATAGAAGGGGGCCGTAATAACCAGGAGCTAGAGCAAAGGCCACAGGTGAGGAGAGAGCTAATAAGCATAGAAGGGGGCCGTAATAACCAGGAGCAGACGCGGCAGAACCATGGCCCCAGGCATGGGTAGACACAGGTTTAACTAAGGATATCGCCTTCCTGAGTTTTCCCATCATAGTGGCGGTAGAGCTTTGGGCTAAGGAGCTCAGTAACAAACACATCATATTCGGGTCTGACCACCTTGAGGTGATGGGAGCGGGGAACAGCCTCCCTGCAACATCAAGCCCAGTGATCAGCTGCTGCGGAGGCTGGTGCTGCTCTGCATGCGCAGCAACATCAACTTTAACGCCAAGCATGTCCCGGGGAGATTAAACGTGATAGCAGACGCCTTATCGCGGTTCAATGGGACAGCGTTTAGGCGAGCAGCGGCAAATGCCAAAGGTCTAACATGCCCATGTCAGATGGGGCAGATGGGGATAGCGGACTTATGGACCTGATCCAGAAGTCGCTAGCCTCACGCACTTGGAGAACCTACCTCCAGGCTTGGCACACATGGCTAGTATTCAAGCAAAAGGACAGCGCTGATGGTAAGCGAGGTAGCAACGCGCGGATCAGTAGCTTCCTACAGGCCCAGAAGGCAGCTGGGGCGACGCAGACCAGGGTTGGGGCCATGATGGCAGGACTGTCTTTTTTCCTAAAATACCACAACCGCAAAGACATACTGTAACTAAGGATTTCATAGTTAGGAGAATCCTAATAGGCTGGGATAGGGGCGAAGCCAAGTGAACTGACAGTAGGGAGCCGGTAACGCCAGACAGGCTTCAGGTATTGATGATGGCAGCAAACGAGCTATGTTTCAATACAGCGGAAAAGGGAACTGTTCAGAGTAGCATTTGCCGCGGCTTTCTTGGTGCCTTCAGAGTTGGCGACCTAGTGGCGTTATCTTAAACAAGCCAGGGTTCTGGCTTGTTGTTTCGCGAGCATGATGCTCAATGCTACGTCGGTGGCATGCAAGATTCACAGGTCTAAAACCGACCAAGCGGGAAGGGGAGCGTGGGTCCACCTCACTATGGAGAATATGGAAGTTTGCCCAGTGGCGTTGATTAAGTGGTACGTAAAGGCACAAGCCCAAGGTAAGGGGCAATTTCCTCATCCATCAGGACGCAACATCACTCACAAGGTACCAATTTCAAAGCGTTTTTAGGCGGTGCCTTTCCGCTACGGGGTATGGATCCTTGTGTATTTGGTACCCATTCCTTTAGAATTGGTGCCGCTACAGCGGCAGCTGAGAACGGCTGTATGCCGGACCAAATGTAGAAACCGGGGAGGTGGAAACCCAGTGCCTATAGGGGGTTACATCAGGGCCAAAGGGCACAGCAACGTGCGGATGCAAGAAGATTAACATGTTTTTCCCTCTCAGTAGACAGCTGCACAAGGACCCTGGAAGTGTGGATCATGGGTCATTCCTTCATTCAGTGGGCACACAATTGGGCGAAGGATCAGCGGTGCGGCCAGCAGCTGTGGTGTACGGGGGAGGGGGTGCATTGGCGTTGGCTTGGAAAGAGAGGAAGGTGCTTGGTTGATCTGTAACAGGCTCTGGACAAGGCACTAGCAGAATTTCAAGTGAAACCGGATGTTATTTTGCTACACCTCGTGGGGAATGACCCAGCCAACAACAAAACACTAGAGTTGATTTATCGGTTACAAAAGGAATGCGCCCGCTTGAAGGCGCTGTGGAGTGAGGTTGTAATCATTTGGTCTGTAATTATTCCAAAGCGAATTTTAAAAGGGCCACGGAAAGAGAAAGCTAGGAGGAAGGTAAATAAGGCCAGGGGTAAAATTCATCCTCTAGCGGCGGTAAAACTCTTAAAGCGCTGAGAGACTGACACCAAGGAGTGCAGCTGGCACAGAAGGGACTGTGTGCATCTATCACCAAAGGGGTTGGAGGTGTTCTTAAGTAACATCAAGGGTTTTTTGCGGGAAGAATTAAGATCAGAGGTCGCAGCTTTGGGTGGGCGTGTCGGCCCAGGGTAGCCAGTGCCCGGCAGAGGGGCCTCCGGGTGGCGGAGCTGCCGCGCCAGCCAAGCTCAGGAGACGGAGAAAGGGTGAGGACTTTAGGGTCTGTCCCTCAGCTGGAGCCCCTAGAATAGCTCGGCAGGCTGGAGGCGCCGGCTTTAGGGCTGGGCCGGCCTATGCCCAATCAACGCTGGTAAAAGGCTGGGCGCCAGCTTTAGGGCTGGGCCTAAGCTGACCCTAGGGTGGGAGGGGGAGGGAAGCAGCCCAACATCGGCTGAATGAGGATCTCCCCCTCCCATCTTACAGTGCTTTGGGCGGGGGGAGGGAGCGGGCCAATTGCTGGCTGTCTGGGCAAGGATCTCCCCCCATGCACATGCTACGGGCGGGGGGAGGGAGCGGGCCAATTGCTGGCTGTCCGGGCAAGGATCTCCCCCCCATTCACATGCTATGGGCGGGGGGAGGGAGCGCGACCAATCGCTGGCCGCTGGGCAAGGATCTCCCCCCCATTTTGCATGGAGCATACTTGGCTGGCGGACTGGCTGGCACGATTTTAACAGCGGATGTTAAAATAAAGCTGTGACCTTTTCTTCCAACATTGTGTGGTCTCCATTATTTGGTTTAGCGTCACAAAGGAGGGGCGGCGCATAAAGCCTTTATAGTCCTTGTCCAGATGTCAATATAGTCTGTCTTATTTTTCTCTGTGACCTCAGTTTGAAGGGGAGGGGGGAAGGACTACCTGATGAAGGGAACATTGCTGGCAGCCTTTAACCTGAACAGGTACAGATGCAGTCAGATTCATCTCCACCCTGCTCCACACTTGGAGCGGGTGAATTGCAGCTCGGGTAACCTGATCACAGCCAAGTGTAGTGCAGGGGAGAATTTTTCATCATGATTAACACAGCGGGGGAGGGGGCGGTCCCTGCTTCTGGATGGGACTCCCATTGAAAAGCAGGTACCCCCCCCACTGCATTAATCCTGATGAACTGCTAAATAAATGTGACTGCAGCTGTAGTCTCCCAGAGCACAGGTGCCGGGGTTCAGCAAATATTTATGCCAATAGCAGTCTTTTGCCACAAGACACCTTACGACTCTGGAATACACCTTACAGCCCATTCATTGCCTCAGGAGGGTGTTAGAGATGGGCAAGCTTTTTGCACGCCGAGTCAAACCTCTCGAATATCACCTACTCCATCGTGCCAACTCCGATTTGACGCTGAAAAGTCAGTGGGCATTGCATTTTCGATTATTCTCACTTTTGTACAAAATTCAATCACAGTTGTAAAAAAATGTATTATTTGAAAACCTCTGGGCTGAAAATTTGCTACTTTAAAAAGGCGAAAATTATTTTTTTTTTTACAATTTTGGTAGAACATTTGGCACCAAAAAGGAATCACATTTTTAGATCATTTTTCAAAAGTCTAATCAAAACTACAGCATAGCGAATCTCGGCAGGTGAGTGCATCTCTAGTGCGCTATAAGGTGCCTTGCTGCACCTGAAGGTGTCTCACGACAGAAGACCACTGTACTTAATAAATATGGCCTTTAAAGTTTTAAGCCCTCAAATTCCTTAATGAAAAATGGGCACCGTCTAGCCCAGGGGTTCTCACCTTCAGTCTTCAAGACCCCCTAACAGGTCAGGTTTTAAGGATATCCCAGCTTCAGCACAGGTGGCTCAATCAGTGGCTCAGTCAAAGACTGAGCCACTGATTGAGCCACCTGTGCTGAAGCTGGGATATCCTTAAAACCTGACCTGTTGGGTGATCCTAAGCATTGGAGTTGAGAACCCGTGGGCTAGCCAATGCATTCAGTGCAAGGCAATAAGATGCAGTGTTATTATATGACTCGCCACCAATATCATTGCTGGTCGTCTTTGTTTCACCCTGAAAATGACCGAACCATCAATGTTAAATGGAATGCTGGACCCGACATCTTGAAGGTAACACTGGTAAGTCTTAGGGCTAAGTCCCCGCTGGCGCTGAGTGCGCTCATGCTTGGGGAGCGCTCCAAGCATGAGCGCCGGGTGTCCGGCTTGTGCGCGGGGGAGGGGCATTGCGGGTAGTTGAGCGCGCGGGTAAGTACAGAATTTTTGTTTACCTACGAGCCGATCGCGGCTGAGCGTGTGTGCACGCGCACGAGTGCCGCGCGCACCGCGTGAGTGGGGACTTACATATATCTATATATGTAAGTCTCCTCCGCAAGCGCCGCCCGCTCATCACGATCAGCGCTAGCGGGTACTTGGCCTAAGACTTTCTTGCATCACAAGGGTTAAGAGAGAAAATAGGAAACAACTACATGCATTTTCAAGACCTCGAAAGTGTATTCTAGAGCTGTAATCAAAGACGGGGAACATTTAATTTTCTGAACACGTTGTTGTTGCTTTAGCACAGCAATACGAGAGAAAAAGAAACAGGCACAAATATATATTTCTGCTGCCTCTTCCATTATGTAAATTCACAGGATTAAGATACACCACTTGGATAATGGAAGTGTCAGGGGATTATTTTTTTTTTTCCTCGGCTACACAATCGGAAACCAAAGTAAAGAATAATTAGATAATTCTCAATATCTCCACTGTGGGGCAAAAGTTAGAAATAATTTCTCTGCACAGGTCGGCTCAGAACAGCCTAATCCACGTCTGTGCAATCGAAAGTAGATTGCCTTCTGCAGGATAAAGCAAAACATCTTAAAAACAGCCACGCAAGCTGTTTTCATCAATATGTGCAAGTTGTTTCCTAGTTTCTCTTCTCGGTGCTGGGTCTATGTATCTAGGAAGTTATATTAATGCCACATATTACAGCTGATATTTAAAGCTGCAAGCCTGCTGTTTAGGGGATGTTTTCCTTCTCTGGTAAGATTAAGGTTCTGTCCTGTAGAACCCCTAATTCAAAGAGGGCGACCTCTGACCAGGAGACATTTAGTTCTAAAATGTTCGCTAATTCAAAATGGCGGCCAGCATAATTGGGGTGGCAGGGTGGATGTCTGATCTGTCCCAGAGAGGCATTGAACACCTGAAGCAGGGTGTCCTTTATTTACTCCAAAGGGTGGAGTTGCTTTTGCTCACACACTCACAGGCTAAGCAAGCCAGTCATTTCAAATGAAGATTGACATACGGTGTTTTTTGTAGAGAAAGAGGTGCTGGGTCCCTAAGCATATAAGTAATGATTTAAATGTGCTAGAAAGGGCACCCTTCTCTGCCAGGTAGTAATCCGGAACATTCCTGATCATTTCATAACCACATTATGGCGTTTCCTGTGTATCCCTAAACAGAGAGCCACAACTAGTAAAACAAGGTGCTAGAACTGTGTTCTGTTACCCCACAAAAATAGCTTGGAATGAAATGCAAGCTTCCTAGGCTGTTAACACCAGCTCAGGTTTGGCTGTTTGAATGACACTAGTGATGGGTACAAATGACAGAAATACACAGCAAAATGAATACTGCTCTATACTCAAGAATGCAGCGTAATGCAACATATATTTACTGCAGGTGACCATGAAAAAGCAAAACATCTCACCAGGTGCAGCAACGTATTGTCCGAGGAGGGCTTCGTCCCCCGCAGGGGTGAGCCTTTTTTTGGTCACCTGCAATAACAAATCTGTCGCGTTAAGCTACAGTATAGCACAAGCTTGAGTTTAGCCTGTGTGCAGTGCAGCACTCATTTGGCTGTGTATTACTTCAGGCAGATGGGGGACTGTACCGCTCTGTTTCCAGCACCACCATCAAAAATCAGTATTTAATCAGTATTTAATTGACTTTTTTAGACAGATGACCGTAAGAAGAAATAAGTACAGCCCATCATCATGTCTATGTAAACTATCACCTCCTATAACTTCTCCGAACCTCCCCTATTGTTCCATAAAACAACAAAGCAAACAATGTGAAATAAGCTTGATACATTGTTAGGGCAGGTGGACATAATATGCTTTGACTTTGAAAATAAAATACAATGCAAAACCCGTGTACAACATGGTCACTTCTATTTTAAATGATGCTTTTGCCCTGTTCATTGTACTGTGACGGCGTCTTCCACGCGCAGGAGCAGAGTTCAGATCTATTAAAATACAGAAGACACATGCTGTGTTCTCCTGCGCAGGTAAGGCAGCTTCACATCCATTTAGACCCATTCACATGATATGAATATGTCATGGCCATTAATGCATGGTCCCTCCATGTCACATGAGGAAATATCTTTTGCTCGTTTGAAACTATAGCAGCAGCAAAGTTATGTGGGGATTGTATTTTGTGTTTATATACACAGTAGTATAGTAGTTGGTTGATGCTGTGTTATATACAATTCAGGCATTGCCAATGAATCATGCATTAGATATCTACCTAGTGATATTTTTGGGATGAATTGCCATTAGATTCAATAGACCAGGGGGGCTCAACTCCAGTTCTCAAGCGCCCCTCCCCCAACAGGTCAGTTTTTTAGGATATCCCAGCTTCAGCACAGGTGGCTCAATCCGTCCCAGCTTCAGCAAAGGTGGCTCAATCAGAGGCTCAATCTGAAGCTTGGAAATCCTGACCTGTTGAGGGGCTTGAGGACTGGAATTGAGCACCCCTGCTATAGACAATTTGTGATACTGTATACTGTGTTATGCTGTGCAGATCTTTCCATTGAGAAATCAGTGACATTTTAGGATAATAATGGAAATCTGTAGCTATTTTGTGGACTATTGTTCCACGGTCTAATGGCACTGCAACCTGTAGCACAGGTCACACCTGTAGTAGCATCACGGGTCCAGTAGCTGGGAGTTTGCCTAAATAAATACACATTTAAATATACACTTGGCATGAAAGAAGGATAATGTAAAAGTGTATGTCTGAGATAGCTTCAATAAAGGACTTAATTTAATGTTACACCTTAATCATAGACAGTGAAGTACAGTACAAAATAAAGTGATTACACACTGTATGATCTAAAGAATTCATAACATACATTTCAGTACATGTTTGAAACAGTGATTGGACACTTTAAGGGTGGGGATGATCACGGGTTTTGAAATCCAAACTTCGAAGTTCGAGTCTAACTTCCGCACAGACTTCAGAATCAGAGCCACAGGTTTATTTTTTTGTTTTTTTTAATTGGTTGAACTTTTTGCTAAAATCTGCCAAGTTTTTGCAAAAAGTTCACTTGGATGTTGTCTTTTTCTAAATGTTTAATGTTTTCATGGTAATCCGATTACTTGGACAGTCTTTACCTATAAACTTCTTTTGCTATTCTCTATCGTGGTGATATCACAAGTAAAGAAAGAGTAGGAACTACCGAGGGGCGACGTTTCGGGGCGGATTTGGATCTGCCTCGGATCGGCCGGTTCCTGTGGTCCGTAGATTTCCGCAGATCCGTCTCAAAAAGGCAAATCCGCCATTTCGGATTTTTTTTTATATTATTTTAGTGAGCGACCCAAAAATCCATGGCCGGATTGGTAAAAATCCAGACACGGATTAAGCTGCAGGGGGAGAGGGGCGGGATATCTCTCTGCGCATTAATCAGAATTGGATTCTTACAAATCCGGCCTGATTGTATCCAATGACATATTTGGATTAATCTGCACTGATTTTGTTAGTGCCCGATCTGCAGGCGGATGGTGGTGCCGGGCCCGGATATGGACTGGTTCGCCCATCTCTAGTAGGAACCTTGCATTACAGGCTATGGTCACTTTTTTTTCCCTCCCTGTTCTTTTGTGGACAGTAGTTGTGATGCTGCAATTCACCAAACAGCTAAGCGAGGAGTACAACATGTGTCTGATTAAAAGGGACATTTTATAGTAACCATTGGGAATAAAAACGTTTAATTTGGACTTAAAGGGTAATTCATTATCTCTAAGGAAGCCAATAGTAATATTAAAAAAAAAAAATCAGTGGTACCCTTAACCCGCCAGTACCATCACATTTCAAACACTGTGTATAAATATAGTTTGTGCTTTACTCAGCAGTTTGTCAGTAACATACAGTATACAACGCATCTTAAAAGATGAATCAATCGTTATAAACTGTAGTGTGTTACAGGGTAAGTGCTGACTGGGATGTAACCACGTCATAGAAGACAGATAAGGGAGAGCAGGGGAATGTCACTTTGATCCTTTGCTTAGGGGACTCAGCCTTTTCCACTGAAGCTCCGCCAGTAGATCAAACCCCTGATTCTGCTGGGAAGGAAGCCGCTGGGACTTACTAACCAGCCGTACAGCCTGTCACCCATTACCCTTGGTGGCTCTGCACAGAGAGACCAGGTGGTGCTGCATTAATCCAAGCTTAAACCAAAATGTCACTTCTGCAATCTACTGCACAAACATAATCCCCTTTATGGAAGAGCTTTGTATAAATACATAATCTCAGACACTGTCCTAATTTGAAGCTGTAGTGCCGGGCGGGTCGTGATTGACCCCTTTGTTGTTGTAGGAATCTGCATTGCCCTACAGAACGTCACACGGCACTGCAGCATACATTGGGGTGCCCTTAGTACAGGGGTGCTCCACTCCATCCTCAAGACTCCCCAACAGGTCAGGTTGTGAGGATATCCTTGCTTCAGCACAGGTGTCTCAATCGATGACTGAGCCTCTGATTGAGCCACCGTGTGCTGAATCAGGGGTATCCTGAAAGCCTGACCTGTTGGGGTGGGGAGGTCTTGAGGACTAGAGTTGAGTACTCCTGCCTTAGGCTGCGTTTATCGTGACGGCGACGCGACCGATGACGTCACCCGTCGTCGTCGCCACCAGTGAAAGTTAAACTTTAGTTTTAAGCGACGTCACGAAGGGGCCGGGCAGCTCTCCGATTGGTTTAGAGACTGTCGCATGTGGCGACGGTCTCTAAAAAATTCAATTTAACTGGCTTCAAAATTTTTGGACGCGTTGTCGCACCGTCGTGCTTACTATAAGCGCTTGCGACTGATTCAATATATTTTTTTGGAGCGCCGTTGCCGTCACAGGCACTATAAGCGCAGCCTTAGTATGCTAGCTACAGTATACAGGAGTATGCCTAAAGTTTGTGTTACTGTGAGACAAGGAGACTGTTTCATTTAGTGGAATATAAATGGATTATTGATACAGAGAAACAGCTTCCTTTGCCAGTGTCACTCTCTCTGACCTCCTCTATCCTTTGTTGCCCTACATCTGATACTGTATGCATCTCCGTGTGTGTGTGTCTCTCTCCTGTTACTCCGACCCTCCCAAGGGGGCAGCAAATTTCCTTCATTTAACTCCCGTAATCCTCTTGTCCCATTCCGTGACATTTAAAACCTTGACTGCCAGAGGGGTCAACAACGCATTACAAAGCAATATGTAGTAGTGGCCGTGAAAAGGCTTGTAGGCTACCGTTGACCATTATTGTTATTTAAAGCCACAGAATGCAAGCAATGGCGGACATGGTGACGGTCTGTGTGTTGTGTTACATTCTCTAAGGAATTGGGATTAGGCGGTGTGCTCATCACTATCCAGTGTAGTAGATTGATTTTGAAGGGGCATTAACGTCTCAATGTTCAGGGCCGCAGACAGCTTTCCTGGGGCCCAGGACTAGAGTTTCCACCGGTGCCCCCCACCCGACGTGTCGGCGGCCTTGCAAGAAACCCTCCCCACCATTTTCTCTTACACTCTTCATCCCCACACCCTTTCCTTCCTGCCCCCTCTACACACCCACCTCTCGCAACATACATACACGTGTGAGTGTTTGGGGAGGGGGGCTTATATTGTGTGTTTGGGGAGGGGGCTTAGTTTAGTTTGTGATTGTTTGTTTGGGGACGGGGGCTTATATTGCGAGTTTGGGGAGGGCGGCTTAGTGTGTGTGTGTATATATATTTCAGACAAAAGGTGACACATTCTGTGCTCATTTGCATGTCATTTCCCAGAATCCCTTGCTGCAGTGGAAGCACTGTATGCTGGGGATAATGGTGAAAGGCGGGGTTGCAGACATGTGAATGTGCTCACAAGTGATCTTTTTATGGCCGATACAGGGATAGATGGGCGGTGCCGAGCAAAGCGGAGGGCCCTTCAGTCCTGCAGAAGAGGGGGGACAAATGGGGGTGGCCCCAGAAAAGGGGAGGGCCTGTCTTGCCTGCACAGAGAGAGAGCTGTAAGGTTGCCGGCAGGGAAGCCGGGACCCTTGGCTGGCCGGGCACCGGACAGCAATCCCAGCAGTCACCCCTGTCGGTGGCCCTGTCAATATTCCTGGCATCAGGCATACTGGAAGATGAGTGATTAGGTAAATAGTGAAACGCGTAGGACTTTTTTCAATGGACTGATTAACTATTAGTACACAGTTAATGTTGTGCTGACCTCTCTGGCACTGAAAGGGTTAATATATTCTAGCGTCCTTTTTTTTTTTAAGCAGTAGCAATTGAAATTAAATCAAAATTCAAATAAGCTGTGTCTTCATCTGTGTTTCTGAATATTGGTGGCGTTTGCTACCTGAAAAAGAATAATACTAGGAAAGCGATCACCGTACACGAGAGAGCAAGCAGGACAGGCTTAAGGATTCATTTAATAATTTTTTTGTATTGTGGGTTGAAATTGAATCTTCCGCACATAATTTGTTTTCATTGTACCGTATGCCACACTTTGGAATGAAGTACAACAGAGGCTGTTCTGTGCGAGAAATAATATATTTTCATATGAGATTAATGACTTCTGGATGAAGGGGACATGAAGGTTAAAATGTGGGAAGCTTTCTGTGTATCCTTTCATGAATTACATGCTCATCTTTTTCAGTAAAGTTGAGCTTGAAGTGATCCATTTAGCAAGGTATTTTCACAAAACACTGTACAATTTAGTACAGCTTTGAATTGTGGTGCATTTCATATTAACATAAGGGCAAATCACTTTATATAATTGATCTCTACAGTGACCTGATCTATTGAACATTTTAATTTATTTTACAGTATGTACTGTAGTATTGCATAAATGAAATACCCCCCCCCCACCCCCCTTTCGACACAACCCAATATAACCATGAAGAATAGGAAGGCTTCAAGGGAAGATGCAAGAACAACTGAATTCTTGAAAAAGGGTCATTAAAGTACTAGAGAAAATCCTTGCAAAATGCTTTACATGTTGCGTTTAGATCAGGAAAATTCCAGAACAGTGGAGCAATGCCACAGTTATGCTCATCAATAAGAAAGAAGACAAAGAAGACCTCGAGAACTACAGACCCAATCAGTTTACTTCCAATCACCTACAAGATTTTTATGAAGATACTGCCTAATTGGCTACAACAGACCCTTATCTTTGCCCAGCCCAGAGGACACGTGGGATTGTGCAGTGGATACAACACCCTGGACCATATCCAAGTTGTGCAAGAAGTTCTTTCCCGAACCAATGAATATGATCTACCACTTATGATCCACCTAATGATTTATAGATTACGAAAAAGCATTTGATTTAGTCTACACCACAGCTGTTTTAAATGCATTGCGAAGACAAAGTGGGGGAAAAGCGCAAATTGATATTATCAGGAACATTCACGAGAAGGCCACATCAACCATTAGATTACACAAAGATGCAAAACAAATAAGGATTAGGAAGGGTGATGGATAGGGTGACACCATGCCACCAAAGCTGTTTACAGCAGCGCTAGAAGAATTATTCAAGACCTTGAATTGGGAAGAAAAAGGAATTAAAATAAACACTGAATACTTGAATCCCCAAAGATTTGGAGATAACATTGTTATTTTTTCCCACAAGTCCAGAAGCAGTACGGCAAGAAATCAGAGAACTTGTTGAAGCAAATAAGAAGGGATGAATCGCAGCAAGACTAAAGTGGCCAACAAACGTGTCAACTCAAAATAAATGGAATAGAACAAAAAGAAGTTAAGAAACGTATGTCTACCGTGGCTGGCAACCTTTAAAATGAACTCAATAGTAGAGATCAGAGGATTTGGCCGGTTCCTTTGGTCCGCAGATTTCCACAAATCAGTCTCAAAAAGGGCGATTTGTCTTTTTCAGATTTTTTTTTATATCACCGACAATCCATTCCGTGGATTCCGCAATCCGCTGGTGGATTCCCCCTCGAAGTGTGCGTCAGCACACGAAACGTGCGTAGGGTTTTAGGACGCCACGAGGGTGGCGTCATTGAAGGAGGAGGCTCGACCCTTGGAGGATCCCCGGTGTCTTACTTCAGGAATACGGTTGTATGGCGTTGGTGCTCATGCATCCTCTCACTCCACCTACCCAGCTATTTGACAATACGGAGCCGTCCTACCTTGGGGACTTTTAATATCACAGTATATACGTTCACATTCGTACGCAAATGTCTCGGTGATAGTCTCAAAAATGCACATTCGCTTTATTTTTCTCAGCCGCGGCTGTGAAGAAATGTCACATTCCCACCGAATGTCAAAGAAATTTCGCCCATCTCGAATAATCACAGCTGTATTGTAGAAGGGACCACTGGTGTATGACTTGTTGCATTACAAGAACTCTAGATGTTGCCCTTTTAGTGTATGTTAAGCTTCTAGTATTTAGGAGATGCAAGGTGCAGGGACATTTTTGGCGGTTGGTGTTGTTTTTCCTCATCCTCTGCAATGGTACCTTTGGTTGGAATACATGCTTGTTACAGCTGTGTTCGGATTTCATTAGATGGCCCCATGGAGCAAGTATTTGGATCCTGGCAGCTGTAGACAGCCAGTGGTAGGCCGCTCCAGATTGGTCAGTTATGCCTCGGTGCTTCTTGCACATTGAAATAGCTGATGCAAGGCGTATATGTAAATCTTTAAAGTGCCTGTTGCTTCCATAAAGGAAGGGAGACCTATCTGGATGCTAATAAAATTAGACTAATTACAGATAAATATAGCACCAAATTGTATGATATCAGAATAAAACGTTGGTGTTTTATTTATTAAAAATTAGCTTCAACTGCAGTGTAATTGTTTTATAGTTTGTATACAGTATATGTTTAACTCCTGGAACACTAGTCCTCCTTTTACAGTAGATGCAGCCATGCTACTTTTAGCAAACTGGCCACCACCATACGAAAAATGGATATCTGGAGACGTTTGACCCGAAACAATTACTAATTGCCCGTTGGATCCTGACATCTTCATATCTCAGGCACTCTTAAGGGCCGTTCTTCCTGGACTTACTCCCAATTGACCCCTATTATTAAATGGACAAGGTCAGGGAGGGGTTGGGATACTGATACAATGTACCCAGACAATGCAGTGCCAGACGTGCGCGTAAGATAACCAAGCTACAGCTTAGGGCCTCACAATATGAGGGCCTCCAATAGAAAAACATTCATGCATTTTCAGTTTTAAAATCGGAAGATAAATAAAGAAGACCTGGGGAAAAGATTCTCTACAAATATGGCCATTTCCGTTCAAATATGACCTTAAGCATCATGTGCATCGAAAGTGCCAAACTTCGTAGCTTATCATTGGGAGAGATCATCAATGACTTTGCTCTCCAAAAACCACAAATGAAAATGTTAAAATATTCAAATGAATGTGATGTGCAAACTGTTCATTTGATCTTTACACTGCCACCTTTGTATATAACAATGCCAGCATAATGCTTTTATTCATTTCTGTTTCACGTTTATATTTCCAATAGTCCCTTCAGTCAGAATAATAAATCGAATTTTCATTTTTGGGGCCTTTTAAACTTGACATAGCTTAGGGCCAGAAAGTCAAAGTCAAGCCCTGGTATGATGTCAATATCAGTATAAATACCTACTAATAATAATAACATGTTCTTGTATCGCGCTGGTAGTTTTACGTAGCGCTTTACAGAGACATTTACAGAACCAGGCTCCCCTGCTTCAAACTCAGTGCCAGTCAGTGTCTTTACTCACTGAGCCGCTCCTTCTCCCTACTTATTCATGTATCTAAAAAAAGTGTCAGAAAATCTGCCTAACATGCAGTCTGATTGGAGCCAGTTCGTCCAGGCTATCGCAGCTCCTGCACGGCATCTTATTATTAAGACTATTATTACATTTCTTCTGGGATGGCTCGTCGTTGGTTGACCTTAAGAGTTTACAGTCCTGGTATCTCCATCTAATGCTTTCAAATCATGATCTTTTTTACATGTACTTTCAATTGTACTATTGACTGCCTGTCAACGAAATCCTTTTAATCTTCCTTCACGTTAAAATAGTAATCCTGGGTGATTTAGTGACTGTCGGGAGGATGGGGATTCTAAACCAGTCACTGCTTCACTTCTTTTGAATTACATTTGTTTTCTGTCCTGGCTTCCGTGGATTCGATATTCAAAGTAAAAAGCTGGTGCTCCTCATATTTAAATATTTCAAAAAGCACTCAACTCCTTTAAACCGGATGGAGCTGCACTATTGTCCAGCACGGGGAGGATGTTGTTACAGCACACTGAATGTGTGTCATTTTTGCTGTCTCAAAGGACATTTTCAGTACCAATGTGTGGCTAAGGGCTCCGTCACTTAATATTTTAATGATCCCCTATATCAGGGATGGCCAACTCCAGTGCTCAAGGGCCACCAACAGATCAGGTATTAGGGATATCCCTGCTTCAGCACAGGTGTCTCAATCAGAATGACTAAAAGGGATATCAGTCATTATAAGGGATATCGGTAAAGCCTGGCCTGTTGGTGGCCCTTGACAGGAGTTGGCCCACCCCTGCCCTCTTGTATAATAACATTTGGCACGGGTTTCTTAAATGCAACCCCCCCTTCTGTACTCCATTCTCCAATATCATTTGTCAGACATTACTGTTACTCATTTTTAACACGGCAATGTTTATATAACCGTTAGCAACCCAGGGCAGTGCAGGGGTTAATTGAATTATGGATCAAAGAAAAGCCGAGGAATATAATTCACTCTAGTCTAAAAACGTGCTGTGGTGGAAGTCACAGGGATTCCTAGGTGTATTCTTGGATTAAGGGAAGATGAGCATTTTAGATTACATTATCCCCGAAAAAGGATTTTCGTTTAATCAGATACCCCAAAGCAATTCTGTACCCAAACACAGAAAAAAAACATCAAATCTGTTTCCCTTCGGATAGAACCGTACCTTGATCATTTCTTCACCTATGACAATGTCATGAACGCTTACTAGCAGTCGTTTTTATTCTCACGGATTCTAAAGAAGCATCGAGCTTAATAACAAACCTTTTCTATGAGGCGCACGTCCTCAGACGCTTTGGAAAAAGGAATATCAACAAAAAAAAAATACACTTGTATTATAATTTGAAATGACATTTTAATGCTCAGGGAAAAGAGGAATTGCAGTGGTGTGCGTGACCTTTGGGAACGGAGGGCATCTAATAAGAAGATGGAGATGTGGTCCAGGGCGGGTGGAATGTATTGGTCGGTATTAAATGCACTGAAGCCTGTTTTGAATGGAGCTGAAATCTTCCTGAGCAGATGGATTCGTGTATTAAATAGATGTATGTTGGGGTATTTATTCAAGTTCCTGTCTGCAAAACTGGGGCAAATACAAAAAGAAAATTGCCCCAGATTTATGAGAACTCCAGATGCTTCCAACGGGATTCTTTTTCTTTGATAAATATAGTGCTGTTTTAGAGTTGGTTTGCACCAGTTTTGCAGCCAGTAGAATTAAGTGAATAGATCCAGTGAGTAAAGACACGGACTGTAAAACAATGACAGAGTTTGGAGCAGCGCGTCACAATGACAGTGTAGCGCGCAGTACGCAGCACATAGGAGTGTTACACACACAATCCCTGCCCAGGTGAGCTTACAATCTGTTTTTGGTGACTGCGGCACAGGGAGGCAAAGTGACTTGCCCAAGCTCCCAAGGATTGTAAGCTCATCTGGGAAGAGACTGTCTGTAATAATCCTATGTGCTGCGTACCGCAAACTATACTGTAATTGTGACGCGCTGAGTCCCAATGGGAAGCAAGCGTTATATGAAATAAAATGTTATTATTATTACTTCATCAACTACAATAAATTGAGTGAAAGCAGCCCAGGGGGGTGCTGGATTTTTTTTGGGGGGGGGGGGGGGGGTGGAAGGGGGGCGGGTGCGGTAGCAGAGACCTTGCGCTCTTCCTCGAGGCGTTTAAATGAAACGCCGGGGGATCGCGTGAGGACTCTGCAACTCACTTACTGGGATTCAGAAAAGTTGCTGTGACGCGTCGACATGGCAACGCGGAGTCAAATGGTGCCACGCGAGGTGTCATGCGGAGTGACGTAACACATCCGTCTCCATGGCAACGGGGTCACATGTGGTCAAGTCGCTTGACCCCACGGAATAATTTAGGGGGTGCGAGGGGGAGCAGGCAGGGGTGTGCAGCTCCAAAAGTTTGCGCCTCCCTATACAATTAGATTTCTGCCCGGTACGGTCTCTAAAATATGTATGTTGTAAAGCAATCAGCAATGTGACACCCTCTCTATAATAATGTATTAAGAGGGACAGTTTCACTTGTGTTTTGTTTTTTGTGGGTGTGGGGGGTAGGGAAGTATTTTTTGTTTGTTTTAAATGTACAGGGTTTTTTTTATTTTGCATTATTTAAAAGTTGGCCTAGTTTATTAAAAAAAAAAAATACAAAAATCGAGGATTAGCCTCTCGGGTTTGGGCTGGGATTTTGCTGGCATTTGAGAGATCGTTTCAAACAAACGTAGACGTTCTTGAAGTTTGGATTTCGAAATATCCTTATAAATGTTTAAAAATATATTCCCCTGAGGAGTACAGGATTATCCAATGAACTTTTGGCGCCAGGTTTTTCTTTGTTTTCACTTTCACTTTCTCTGTCAGTACTGACAGTATTACTAGGCAGCCTTTATATATATATATTTTGCAATTGTCACACTGGTGTTTTAGTCTTTAGCGCTTGGGCACATTTTTTCTTTTTCTCATAAAAATATATTCCGTTATTTCAGAAATGTTTTAGAACTTTTCAAGTCCAGACCAAGTTCTACACTGAACAGCACCAGAAGGAGTACACTAGCCCAGGGGCGGCCAACTCCAGTCCTCAAGAGCTACCAACAGGTCAGGTATTAAGCATATCCCTGCTTCAGCACAGGTTGTGCAGTCTTTGACTGAGCCACTGATGGAGCCACCTGTACTGAAGCAGGGATATCCTGAAAACCTTGAGGACTGGAGTTGGCTACCCCTGCACTAGCAGATACAATGTATATTTCGTGTTATTATTGCAGTTTAGCAGTTCCTTTTATATTTTTGTAACCTATTAACCCTTTACTGCACGCTATGGCAGTAAAGGGTTAACTTCCCTTGTCAGTCTTTGTTGCTAATTGACCAAGCTGCAAAAGTAAGGGTACTTGGCATCTTCTAGACTGGGGGGTGCTAAACTCCAGTCCTCAAGCCTAACCCCCCTCCCCACCCCCCTTCAGCACAGGCGGCTCAATCAGTACCTGCTTCAGCAAAAGTGGCTCAATCCGAACATGCGTCAGCACAGGTGGCTCAATCAGTTCCTGTATCAGCACAGGTGGCTCAATCAGAGGCTCAGTCAAAGTGTCTTTGACTGAGGCTCTGATTGAGCCACCTGTGCTGAAGCAGTGACTGATTGAGCCACCTGTGCTGAAGCTGGGATGTCCTGAAAACCTGACCTGTTTGGAAGGGGGCTTGAGGACTGTTCCAGACATCCACATAGCTTGCCCTATATGGTTTGAGCTCAGACCTGCAGCTCTGCCTGCTTGCTAATGGCCTTGGAATCCAAGCAGTTTCTTTTGTGGGACTAAATTAGCTTTTTGAGCACAGGCTTCAGGTCTGCGCTATACCCACATTGTACTTCATCTTCGTGGACTCTTTTACTTTCAGTGTGACTTGCTGCCCACACTGTTGTCAGAGTTAATGCAGCTGTCGGAAAGTGGTTGATGAAAAATTCTTTTTTTTTTTTTTCTCCGTCCATGAATGTTGATGTGGCTTTCTATTCATAACCCTCCCAAAGGAGAACTGCTTTTATACATTATTTTTTTTCCGCCGTTAAAAGGATTTCAATGGAAGTGAAATAGAAAAGAAAAATACGGGCTGAGCGAGGAACATTCGGTCGCTCGTTACGCGTCTTCTGGACAAAGGGAAAATGTTCATGCCTCAATGTATTTTATTTTTGCTTCTTCTTGCATTTTGAAGCAGAACTTTGGAACTAAGAAGGACCTGGTTTTGCTTATAGAAATAGGTACGTACCTGATAAGGATGAGAAGTAAAGATATCTCAAATAACTTACAGTCTATAAAAATTGGTTCTCCCTGGGGAAAGGTCCAGCCATGTTGATATTTCTTGCTGACCTCTGCTGCCCTCTAGCCTATAACAAGGGCAGGAAACACTGTAGATGGTATTTGCAGAGGATTAGAGAGCCTTGAACGTACGTGGTTAGGAACAGCAGCTATATTTACTGTAGGGCTCTTTGGTAAAGATGTGGGAAACTAACCAAAATGCAGTCTAAACAGTTTTAGTAACATCCCCCCTCCCCTAATTCAATTCCTGGCAAAACATTTTGCCAAAACTTAAAGGAGTAATCGCTGTCGTTTTTTTAAATTTTTATTGAAGCATGGGGTCTCCAAGGCTGAACCCCATTCATTTCAGCTTCGGGGAACCCCCTTCTTCCCGAGATACTTACCTCTGTAGGGGGTGCCGGCAACGTATAAAGCTCCCGTGTCTAGTGAGCCAGTAGGAAACTGAACGAGATGACGTCACGGCTTCCCATTGGCCCGGACTTTGAAAAGTGGCCACTCCGTAAAGCCAGGTTGGTCAGTGGAGCGGTTACCGGCACCCCCTACGGAGGTAAGTCTCTCCGGAAGCAGGGGGTGCCTATCCGTCAATCCGCTCACCAGTATGTGTAAGGGAGGATTAATATGTAGGTGCATAGGAGGAAAATATAATGTATACAGTATTGATCCGAATAGGATCAGAAAAGATCCTCTAAATTGTTGCACTCAATGTATACTTTATGGAATATATAGGACAACAGTGGTCCAACAGAGAGTTTTTCTGCAAAAGACTTCTATATTTCTAATAGTTACACATTTACAACATATTCCTATTCTTTGTTTTAGGTACAGCACAAACCATGTCCCCGAATAGCTTAAAATAAAAGAGATATACTGTATTAAATGTTCAATATGCTGTTAAGCTGTCTTCCCCTTGCTCTGGAAGATGTCAGTTCTATTCATTCAAAGGCAAGAAGGACAACTCCACAGAATATTCAATAGGAGCCATAGAGGGATTAAAGAATTACATGTATTTATTTATTACAACATTTATATAGCGTCCTTATCCAGGACGCTGTATATTAGTTAGTAAAACAATGGTGGGTTACAGTATATATGCAACATTCCATGTGATGGGCATAGCATAATTATTAATATGACCGTGGTGGGCAGGGGTGGGAACATTATAGTCGGGACATGGGTTAGGTGCATTGAGAGCTTGCTTGATGGGCAGGGTTTGGGGTCAAGTCACTGGATTTAGTCTTGTCAGTGGCATGCTGATGGGTCTGACAGTAGGGGCAGCAGAGGCGATTGGATCGGTGAGGCAGGGTGAGTTTTGGAGGGACTTTAAGAAGGTTTAGGAAGTGTTGAGGGTAGGGAAGATCATGGCCGTTGGGGAGGGTGGGGTGAGGGAGGGGATGGGATAGAAGGGGATTAACGGGGGATCATGGAATGCGATGGAGAAGAGATGAGTTCTGAGTTGGTTCCTGAAGATAGTTAGGGAGAGGGCAGCTTGGATGTGGTGGGGTAACTTGTTCCTGTGTAAGGGGGCAAGTAAGGCAAATGATCGGAATAAAAAGGAGGCACAGGGGGCTCGGGGGTGGTTGTGGATTATATAAGTGCATGTTGGTGCCTTGTATATAGGAGACAGGATAGCAATGCATTTGTTGACAGGGCAGTGCAGTCATATGGCTGCTCTGGTGACTAAGACATTTTCGTTTGAAAACAAGAAACCTGCTGTGTAATATGATTAGAGTTTAGCTGGCGTATTCTCGCTCCATGCGCCAGTGCAGAAGCTGGTGCGGAATAATGCCAGTAATACATATCTCCAGTGGGAAGCTGATCTCATTTCACTGCATTTGTTGAAAATATTTTTTTTTTTTCGCTTGTCTAGGCATGTGGGAAGAAATCATCAAGGTATAAGCTATTCAAATCTACGTAGCACAGGGTCACTGCCGCTGTCTCGTTTGCTCAGCAGCAGCCCTGCTCGTCTCCTGTAAATCCTCGGGATTTCATGGTACGTTGGGGAATGAAATCAAAGCTTGGCTTACCCTACAAAGCCAAAATAAACCAAGAAATGGACATGGCAGAGACTTCCCTTCGCTCTAAAGGTCATGTCTTCAAACTTGTGAACCGTGTCACAGTTACTATTCAGCATAACACAAAACTGACTAACCGGTTCAGTGCTAGGCGAAGCGAAGCTTGTCCCTTTCAAGTGGGAAATAGGTTTTCACATACCATAAGGCTACTTTTTCTTATATTCTTCTACTAATACATGCAGCATGGCTAATAGAACAAGTGTGTGAGTGACAAGCTACTTGACCAAATCCGTTCCATGAAAAGTAGCAGGTGCCGGCTCTCACAAATGTGCGGCCACACAAAATTTCAGACACAATAAGCAGACGTAGAGAGCACACAATCAGCAAGACTCCCTGTTTTTGAGAGACCCTTGCACGGAAAAGAACAGAATTCAGCAGACTGAAGCTGCTTCAAAAAAGTATCAGGATTTACATGTTGAAGAACATGCAGGCAGTACAACGTTTCTGGCCTGCATGGGGCCCTCGGCGGGAAAGCAAAGTTTTATTTTAATAGTACAAAAATACAGACACATATCATCTGCCCCTAGAAACTTGCAATGTATTTTTTCTATCTTAGTATACTAACTGGCTCCTGTGACGTCAAGTATGTTGCAGTTTTCTATGTGCTGCTTCTTGCTGTATTTTTAGGCCTCATTCAGGGTGCCGGCTTCGGAGGGAGGACGTGCTTACGTGCGGGCAGCCGTCCAAAACAATGTATTGAAAGGGAATTGTGGTTGTCAGGGTAGAAGCTGCCCTGTCTCCGAAGTACGAAGTTGACGCTGGCTACAGTTTCAATAACAACCCAAGTTGTTTTTTGAAGCTGCAGCAGCGTCACTGGGACCTCGGCAGCCAATGAAATCATTCTTGAGAATGATTTCATGACAGCAACACCGATCCCTAAGCTGCTGTCTGTAGCCCCGCCCCCTCCCCGCCTCCTCAACTCTTGAAAAAGTCTGCTGGGGATGATGTGCACATATCGCCCAGCAGACTGCAACTCGCACACACGCGAACGCCCGCCCTCCAACTCCTGCCTCTGGCACCCTGAACGAGGCCTTATTCAGGAGATTTAAAAGCCAGATATCTCAGTGACTGAGTTTCCCGGGATTAGGGTTACTGCGGTTCAGCGCTGTGGGACTAGAGATGGGCAAATGAAGTGCCAACACGAATGTGGCATTTATTCACAACCAGGGATTGATACCAAAAGAACTTTGATCCGCTTCACTTAAAAAAAGCATTAAAAAAATTTGGGAGAGAGAGACGTATTTGATTAGAGTACGAATTGCTATATACTGTATACCACCCCAAATGCACCTTGATACAACACGTGGAGACATACCTGTGGTGCCTCCAGGTACTCTAAGGGCCCCATGACGTAGAGGCCAAGTAATGGTCTTTCTGCACATTTTCTGGGAGATCACATTTAGTGCTTCAGTGGAGCGATCTGCCTGGGAGAGGATGAGTCTTCTTTTTCCCTTCCCCTCTTCAGTGATGTTGCCATGTGCCGGGGAGGGGAGGGGGTGTTGTGGCACTGAAAGGCTGAATGAAGGACGTGGAAAGGCAAAGCAAAACTGCATGCTGGATGTTCTGGTATCCACACCAAAAAAATCACTTCTCCAAGACTTCCTAAATAAGTATTAAGGTTTGTTGCAAGCTGTGATGCTGATTTAACGCTTTGTAACTATTCACCTTATATCGGTTATGCCAATCATTGGCGCATGTTTTGTGGAAGATGTAAATATTTTGAAACCTGGAGGTGTTCAGACCAGTTTATTAGGGCAGAATACAAGAGCCGACTATATGCACATCAGAGGATGCATGTTCATTACGTAGATCCTATATTCCTGGCGTGTTGCGGCCCCAATACACAGTCTCTCACTTCGCTGCCTGGACCATCTGGCACCCAATCAGTTACTTCTCCTAGGGTAAAATAACAATTGAGCTGCAGGGTTAGGAGTACATTTTGGGGGCGGATTTGGATCCGCAGCGGATCGGTTGGTTCCTTTGGTCCGCGGAATTCAGCGGATCAATCTCAAAAAGGGCGATTCGCGTTTTGCAGATTTTTTATTATTATTATTACCAGTACACTCCACGGATTGTTGAATTTGCGGATTGGATTGTACACATCTGTCCACGGGATGTATCAAATCGCGTTTTTTAATGAATCTGTGTGGATTAAATCCGTTTGCAGGTTTTACACCGTAAAACTGATTTTGGATTGAAAATTCAAAAAAATCCAGGGAACGGATTTGGGTGGATTCGCCCCACTCTAATACTACGATGAAGGAATACAGTGACCGGTCCATATCAGAGGTCACTGCTCTAACTACAGGAACACTTATACCTGCATACCCCGCATTAACGTATGCAATGGGTCCAGAGCATGTATGTAAAGCGAAAATGTAGTGAAGCACTACCTTTTTTTACTTATCGATGCATGTACTGTACTGCAATCATCATATACGTGCATAACTGATGTAAATAACGCATTTGTAACAGGCTCTATAGCAGGCCTGCCCAACTCGTAAAGTGAGAAGGGCCGAACTGCTCCAAGGAAAAAAACAACTGGGCCGCACAGGTTAAATCATCATCATCATCATCATCATCTCTCCTCCAGCACCTCTCATCATCATCATCATCATCCTCATATCTCCCCCAGAACCCCTCACTATCAATCTTTACGATACTCCCCATCTATCTCTCATACCCCCATCTCTCCCCCTCACCCACACAATACCCCCCTCCACATCAAACACACAATACTCCCCTCCACATCAAACACACAATACCCCCCTCCACATCAAACATACAATACCCCCTCCACATCCCCCCAGCCCATTCCATGTCAGCACCCCCCCCACAAGTCAGCATCCACCCCATGTCTCTCTTCCCTCAATATGACACTCTCTCCCCCTCCCCATAATGACACTCTCTTCCCCTCCCCTCAATATGACTCTCCACCTCCCCTCAATATGACACTCTTTCCCCCTCCCCTCAATATGACACTCTCTCCCCCCCCTGCAACTCACATCACTTTCACCCTCCCCCTACAACTCACATCGCTCACTCCCCCCCCCTGCAACTCACATCAGTCTCTCCCCCCCCTGCAACTCACATCAGTCTCTCCCCCCCCTGCAACTCACATCAGTATCTCCCCCCCCTGCACCTCACATCACTCTATCCCAACCTGCACCTCACATCACTCTCTCCCCCCCTGCACCACACATCACTCTCTCCCCCCCCTGCCCCTCACATGTTAGCAGCCCAGCCCCCCCTCACGTCAGCAGCCCACCCTTCACATGTCAGTAGCCCACCCCCCCTCACATGTCAGCAGCCCACCCCCCTCACATATCAGCAGCCCACCCCCCCACCAGCCTGTTTTTCACACTCACACCCCCCCCCCACCAGCCCATTTTTCACAACCACACACCCCCCACCAGCCCGTTTTTCACACCCTCCCCCCACCCCCACCAGCCTGTTTTTCACAATGCCTGTTTTTCACCCCCACCCCCCACCAGCCCATTTTTCTCACACACACACACACACACCACACCTCTCTTAGATCAGCTCAGCACATCCTCTCTCCCCGGTACTAAGCCCCGCCCCCGGCATGCTCTGACCTCCCCGGCAGCCTGCTATTGAAGAAAAAAAAACACGGCTGCTGCTGCCCCCGCGCACCGCAAAACCTGGGGGCTGGGAGGGATAGGGAGGGGCCTGGGAGGGAGGAGGGATGAATCGCCGCCATTTTTTTAAACTTTTTTTTATTTTTTTAATTTATTTAATTAAGTGGCACCCGGCCAGAGTCATCGCGGGCTGCACAGAGAGGCCAGATGGGCCGCATGCGGCCCGCGGGCCGTATGTTGTGCAGGCCTGCTCTATAGTCTCCCCGCTTGCGCACAGCTTCGGTACTGGTAGGGAGCCGGTATTGCTGTTCAGGACGTGCTGACAGGCGCATGCGTGAGCTGCCGTTTGACTATTGGGCGATATGTCCTTAATCGCGAGTGTACTTAAAGTGAGTGTCCTTAAACCGGGGTATGCCTGTAATGCAGGAATCACAGGGAGAACCTGAAAAATTGTGATGCCTCCTGACATCCTAAATTATTCAGAAAATCCTTTTAAGCGCATCTTACGCAACTTTTTTTGCTCCTTATAAGAGCACCGCAAAAAATATTACATATTAAAAATAAGTAGGTCTAGTCCCATGATAAAAGAACTGTATGAAAAATGTGTGGTTATTATCATTATTATTACAAACCCATAAAGAAACATCAGCTGAGTCACATTCCAAATGGTTCTACAAGTGATCAGTTATAGATCAGTCTTTGAACAATGAGTGATTCTACAAAGACTCATATTGGTAACAAGACATTGCACTTGTATGCCATGGTTAATAAGGAAGTGACAGAACATGCAGTGAAATAATTCACGACTCGGGTGATGCTCTGCGAATGACAAGCTGATTATCTGTTATGCCCATAACAGTGACCTGAAAGGAGAGGAGTTCCTCATCTGTCCAGGGCAATCATCATAAAGCGTGACTCTTATGTCAAAATATCTGGTGGCATGAAATAAGGAGTTAATTAAAAGTGTCCACTGGAACTATTTTGGCTTTTGTTTTCAGGTTTCCAAGTTAAATATTACTACTCGGCTTTCTGAGACAATGCCATTTCAGTGCAATATCTATCAAGTTAGTAATACAGCCCTTTAGAAATAAAAACAGTGCACAAAATATTACAAAACCAATAAAATAATGCAATTCCCTGCCTGGGAGCAGACTGTGTACCTGACAAAGAAACGAATAATGTCTTCACCATTATTTTTGAACATCTTAAACACTGTGCAGTGTATAACTACACCTTCGGTTTTCCCTGAAGGGTCTTAGTGGAACAAAATAAAATATAGTCCGCTGTGAAGGTTCTACTTTTACTCGAAATCTAGGTCATGGAGAAAAAAAAGGACAATACATTTTACATTGGCATTTTATGCTTTCACAGATATTCTATTAACAAGAAATTGAAGGAGGGAAATATATTCAATTTCAATCTTTATTGCACCAAGCCGTGAAATACCAACAACAAAACAACTTGTTTGTTTATTTTCACCTAAAAGAGACACTTTTGAATTTCTTCTTCTAACCACTATTCCAGTGTTTTTCAACCAGGGTTCCTAGGAACCCTTAGGTTCCCCGGGCATCCCGAAAGGGTTCCCTGTAATGTTCTGGCCATTTGAAAACTGTATCAAATACAGAAGAATTTACAATGCATCTGATCTCAGACGCGCTATTAGAGAGAGTTGGGGTTCCTTACAATGCATCTGATCTCAGACGCGCTATTAGAGAGGGTTGGGGTTCCTTACAATGTATCTGATCTTAGAAACGCTATTAGAGAGGGTTGGGGTTCCTTACAATGTATCTGATCTCAGAAACGCTATTAGAGAGGGTTGGGGTTTCTTACAATGCATCGGATCTCAGACACACTATTAGAGAGTGTTGGGGTTTCCTCAGAATTTCACTTAGGGTTCCTTAACCAAAAAAGGTTGGAAACCACTGCACTTCTCTATCTTCTTCAGTTCGGTACACAGATGTAAAACCCCCAAATTTGGGATTACCAGATGGTGTTAGCGGTTAAAGGATTTGGAGGAATTACATATTGAACACCGGCCCCCTTAGATAGTATGTTGCAATGTGACCAGGTGGGGGGCCTGGCCACACCCTGCTTCTGGAATATGCTGGATGGGTCACATGTCTAGGGTGACTCAGCAAAGGCTTAGCTCTGCTAAACTCCGCCCCTTTTCTGCCAAGAAACAGGGAGTAGAAGAGAGGTGATAAATAGGGGGAGAGTCAGAGGAGTGGATTTAACCTGTAAATATGTGAGTACATAGATGTAGTAAGTAGTTTAGGTTAGAAGCCCCTTTGTTGTTTTGATAGATAGGGAAGTGCCCTTGAAGATAGCCCCCCTTGAAATGTATGCATTAGAGCAGAGGGGAAGCCTGTGTCCCAAAGGAGTTGCCCAATCTGTAGCTCTAGGGCTACTCTGGTAGAGAAGCAGACAGATGCCTGAAGGTCTGTCCTTGTGGTGAGCATCCCCTAGAGAATGAGGAGGACCAGTATTTCCCTGTGGTGAGCACCCACAGGGGAATGAGATGAGCAAGTACAAGTGGACCATTAAGGAAACATTATAGAGAGAGTAAAGTAATACAGAGACCAGCGGTCCAGTATCTCCAGACAAGATAGACAGTGTAGCCCAAGCAGGGACCCTGAAATAGATGGTTAAACAGTACTACAAGAAGAGCTATCATAAATGTATGTCATTGTAACCTGTTCAAGAGGTGGGCCTCTCCGGGGATGCAGTAATGTACCTTGAGAAGAAACTGTAGTTATTTACCTATCAATAAAGCCTGTCATGTTTATAACTACAAAACTCATGGCACCCATCTTTTCCATCACCCAGCAGACCACTGACAGCCCCCGAGACATGGTAAATCAATGCAGATGCTTAATACACCACTACACCGATGTAACCTCCCTAGGGCGGGGAGGGTTACACAGAGAACAACAGAATTTCTGGCCACAGCTTTACTCTTCCTTCCCATGGGATGGGAATCTTAAACGAGCAATTTCCCCACCTTAAATGTCATGTTTTTTATGTTACTTGAATGTGAGAAAGCGCCAGATAAGAAGTGAAACACGTGGGAGGAGGATTCTATTTTTGTTTGTCCTATTTTATATAATTTTATGTAGTTTAATAAATCGTTTTTTAATTTTACCTACTTCTGGTGAATTCGGTATCAATGGGGGCGGCTGCGCTACAGATCTTCTATTATTGTTCTTCGGTGGAGTGATCTGCCTGGAAGATGATGATGTCCCTTCGCCTCATCAGTGAGGGGAGGGGGGCTGTGGCCCTAAAAGGGTGAATGATGGACTTCGAAATGCCAAGTAAAACTGCATTCTGGGTGTTCTAGTTTCTACACCAAAATAATCACTTCTCAAAGACTTCCTAAAGAAGTATGAAGGTTTGTTGCAAGCTGTGATGCCGATTTAACGCTTTGTAACTATTCACCTTATGCCGGTTATGCCAATCATTGGTGCATGTTTTGTAGAAGATGTACACATCTTGAAACCTGGAGGTGTTTAGACCAGTTCATTAGGGCACAATACAAGAGCCGACTACATTATATGTACATCAGAGGATGTACAGTATATGTACATCAGAGGATGCATGTTCATTACGTAGATCCAATATTCCTGGCGTGTTTGTGGCCCCTATACAGTACACCTGACCTAGATTATCTATCCAGGGCAAATGAACAAGCCGCTTTCTTCATGCTCTAGAAGAGGACAGTTGGTAAGTAGTGTATAAGGGACCCTTGTCAGGTCCCTGATACACTATTTACCAACCCTGTGTAGGGCACCTGCTGCAATAGCTCGGCATTGATTATTTACCATTATTGATTCTTATTGTAAGGACAGTGGACATTTAGTACCACTTTGCTAGCTTCTGGATATATTGCCTAGACGCAGCATGTGATAGGGTTTATTATACCCCTTCACGCCTTTTTGTATCCTGGACACCCATGTAGTGTCTGAACTACAGGATACACACTTGTGTTTAATCATCGTTTAACCACCTTTATTTTAATTGGATATTAATAAAGACATTTATTTTTTTTATTTCAACCACAATACATCCAGGTGATGATAGAGTGCCCTTACTAGGTTACATTTTCTCTGCGTTTATATCCAATTCATTACCTAGGGAGCACCATCATCACACACAACACAGTCAGCTGTTGTGAGGGTATCCCTCTAGTACATATTATTTCAGTTGAAAGCAAGGTCATCACAAAGTGACAATTAAAAACACACAAAAAATTAAAATAAATGTCGGCCCTATCTTGTTCTCTCCATTAATTCTTACAGATATAGCAAACTTCATTGTCCTTTGCAGAGTGATATAATTCGATATATTGCAATATACTGCACCAACATTGCCATTGAAACTTAGAACATCACAAAGTATTCATGGGTTACAACTGGAATGGATCATATTTATTCTGCATACGACCCCGTCCATGATGTAATATGTCTTCGAGCACCGGAAGATGTCTGATGGCTTAGTATATATGGCCCAATGCCTCTTCTTCGTTTTCAAAAACCTATAGTATATCATGTATTTCTTTTAAGATTTTAGGAAGTTTATGAAATGCACATTTTTTTGTGGGAAATAATGTTTTTTGCGGTCTGTCGATTGAATGCGTATTACAAGAATAGAAAAAATAAATAATGTACGGCTGTATTTTCAGGAGCTCTGTGCATCTTTACAAAGTCTGAGGACTCACAACACCCTGGAGTTTATAATCTGTGTTGTCTTCCCAATGATTGAGAGCCTTTGGAAATGGCAGTTTAAAGCACATGATAATCTACTTTCAGAACGTGCCTGATGCATACAAAACCGCGGCATCATATTCATTAAAACGCAATGCAAGAGGGGCTGCTACTATAAGCATTGTAAAGTGAAGGAGAAGATTGAGTGACCTTGGTGGTCCTTACGTGTCCCAGAGTTCTATGTATCTACTGTATGTAAAGATGTTTGTGACAGGGAGGAATTGCTTTCAATGAATAGTCAATGGAGAAAAGCAGAAGGGCGACACCTCGGATGAGAGCATTCTTACATTTGCTGACGTTTCATTTATTTGGAGTGATTGGTATTTAAATCTGCACTGTTGCTTGTACTGTACAAACAAGTAAAACTATTCATGGATTGCAATATATGAACCGGTAGAACGGATTCATCTTTAATAAATGTGTCAGTGTCCAACCTCCCTAATAGGGGAGAAGCTGACACTGCATTGGAATTCCTTGCTCTCCATGAAAGGTCTTGTGGGTTTGTGGTCTTTGGCAAATCCAAGCTGATTACACAGGAAAGGATATGGTTTCAAATCCCTGAATCTTATATGTCAAAAAATAAATAAAACTATGGCCATCAGCGTATGGAAATGGACAGCAAGCAGGAAGCAACAAAGCTGCTTGAAGAGTAAGTTGGAGTGAGTATGTATATTTGTACCGGTGAGTGTGCTTGTGCCAATCTGATGTACACAATAATATATGCATGGTGTACCCAGTGTGTGCGTGGTAATGTGTTTGTACTATGTGTGCATCCTGTGTGTAATAGTGTGTAATAGTGTGTAATAGTGTGTAATAGTGTGTGTTAATGAATCTGTGCAGTGCAGTTAAATAGCGTAAGGTGTTGGCATAAGGGATTAGCAGCTATAAGTGGCAGAGAGCACCATTAGCCATATTATATACCACAATACGCTGGTGGCATCTCATTCAGTGAAGGGGTTTACTATACATTTGAGCTTGCAAAATAATTGTCCGTTCTGACATCCCTGGTCGGAGTCCTGCAATCTTGATACAGTATGTGGCTGTGTTTAATTTGTATTGTGGTATACGGTAATCTACCTTACCTTAGTCAGATTAGGTGGCACTGTCATTTTAATTTGTTAAATGTATAGCGCTTGTTTGTGGGCGAAATTTGAATACTTCTAGAAAATGAACACCGGGCCATCTGTAGTGATCATGGGTGTCTTCATATACTTCTAGCCCTACAACGCTCCTTATATTTAGGCAAAACGTAAACCAGACAATGCAGTGTCCTGTTACGGAATGGGACATTTGGTTGTGGCCATTTCTCCGTGACCAAATGGCCGCCACCGCTTTACCGCAGATGGACCCTCCATCACAGCCGATTTGCCGCTGGAATCCCCGACGACGGCCTCTTCTAAGGTAAGTTTTATTACTGGTTAGGGTATTGAGTTAATTTAAGGGGTTTTAGCGGTTAGGGTAGGGGGTTAATTTTAAGGGGTTTTAGTGGTTAGCGTAAGGGTTTTTAGGGTAAGGCCTTATGGTAGGGGATTTTAGGGTAAGGGGTTTACTTACTGTACCTTAGCGGCCAGCAAGTCATTAGAACTGGTTCTCTCCATTTGTAGTGACACAGTTCCTTATCTAGACAGTCATGGCGAAGTGCCGGCAACCATTTGGTCATTGTGAAACGACCATGACTAAATGTCTTAGACCGGTCCTGGTATGCTGGTTGTGTGTGGTTCTCATGTCTTCTACGCACAGTAAACCATTAGAAGACGCTCTATTGGTGGCGGAGGCTGGTAGGGATAGTAAGGAATATTTGTAATATTAACTGGAAACCATAATGTTTTTTGTGCTCCATTCCCTAAGCAGAAGCAATGTTTGCCACTTGGAAGAAATAATACTGTTTCATTGTTTTCCGTCTTAATAGAACCTCTGTTGAAGAAACTACCACTTTGTAGTAGAATCGGGGGCGAGCACGACTCTAGGACACACTACTCAGAAGACTCCTCTCTCACATTCTCCTCTCACATTCAAAAGGTAACTAAACCTGTCGTTTTCTCCTCCGCAATATTACAAAGATACGCCGTTTCCTCTGTTGCTCGACTGCTTAAACTCTGACACAGGCCCTCATTCTCTCCCGTGTCGATTAATGTAACCTCCTGCTGTCCGGCCTTCCTGCCTCCTCTACAATCTATCCTAAATGCTGCTGCCAGAATCGCTCTACTATTTCCTTAATCTGTCTCAACGTCTCCCCTGCTGAAATCCCTCTCCTGGATCCCTATCAAATCCAGTGTCACACAGTCAATTCTCCTCCTCACTTTTAAGACTTTACACTCTTCTGCTCCTCCTTACATTTCAGCCCTAATTTCTCGCTATGCACCATCCCGACTCTTGCTCAAGGATGTCTTCTCTCTACCCCCTTTTGTATCTAAAGCCCTCTCCCACATTAAACCCTTCTCACTGACTGCCCCACACCTCTGGAATGCCCTTCCCCTCAGTACCCGACTAGCACCCTTTCTATCCACCTTTAAGACCCATCTTACAACACACCTGCTTAACGAAGCATACGAGTACCTCCTTTGCTGATACTATACACCTCATACATAAAGCTTGGCCCATTGCAGACACACTTACCAGTACGCCCTCCTACTGTCTCAGTACGTTCTTCCTACCAATTAGATTGTAAGCTCTTCGGAGCAGGAACTACTTCTCCTAAATTTTACTTTTATGTCTGAAGCACTTCTTCCCATTATGTGTTATCTGTATTATTTATTATTTATATGATTGTCACGTGTATTTCTGTTGTGAAGCGCTATGTACATTAATGGCGCTATATAAATAAAGACATACATGCATACAATTAAATCGTAATAATGTGTGATGCATTAAAACTCATTAGAACAGGTTCTCTCCATTTGTAGAGACAAAACCCCTTATCTAGCCAGTGCAATCATGCTTAATTACTCTAATCATTATCAGTAGAATATAGTGCAATAAAGAAAGTGATAATCCGCATTCAATTAAGACCTGAAATACTTGTGTATATTTACTAAAGCTTATCTCAAACACATTTCTGCTTCCAACCCATTCATTTATAATCAACTATCTGCTAATGAACCCATCTAAAACCTCAATGGAGGCTCCAAGCCATAATGTTGCCACACTCTGTTAATATTCTGTAACAAAAGATCATCTAGAGAGTTCCTGGTTAACTTTGTAATTGAATTGGGAACCAATTAAAAAAAAAAATGTGTAGCTTTTTATATAATCTAGGCAAGAGTAAAGAGAGCACAAGTCGTTTACTGTATATACCACCACAAACAGACCTTTATACAACACGTGGGGGCATCTATGTAAAAAAAGGAGTACACCTGGGATACATGCAAAGTATATTTAAATGACTAACATTTACATACTTCCAAGCACCAGGTATCACAGCTGCGCTCCTTGTTCTGCACACGTGTCTCTCCATATATTGAATAAAGGTGTCCCTCTCAACACCCCCCCCCCCCATCCCCCCAGTTCCCAGGGAACAGGATCAGCCAACCTAGCTCCTTAGTTCAATTTTAAATTTGCAAGTCTCTCTGAGAATAGTACCAATTGGTTGTATATCAGTATTAATCCACATCAAACTAAACCGATTACATAAATCACTGTTATCAGGATTGAGCTCAGGAGCTAGGTAGGCTGATCCTGTTCACTGGGAACTATTGCTAGCCAGAGAGACTAAGGTAATGAAGGGGTTAAATAGGGGGTAGTGGAGGTGGGTGAAGGTGGTATTTGGCCCATGGGGGTTTAGGCCTTGCGGGAGGGTTGCGGGAAGAGTTAACCCCTTTATTACTTTAGCAGTTACTACCACTAAGGTAATGAAGGCGTTAACCCTTCCCGCTACCCCCAGTAAGCATAAATACCCACATGTGCCAAATACCACCTTCACCCACCCCCACTACCCACAATAATCATTAAAATACAATACTAGCCAATACACACATTGATTGCCAGTGTGGTTACCTATGCCCTCAATGGGAGCAAAGATAACCCCAATGGCAATGAACGGGGACTCTACTACCCACCCTCTTCACCCCCAACAACCCTCCCCCCTCCCAGTACATATAGTACAGCAATGGGCAAAATAACTATTATCCAGATCTGGATAATAGCGCATTTGCCCATTAAAAAATAAAACGTTATCCAGCCAGCATAAAGTAAATTAAAGTTGACCTTAACCCTGCCAGGATGAAGGCTGTCCTCATCACTGTCCCCATTGATTGGCACAGTGGTAAATCATGGCCGTTTGCCACTATAGCAATGAATGGGCAATCTACCAATAAAAAAAACAAGTACTGAATAAAATAAATTGCATAGCAATACGAAAAAATGCCAATATACCAATTGATTGACACAGTAGTACACCATGCCATATAAAATAGGTTCACCACTGTGCCAATGGGGTGCCGGTATCCCCCCTGCTTTGCTTAAATCTCCCACGTCACGTGACCCGGACAATTAAATGTACAGGAGATACCGGCACCCCATACCGAGGCCTGTAACTCGGGAAGCAGGGGTTCCTGGACCTAAAATTAATGCGGTTTTGCTCGAGAAGCCCTGCTACAATATTCTGCAATTAAAATTTAAATAAACTTCGAACACTGCGATCGCCTATGAGAGCTCTGCAGAGAGATGCGGCTCTCTGCGCAGCTCTCTCCGTGCAGCTCTTACAGACTGCGGGCAGATCACACGGGGGAGACTGAGAAAGAGGATGAGATACCATCGCTGCTGTCCCGAGCGGTATTGGCATTTTCCAACCTCACGGTTTGAGACTTGTGGTAATGGTTTCTGATTCTTTCTGAACACCGTCATCCCACAAATGTCAACCCGGTCGATGGGGTCATATCACATCGTTCGAGATTGCAGCAATTTTATCGAAGCTACGTTTATCTGTTTATCAATATTTTATCCATATTTTCATTTGATGTGGTATATATAAGAATATATAATCCTGTAGTCCTATTTCGGTATCCATCATTAATGTGTTGTGTCTGCGTCATTGCTTGTTTGTATTTTTTCTAAATTAGATTCTATTTAAGTTAAGTCTTAACTACGACACCACGCCAATATACCGCACCTAAGTGCTTAGAAACAGAAGCTTTTTTCTTGCTTTTGCAAGTATTGTCTCCCTTTGTGAAGAAGTAGAAACATTTGTGCACAAATTTTCCACCCGATCTTTGACACATTCGCCTAAGTCTACATTTGAATAGGAGATGGTATCGGAACATACAGCGAATATAATATGCAAGTATTAAAATGGCTAAAAATGGCCAACAACATACATTAGACTTTTAAGATTCATTCTGCCTATATGTGAATAAAATCTAATTAACCATTCAGTCAATGAAAATATTTTATGCTGATCTGCTAGCCAAAGTTATTTATGCCACAGGATTTATTCCATATCAAAAAGGGGTTAAAATAATGGAATCAGTGGGAGGAGGGGGAGGAGAATAAACTCCCCAGGGTTTAAAGGCTAAAACATCTAAGGTACAAAGGGTTCAACAAACCGCATGCTGTATCTGTGTGTTCTGTTATCAGTCAGAGATACCTGAAAGCAGCTTGCTTGCCCTATGAGAATCAGAATTTGCCCAACCACAACTGACGCATCGACGCCACATCTGAGAACACAGCTGATTTTTTTATCAGAGCGAATTGAAATCTCCTGGGCAGGTGACTATCAAAGCGGAATGACAGTGGAATCACACATGAACAGTATCTGTGAGCCCCCTAGGACTCAGACATCTGAAAGCCACCTAATTACCTTAGTGCTGTTTATATCGTTATATCGTTAACCCCTTTCTTTCACACTGACTTCCAAATTAGCCAGTTATCTACTGATGTGACACACTGTGTGAAAACATTCTACAGACGTGGTTTTCAACATTTAGTTTTGGTTAAGGAACCCTAGAATTATATTGAGAAGCTCTGGGGAACCTGACACTTTCATCCCCCCATCTCTCTTCCCCCTCTCTTCTTCTCTTACACACCCCCTCTTCCTTTCTTACACTCCCCCTCTCTCTCTTTCCCTCTTACACAACCCCCTCTCTCTTCCCCCTTACACTTTCCTCTTCCCTCTCCCCCCCTTATAGTCTACCCTCTCTCTTCCTCGCACACTCTCTTTCCCTCAGTCACTCTCTCTCTCTTTCCCTCAGTCACTCTCTCTCTCTTTCCCTCAGTCACTCTCTCTCTCTTTCCCTCACTCACTCTCTCTCTCTTTCCCTCACTCACTCTCTCTCTCTTTCCCTCACTCACTCTCTCTCTCTTTCCCTCACTCACTCTCTCTCTCTTTCCCTCACTCACTCTCTCTCTCTTTCCCTCACTCACTCTCTCTCTCTTTCCCTCACTCACTCTCTCTCTTTCCCTCACTCACTCTCTCTCTCTTTTCCTCACTCACTCTCTCTCTCTTTCCCTCACTCACTCTCTCTCTCTTTCCCTCACTCACTCTCTCTCTCTTTCCCTCACTCACTCTCTCTCTCTTTCCCTCACTCACTCTCTCTCTCTTTCCCTCACTCACTCTCTCTCTCTTTCCCTCACTCACTCTCTCTCTCTTTCCCTCACTCACTCTCTCACTCTCTCTTTCCCTCACTCTCTCACTCTCTCTTTCCCTCACTCACTCACTCTCTCTTTCCCTCACTCACTCACTCTCTCTTTCCCTCACTCACTCACTCTCTCTTTCCCTCACTCACTCACTCTCTCTTTCCCTCACTCACTCACTCTCTCTTTCCCTCACTCACTCACTCTCTCTTTCCCTCACTCACTCACTCTCTCTTTCCCTCACTCACTCACTCTCTCTTTCCCTCACTCCCTCTCTCTCTTTCCCTCACTCCCTCTCTCTCTTTCCCTCACTCCCTCTCTCTCTTTCCCTCACTCCCTCTCTCTCTTTCCCTCACTCCCTCTCTCTCTTTCCCTCACTCCCTCTCTCTCTTTCCCTCACTCCCTCTCTCTCTTTCCCTCACTCCCTCTCTCTCTTTCCCTCACTCCCTCTCTCTCTTTCCCTCACTCCCTCTCTCTCTTTCCCTCACTCCCTCTCTCTCTTTCCCTCACTCCCTCTCTCTCTTTCCCTCACTCCCTCTCTCTCTTTCCCTCACTCCCTCTCTCTCTTTCCCTCACTCCCTCTCTCTCTTTCCCTCACTCCCTCTCTCTCTTTCCCTCACTCCCTCTCTCTCTTTCCCTCACTCCCTCTCTCTCTTTCCCTCACTCCCTCTCTCTCTTTCCCTCACTCCCTCTCTCTCTTTCCCTCACTCCCTCTCTCTCTTTCCCTCACTCCCCCTCTCTCTTTCCCTCACTCCCTCTCTCTCTTTCCCTCACTCCCTCTCTCTCTTTCCCTCACTCCCTCTCTCTCTTTCCCTCACTCCCTCTCTCTCTTTCCCTCACTCCCTCTCTCTCTTTCCCTCACTCCCTCTCTCTCTTTCCCTCACTCCCTCTCTCTCTTTCCCTCACTCCCTCTCTCTCTTTCCCTCACTCCCTCTCTCTCTTTCCCTCACTCCCTCTCTCTCTTTCCCTCACTCTCTCTTTCCCTCACTCTCTCTCTTTCCCCCACTCTCTCTCTTTCCCCCACTCACTCTCTTTCCCTCACTCACTCTCTTTCCCTCACTCACTCTCTTTCCCTCACTCACTCTCTTTCCCTCACTCACTCTCTTTCCCTCACTCACTCTCTTTCCCTCACTCACTCTCTTTCCCTCACTCACTCTCTTTCCCTCACTCACTCTCTTTCCCTCACTCACTCTCTTTCCCTCACTCACTCTCTTCCCCTCACTCACTCTCTTCCCCTCACTCCCTCTCTTCCCCTCACTCCCTCTCTTCCCCTCACTCCCTCTCTTCCCCTCACTCCCTCTCTTCCCCTCACTCCCTCTCTTCCCCTCACTCCCTCTCTTCCCCTCACTCCCTCTCTTCCCCTCACTCCCTCTCTTCCCCTCACTCCCTCTCTTCCCCTCACTCCCTCTCTTCCCCTCACTCCCTCTCTTCCCCTCACTCCCTCTCTTCCCCTCACTCCCTCTCTTCCCCTCACTCCCTCTCTTCCCCTCACTCCCTCTCTTCCCCTCACTCCCTCTCTTCCCCTCACTCCCTCTCTTCCCCTCACTCCCTCTCTTCCCCTCACTCCCTCTCTTCCCCTCACTCCCTCTCTTCCCCTCACTCCCTCTCTTCCCCTCACTCCCTCTCTTCCCCTCACCCCCTCTCTTCCCCTCACCCCCTCTCTTCCCCTCACCCCCTCTCTTCCCCTCACCCCCTCAATCCAACACACACACCAATCATACCTTGCGGGGAGGTCTCCAGTGCTGCTCCGGTCCAGGGACTCCACAGCTCCCTCCTCCAGTCGGATGGAAGTTGGAAGCCGCCAACAGGAGGAGGGAGAGGATGCCAGTTACCGCCAGGCTGCTGCATCGGGAGCAGTAGAGCTGTGGCTCCCGCTGCTGGGGGGCCGCTGGGACAGTTGTCCCAGCTCACCCACCCTGTTGGCTGCTGAACCCTTGAGGGGTTCCCGCGAAACCCCAGTTGAAATGACTGATGCATTGATACTGCATCCTGGGTAATATTAGTGATATACTGTGTAAGCACAATCATTGGGTCCTATTGTGAATAGAAGTTGTGATTTATTTTAATAGAATGCTATGGAAAATCTGTGATATTGTAACAAGAAAATCAACTCCAGAAACAATTACAATGTCTTCTCTATTATCTAATAATTCATCATGACCATTAACAACGCCATAAGTTATTTAGTGAAACGTGGCAGCATTTTGGGGACATCTCGTCTTGCTTTCAGATTAATTAGTCTGCTCATTGAGAAGCACCAAAGAACACTGGGACATTGGAAAAAATAATGGGATATGATACATCATTACAGAACTCTAAAGGCAATCTTGTGTGTCAAAGTAAATGAGGAGATATTAATGCCTACTTATTATTTAAGGCCCTGATATTCTCTGTTGCGCTAGAACATTCATAAGGTGAATTAGAGAAATAGAAATGAGCTGGTGTTGCCGGCTTGATGGCAGTGTCATCTGTGTCACTGCACAAGCCCCGCGGTTACTGAGGCTCCGCGCTCTCCGCCACAACAAATTAAACTAATTGCTGGGGAAGAGCGCGGGGCCTCTGTAACTCTCTTACCTTCTCCTTCGCAACCTCTTCCTGCAGGGTCCCTCATCATGGTGCCGCGACGCCGAATGGCGCCGTGTTGCCCTGGCAATGTGGCATCCCGTTGTCATGGTAACCCGACGCCATGATGAGGGACCCTGAAAGACGAGAAGGAAAAGGTTAGAGGCCCCGCACCACATCTGCACCGAGCCTCGTAATTTTCCCAAGTGGCACTGGTACAGTACCACACATCGCTGTCCTAAACACTTGCTCCCTATTCAGTATGCATACGTTTGGAAGGAGCGGTCTTCACAGCATATTTACTGCTGAAGGGTTTGCCGGACTCTTCAGCTATTTCACAGGACATCTCCTCCTCCAAATCTGTGGGTTGATGTCTCCATATTAAATATATAATATACAGAGGCACTGTGGATGGTACTATTAATGACCTATCTTTGAAACTCATTATGGCACATGGGCACGTTAACAAATATATAACATCTTTGGTTTTACAATTGATGAAATCTTTTACCATTATTATTTTTTTTATCTGTAATTGGAAGTAAAACATAAATTTACTGTATCATTTATGTACATAGTGTGAAGTGACCACTCTTGGAACATTCTTTAAGTCGTGTGATAAACCTATTTTGTCTATTAATATCATGTATGTCAGTATGTGTCAATCTATCCTTCACATTTTTTTCCCTGCTGTAGATAAATCTCACAGGTTGTGCTGTTAAATGTTGCAATTTAGTCTCATTCTTTGCCAAATACCATTTACTTCACGGTTGGCCAACTTCAGGCCTCAAGAGCTACCAACAGGTCAGGTTTACAGTATATCCTTAATTTAGCACAGGTGGCTCAATCAGTGGCTCACTGATTGAGCCACCTGTACTGAAGCAGGGATATCCTGAAAACCTGACCTGTTGGTGGCCCTTGAGGACTGGAGTTGGCTACCCCTGAATTACTCTGTATACTGTAATGTTATCAATATCCCTTGTATTTGTAGAATGTCTAGAAATCTATTACTCATTGTTTTTGTTTTGGACACAATAAATCTTCTCGATTTAACGAGTCTTTTGTAGTGTCAGTAATAAGGGCCTGCGGGTAACAACCCTTTTCTCGAAATCTATTAGACAATACAGTATATCAACGTGTTTACAATCTTCCTCTTCCTGGTCACATAATTTTTTAACAAGCATAAACGGACTTTTTGGAATGTAATTAATCCTGTGTGATGGATGAAAAGAATCATATCTCAATGTATTGCAAGACATAGGTTTGCAATATAAAGGGGACTCTATAGTACTTCATTGTTCTCTTTTATAATCTAACATCCAACAAGTCCTTTTGTTCCTGCTGCCAAGCGAGTGTAAAATGCACACCTCCAAAATTATTCAAATAATCATGACATTCTGACAAATTCATTTGATCCCCTCTCCATAGGATTAGCACATCATTTCTAGAATGGGCTAGATTCATCGAAGATCAAATGCTGTTCAAAATATCCTACAAATAAATTTGCAACTGATGGGGTCAAAGAGGACCCCATGGCTATACTGTACCTTTTACTTGAATTAAAAATTGGTTATCAAAAACGGAAACAATTATTGCTAAGAACTAGGTAGCGTATATGTTGTTGGAACATTATATATATGTACATATATAATCTTTAAGTACATTAGATAAATCTTCCCTTTTTATGAGATATCTGCTATATACAGGCATACCCCGCATTAACGTACGCAATGGGACCGGAGCATGTATGTAAAGCAAAATTGTACTTAAAGTGAAGCACTAACTTTTTTCCCACTTATTGATGCATGTACTGTACTGCAATCGTCATATACGTGCATACCTGATGTAAATAAGGCATTTGTAACAGGCTCTATAGTCTCCCCGCTTGCGCACAGCTTCGGTACAGGTAGGGAGCCAGTATTGCTGTTCAGGACGTGCTGACAGGGCATGCGTGAGCTGCCGTTTGCCTATTGGGTGATATGTCCTTACTCGCGAGTGTACTTAAAGTGAGTGTCCTTAAATCGGGGTATGCCTGTATGTCAGAATGTTTGTTTGTGTATCTCATTATGCCCAAACTATAAAGACCTAGAACAACCAAACTTGGAAGGATTACATTATGTATCAAAATAAGGTGTCTATCAGGGTTTGAATCCTCTCGGACATTCCAAAGGGGAGTGCTGCTAGGAACGTTATTGTTATTGCAATTTCTCTAAGCAAGTCAGCTACTGGGTGTTTACCTGGCAGCAGGGCCAGTGCAAGGGAATTCAGCATCCTAGGCAAACCTTCAGGCCTGCGTGCCCAATTCTCTCTCACCCCCTCCTCATCCCCTCTCGTCTCACCCCCTCACACGCCTCAATCAACACCCCCTCGCCTCAATCATGCCCTCTTCCTCAATCACCCTCCTTCTCCTCTTTCTCTCTCATCCCCCCCTTCTCCTCTTCCTCTCACCCCCCTTCTCATATTCCTCTCTCACCCCCACCTTCTCCTCTCACCCCCACCTTCTCCTCTTAGCCCCCTCCTTCTCCTCTTAGCCCCCTCCTTCTCTCACCCGCTCCTCCTCTTCCTCTCGCACTCCTTCGTCCACCTGTCACTTATACAAAAAGCAGATGAATAAAGAACGCGAGGAAGTCAGTTGACGCGTGAGGAGAGTAAGAATGCTGGAGGAGAGAGACACAGAAAGAATGGGGGACATCATAAGATATTTTTAAAAAAGTGGAGAGAGACAAGGGGGGATAGGGAGGGTGAGAGGAGGAAAGGAAGGAGGGAAGGGGTGGAAGAGGGACCTGTGCAACGCCAGGCTTCATGACTCCAGAGTAATGCAACCCATGCAAAGCCAGGCACTTTATTTGATAGTAGTATAAAGGGACTCAATGTCCATTGTACATATATAGGTATCATCAGAAACATCTAACGCTTCAATAATAGATTGTACTTGTGATGAATCCCTTACATATGATTTGAGTAGTAACCCTTGGTAATAGATACTCGCCAACAAACGTAGTGGCTCTAACAATGAGCCACTGCCTGAAACTATAGGCTGTCCATGTGGTGGAACAATCTGCTTATTGAGTTCTTTGGTTACTGTATAAAAAATTGGTATTTATCAAAAATGCACTGTAAGAAATTTAATTTTTTACTACTAAGTTGACCTGTAATTTATGCTTCTTCTAACATTGATTGATTTTTTTAATTTAATTTAATTTGTTGGGTCTTAATCAATTTTTCTATTATAGTCTGTGTTATTTAATTGTTTGACATTCTGCCATGTAATCTACTTTATCAAGCACTACCGTTCCACCACCCTTGTTTGCCCTTTTTATTACTATTGTGTCAGCATCCATCAATTTTTTAAGAATACCATGTTCTTTTTTTAAGTTAAATTGTATCTATTGAAACGTCGTCTTCTATATTTGTCACGGTACAAATGATCTATTTCCTCCATTACCACCTTTCAGAAAGTAGCAATATATGGACATGTCATGTATTATATGTAGGAACAAAAGTGGTACAGTATGTGCCTCTGCATTTCTTTCAATTGTATCTACCTGTGCATGACTATGTTGATCAACTCAGTACCCACATTCAATTGGGTATTTATCTCATTAGAAAAGATATTTCAACAGTAAGTAATGGCAAAATACATCTGTTTTAGTAGCAACAAAATCATTAGTATGTTGGTACATACAGTATGCGAGTCCTCGATCTAGCGAAGCAAGTTCCCCTATAGAGAAAATCTTCTCGGAAAAATGAAACAGTGCCAGTTCCAGATGTTCTATCTGATGACCCTTGTGACCTTCCTGTTTCTGGTCGAGCTAGGGTGCTCTTGTCTGCTCCTTTGTATTTTCTTCTTGCTCCCAGCTGGGGTATGGTGAAGCGCCTGTCTCGTTGGTAACTTCCATCTTACGGTGTCCATGGTGTCATTTTCGTTGAGACGACTTCCCTCCCTGATGTCAAAAAGTTGTAGTTGCTCGTTCATGTTAATGCATATGTCGTTTCTTTTGTTTCTGCACCATCTCTTCCTCTGTTGTTGATGGAACTTAACTGTCTGTGAATTAAAGATTAGACGACTTCCTTTGAATAGCATATTTGTAGGGTTTAGCTGTTTTCTTCCACTCATATGTTTCCCAAGTCATGCAATTTTTCTTAAGAAGATGATATTTTCTCTTTCGCATCTCTATTAAATTCAATGCAAGTTGCTCTCTTGTGTGTCACGGTTTTCTACATTTCGTTCAACTCTTCTGTGGACAAATTGTGTTCCCATGTTTCTGATATTAAAATAATTTATTCTCGTAACGAAACAATGTGTGTGTGTCCCTTCTATGGTCAAACGCATCAGATCCATTCCATGTTATTCAAGAACAATACCCACTTTTTAAAAAATACATCATTTTCAATATTGCCGCTGGAAAATGGAATACTCCGAGTCCTCATGGAACCATGTTTTCTTTCCAATGTCGTGACATTTCCGGGACACGTAAAGTGCATTCCATCTTTCTTGTTTAAGACGTTCTATTGCATAATCATTTCGTGTGATGTTTTATTACGTATTTCTTCTTCAAAAACATATATCACTATTGAGAAATATGTTACAGTATATGCTTCAACGCATAAAAGATGTAACGCTGGACACCATGAAAAAAATCAAATATAATTGCAGTTTCCGGTGCTCCTGGTCTGGGGTACCTGCCTGAAGAAACTCCAAGAACTATATAAAAAAATAGATGTTCCAGGGCACTGCGGATTTGTAAAAAAAAAAAAGAGAATTTATTCAATCATTAAACACAACGCTTCAACCAACTGTGTGGTCTTTTTCAGCTGAAGATAGAATGACCGTATATGCTTAACCTTCTGAGTAACTAAAGCACTCAGCCATATTCAATTTCATAGCAATTGGAGCCAACGATTGTAGAGTCGTTGCAAAGTTGTCCTGCATCCCCGGCTCTGTTTTTACTCCGTCTTGCGCATACTGTAAGTAGTGACAGAGGTGCTTCGTTACATTGCTTCTTAGTGTAGCGCCGCTCAGAATAAATGCAGGAAACATTTGTAGACCTAAACACATACCTTCTTTTTGCTGTTGAAAGGTATCCTTGGCACGTCAATTATTTAACAGGACGTCTGGCCTCTTCACAATCTGTCGGTTGATGTCTCTCATATGATGTAATAGAGATGTGCACTGTAGATTGTGCTGTTAATGACCATAGAATGACAACAAGCATATAACTAGAAAAAATATATAACCGTCCGGCTTCATGGTGTCTGCACACCCATCTGGGTATATAGGACTGCATAGGAAGGTTGACTTTATACAGCTAGCATTCTAGCAATTCATTTCCTCCAGGTGAACACGTCAAATCAATAAAGGTACTCATTTAACATTTACAGGCATACCCCGGTTTAAGGACACACTTTAAGTACACTCACGAGTAAGGACATAATCGCCCAAAAGGCAAATGGCAGCTCGCGCATGCGCCTGTCAGCACGTCCTGAACAGTAATATCGGCTCCCTACCTGTACCGAAGCTGTGCGCAAGCGGGGAGACTATAGAGCCTGTTACACATGCGTTATTTACATCAGTTCTGCACGTATATGACGATTGCAGTACAGTACATGCATCGAAAAGTGGAAAAAAGGTTGTGCTTCACTTTAAGTACATTTTCGCTTTACATACATTCTCCGGTCCCATTGCGTATGTTAATGTGGGGTCTGCCTGTATACACCAACACTAACTTACACAAAAAATACTAGTCACATTCTCTTTTTAAACAATATATTGAGAATGCTTGTAAATGTTCAATCCAATAAACATTCTATCTGAGTCAACAATTTCTGTTTTACTTCCTCTACGATCTGCATTGATTTGATCTAATCCTATACAGGCAGCCCTCGGTTATTCAACGGAATCCGTTCTGGAAGTAGCGTTGGATAGTAAAACCGTTGTAAAGTGAGTCCCATGTTAATCAGTGGCGGTGAGCGTCGGATAACGCATTCTGGCATCGGAAAACGGCCCATAGGGTTGCATTGTGAAGCGTTGGATACAGTATGCCATTCGTTGTAATGTGAAACATTGGATAACGAGGACTACCTGTACATTTTAACCCTATTACTGAAGTGTGGTGAACTTCATTGAAGTTGGAGGCCACTGCACGGTCATCAGGATTATGTATTCTACTCCTATATTCACCCGACCTATCTTTAAAACTCCTTATGGAACATCCTACATAAGATCACATGGGCATGTTAACAAATATATAACATAATTGGTTATTTTAAACCAATGAAGTTTTGATATTCTGATTGCATGGGGAGAAGTGGGAGCATTTAGAGGCCGTTTCTATGTGTACAGAAAGAAAGAATCTCCTGTGTGCTCAGAACGGCAGTAGTTACAGTACTGTACCACTTATGTTGGTGTTAGTAGGGGATGAGGTGTAATAGGGGTACATGTATGCACAAACCCAAACAATGATAAATGAAAATAGAAATGAATGTTGAATAAATGCAATGAGTTATAAATAGACGCAAATATGGAAAAAAGAATAACAAAAACATTAAATTAACCCAAATGAGCTAAAGCACCATCTGGTTAGTATAAGTATAGTTTCTGCGGAATGAAACATTTGGTCGCGGTCGTCTTGCCGTGACCAATTCCCTACCGGTGTTAGACCGCAGAGGGACCCTCCACCACAGCTGCTCCACCGCTGGAACCTCCGTCACCAGCCGCATCTGCTAGAAGGTAAGTTTTAGAGTAGGGGGTTATCTTTAGGGGTTTTAGTGGTTAGGGTTGGGGTTAGATTTAGGGGTTTTAGTGGTTAGGGTTGGGGTTAGCTTTAGGGGTTTTAGTGGTTAGGGTAGGGGTTAACTTTAAGGGTTTTAGTGATTAGGGTAGGGGTTAGCTTTAAGGGTTTTAGTGGTGAGGGTTGGGGTTAGCTTTAGGGTTTTTAGTGGTTAGGGTTGGGGTTAGCTTTAGGGGTTTTAGTGGTTAGGGTTAGCTTTAGGGTTTTTAGTGGTTAGGGTTGGGGTTAGCTTTCGGGGTTTTAGTGGTTAGGGTTGGGGTTAGCTTTCGGGGTTTTAGTGGTTAGGGTTGGGGTTAGCTTTAGGGCTTTAGGGTTTTTAGTGGTTAGGGTTGGGGTTAGCTTTCGGGGTTTTAGTGGTTAGGGTTGGGGTTAGCTTTAGGGCTTTAGGGTTTTTAGTGGTTAGGGTTGGGGTTAGCTTTCGGGGTTTTAGTGGTTAGGGTTGGGGTTAGCTTTAGGGCTTTAGGGTTTTTAGTGGTTAGGGTTGGGGTTAGCTTTCGGGGTTTTAGTGGTTAGGGTTGGGGTTAGCTTTAGGGCTTTAGGGTTTTTAGTGGTTAGGGTTGGGGTTAGCTTTCGGGGTTTTAGTGGTTAGGGTTGGGGTTAGCTTTAGGGCTTTAGGGTTTTTAGTGGTTAGGGTTGGGGTTAGCTTTCGGGGTTTTAGTGGTTAGGGTAGGGGGTTTTAGCATAAGGGCCAAGGTTATGGATTAACCTTAGTGGCAAAGCAGCCAGCGGCGAGTGTCCCCGTGGCGAGGTCACTTGCAGGGAAATGCCCTCAGAGATTTGGTCGTGGTAAAAGTGGTGCAACCAATTGTCCTAGACCATAATTTCTATGTATACCTTGATGTGTGTATATATGTACAAATGAAAGATGCCGGCTCTCGTGTTGCTGCGGGACATACACAATGCACCTGCGGCAGAAGCAGCCATTGTTTGGAATCAGCCATGTGAGAGAAGCGGTCGGGGCAGACACAGTATTTGCGCCATTGTGCTTCAGTTGTTCCTGATGACTAGGTCAGCTTCTCCGTGAGCCAGTTACTCAGTTTAAACAACAAAAACGGATACAACTAGAGACACTTAAAATAAGCTAGCACTCCACGGTGCAACAAATAACTTTTGTTTAACAGACTATTTTAAAAAGAAGATTGATTTCTTTTCTGAAGCTATTTAAGTATAAATATAAGTACTGTATCCTTTCTAAAATATGATTCAAGTGATTTTTCTCAAAATTCAAGTAAAGTAAAATTCAAATACAGTTTCAGTGTTAAACAAGTTTGGCACAGAACGAATAGTTTCTTAAGCTAGTTTGACCAATATATACTCTGTCACGTACGGCACCCCTATGAGCACATGACCTGCATATGTGACAAGGGTTAATTCACAGCTACAGTATCTAGCTGACCCACTTTTCACCTTCCTCAAAGGTCCCTCAAATAATATTTCCCCTCAATCTGTCCCACTATACCATTTGTCACAAACAGCACACTTGTGAGCACGTGATATAGATATGCAACCAGGATTACTATAAATGGCTAAACTAACCAGCTCACTAACTCAGCTGCCACCACCCAAAAAATATCAAATATGAAATTTGAAGAGTCTAACGTCCCTGTTTATGAAAGAAAAACTAACCACTTAACACACAAAATCTGTCCGAAAATGTCCTTTACTCTCTACAATGCGTGCAAACAGTTCATTTATAGCCCAAAGCATTACTTAATACAGCTTTGTTTTAATATCTATACATATAAATAAATACAGTGCTTCGGTTAATGAAAAAGATTATTACAAGAAAATACAGCTGTAATAAATGCAGACAAGTTTTTTAAAATAAAAGGATAAAACATAAGCATATATCCCAAAACAGTATGTTACCATATGTCAAAGGTCTTTCCCAGAGAGGTTACCGGCGTAGAAAATATGAGAATTCATGTTTCGGAGCCCAAAACACACCTCTTTGAATTCTACCTCATAATTGAAAAGTAGGGCTTTATATACTAACTTCCCTTCATTGAGAACAACGTAAGCCCAGCCCTGTCATAAATCAGCTACTTGGTTGATATTTACGACTTGAAAGAAAAACACACAATTTCTTGATGTTTAAATGTAGACTCAATATATGAAAGGCGTCATCACTTCATTTCTCCAACACTTAGACAGATGTGAGTCATATCACTAGGATCAGGCGAATTTTTGTGAATGTAACACAACTAATTTTGACCGACTTGCTCTTAAATTTGAGTGACAAATGGATATCTGTCCCTTGCCACCTCCTAAACCTCAAGTGTTGGCCTTATTGCACCTGTCTCCTGCACCTGTAAAAATATCTAAACATTATTTTTCAGAATTTATGTGATCCCATTATATCCTTTATTTAATATAGCCCTCAGACTAAGTGGGGACCTGTTTGTCACCTCTCTCTGCTGCCCCCTTCTACACTAAGGAATTGAAGAGGAGTGGCTGCCCTATACTACACTAATGGATTGAAGGGAGGTGGGGTGGCTACCCTCTACTACACTAGGGGGTTGCAGGGGAGGGGCTGCCCCTACTACACTTAGGGATTGAAGGGGGAGGAGCTACCCTCTACTACACCAAGGGATTGAAGGAGAGGCTACCCTCTTCTACACTAAGGGATTGAAGGGGGAGAGGCTACCCTCTTCTACACTAAGGGATTGAAGGGGGAGCGGCTACCCTATACTACACTAAGGGTTTGAAGGGGAGGGGCTGCCCCTAAGGGATTGAAGGGGGAGCGGATACCCCTTACTACTATAAGGTATTGAAGGGGGAGACTAAGGAATTGAAGGGCGGGGGCTGCCCCTTCCCCATCATTTCCAGCCTAACGGCCGGAACCCAGAACTGATCCCATGATCGCTCCAAAGACTGGAGGTGGCATGACCCACTGGCGCTGAAAGGTTTAAAAACGAGGAGAGTGTATGGATAAGGTTTTTATGTAAGCACCTGGAATACAGTTCAGCACAACCATGTAATCCTTCTGATCCGCAAGAAGTGATCTCAAGTGAGCTGGGCAGAGAAGGGATCAGAGAGGTAGAAGCTTAGTAAATAAACTGTCAGAAAATACTTTAAGGGATACAAAACGAATGGACTTAGACCCCGCTGAATGCATTGAAGTTGGAATCATTCTCTCTTGTTGGATTAACATGCCATTGATCATTTATCTCACCAGCTGCTTAGGTAAATTTGTTGGTTTCTTATTTCCGGTGTATAATTGTATCCACTTCAGTGGCAGAGGTAGCATTGCTATGCAATCTGTCACGCATTCCCACAAGCACTGAAGGGGTTAAGGATGTCCGCACTGAGGGCTTGGCAAGCTTACCTGTAATGAAGCCAGCTCATACTGCTTTTAAGATACGTATTCTAAAATTATTATAGAAATTTCTCCAGCGTCGGCAAGAGAGAGAGCAACTGTGAGCTGGGTGACATTATACAGCCCAGTGAGTTAATTGGGGTATTATTCTGCTAATATAATGAGACTAGTGCTTTAAATGTGAAGTTCAGTCATTCTACCACTCAACTACAGTATTTGTTTAATAAGCCAAAAGGTTAATTCCTAAAAGCAGAACAACATATATCCCATGTAACCCTGCATACCCGGCTCCAAAGGAGGTTACATCAGATTGACTATATACATTGGCAGTGCTCAGTCTCTCATACCTGTTCAGGGTGCTGGGTAAGTGCAGGCTGGACATGAGTAAGCAGATAAAGGAAAGGATGGGCGTCATGAACTTTTGTAAACCATAAAAGGTGCTTTATTTCTTTATTTGACATACGTCTAGAAGGCTCCACATGGATTGAAATATATTACACTTGTCAGAAACTTATGGCAACACATAATATTCAGGACTTCATCCCCTTTGTAGGTCTCACTCCTACACTATGAAGGTATTTCACATGTTACTCGCAGTAAAGGATAAATTAGCAGTCTCTTGCATAGAGTCACTGATGCCCCTATTACATGGGCCTTTCATGGAATGCACTTCGGTTAAGCATCCAACGAACTACATACTGCCTACTTCTTCCATACCTACTGTATGTGATCAGGATTGCACTAGGACCTTCCAGTTGGGCCAATCCAAAAATACTCTGGCGTTACTATGCCGAGAACTCCTAACTAAAAGCATGCTTCCTTCTTTTCAATAGTGGTAACAATCTCGGACCCTTGTTATTGGCGCATACTTAAAGGGCACGTTTCCTAAATGAAAACAACAAACACTGACAGGACTCTCCTTAATACACTTAGTTATATACATAAACCTATTTACAGGACTCACAGCGAGGGCCCCAGTCATAACTCTGAAGAACTTGTCTCTAGAACATTGGGTGGAGCTATATATACCCACTATGTTCCCTATGGTGACATCACTGGTCACAAGACATACAAGGGAGTGACATTCCTTCTGCATAGTCATCCTACATCACATGATGGGGAGGGAAATAACCAGAGTGAGCCCACACAGTTAACCCATTAAGTGTTCAATTATCACAAAGGGGGGCTACACACAGAATATAGAACCTATATTCCCAAGATAAGAGATTCTATATAACCATAATAAGAGCTCATATATAACCATAATAAGAGCTCCTATATAACCGTGGTATGAAAGGTATAGATGCAGTAACAGGTTTGCTAATTCTGTATGCTGGTGATTGAAAAGACAAACAGACATATTGCACCATAAAGCTCTCCCCAGCAGAACATGTCTGTATAATCTACGATAATTGAAGAAACCAAAATGTAGAAGAAAAGTAAGAATAAATTGTTTTTGCAAGATACTTTTTTCAACTTAAATGGGCTAAAATGTTGCTGAATAAGCTAGATCAATATGTGTTTAAGTATTAATCTGAAGACATATGGGCTTAGAGTGAAAGTGAGAAAGTGGCCTGCACTGAATGATAGATGTACAGAACAACTTCTCAGTGGAGGTATATACAGACGCAGAATTAAATAAATACGTATGGGCTAGGAGAAATAAAACCTACAGAAAGTGTTAAGAAATAGGAGAAAATGTGTTGCAGAGGTACAGGAATACAAATGTTGTGTATGCAGAATTTAAATCTTTGAAGAGTTTCAGATATTTTAATCCAAGTAGTCAATATCAATAGAACCTACAGATGATGCAGGTTGGAGATTCTAAACTCTTTCATGAGTGATGCTACAGTATCACAGTGTGGTTACAAAGTTGACCGTTTTGTAAGCCCTGATGCTTGTGTTATATGCTCAATTTGAAGAAGTCTTGGAGATAGGAGCAGTCTCAAATGAAGACAATGGACACGTTACAGAGAGTACTGTAATGTGATGTATTGACCGTGATCAATAGAATCTGCGGGATTGCAGTAATTAGGGACAACAAGCCCACTAGATGGACCACATGCGCCTGCACAAGGCAGGTTGCAAAACTAACACTCAAAACTGCAGTGTGGCAGTGATGCATCCATTTGTACATACTAGAAATGCTTTTTAATACAAGAGATTCAGTGTTCCAAAGAAATGAAAGGTGATTCTGAAATGACAGCTTGGAACCAAATACCCACAGTACCTGATCCAGCTTCCAGTGGAACTCTGCAGGTCGGAATGTGTCAGCCTGGTCAAAATCCCGACGTAACAGGAACACAAGACGACAGTTGTGCACGTATAATGCATAGTGATGACGGTTCATCTCTGAAATATAAAGTAAGCATATTATTAGTTACAGATAGAACAGACAAAAGAGCATGCTAACAAAGACAGAGAATATGTTGTAATTCACTTAGTCTGTCTTATTACATTGGAAAAGTTTACAATCTAATGTACTGTATCACAAAACATGAGTTTCTTCTACATGGAAGTTCATTCATTCCCAATGTATAGTGGAGTTTAATTTCACACATTAAGAGGGTTATGTATTAAGATAAGAAAATTTAGAAATTGTCATTTTATTTTTAATAATAAACTATAGGGATCAATTTATCAGTGTCCTGGCTGCAAAACTGGGAAAAAACAGTGAAAAATAATTGTGCCAATAAAAGCAATAAAAAGGAAAATGTCATATCGCTTTCAAAATGGATTTCTGTACTCTGATAAATCAGGTTTTGTATTATTTTTGCTCTGCTTTTGCAGCCAGGAGAATTTCATTAACAAACTCCTTTTAGCATGTTTAGCATGTTTCAAGGCATTCTACAACAATACGTCGTCTTATTAGGGAGGTGTATGTAGGACATGGAAGGGCTGCAATTAAAGGATTGTGATGTATGCATTTTGCAATTCCAGGCTCTCCATTTTTTCGGTCTGCCATACATCTTTTGGCTAACGATCACCGTCAAATATAAGATACTCCATAAACTTGTTACAATCACACAGTTGGCAAGAATTCCCTTCTCCTTCTGAAGTTTTTCATAGAAATATTATTTCAGAATAAATATACAGTGTGGTGATAATGTCCCCGTTTATTGATTACAGAATTAGGCTTTGTAATTGGGAGACACCATGAAGACAAAAGGGCTCAGCTTTCCTTTTGCAGGCGCTCAACGCGTGGGACACATACTGTACGGGAGAAGGAAACAATCCCAGAATAGACCTACACCAAAATTCTGAGAGGTGTGTGTGTACTGTATGTTACCTGTCTTATCAGAATTGCATAGTATAGTCTCCTTCTCCGCTCTCAATCCAGGGCTAGGACCATGCTTCATCCACATAGTGATTGTAAACTGGTCAGTCAGATTCTTTGGTAGAATTTCGTCCGGGATCTTCACCCCTTGCTTGCCGTCAAATTTAAAGATCATGCCACTGTTGTCCATCGACAGTCCAGCTGTCCAGTTGGTGGCAGCAGTGGGAGAAGGGAGCAGTTCAATGGCACCAGAGGAGGCTCCTGCAGAAAGATGGCCATATACTTAAAATTAAAAAAAAATAATTTCATGTTGAAATCAAAGACTGACCAATAAGCTGAAGACTGGCACATATCAACATACAACAGTAGCCAACGCCATTGCTCGTTCTAGAGTAATATACAGTAAAGTAGACAAGAGAGTAGGATACCTGAGCACTTCTTGAAGTAGTGGGTAGAATCTTGCACTAGTGATGCAGGCAGGAGAAAATCAGACACCCTTTTTCTAAATGGTCATACAATATCATTGGAAACAACTCCGCGCACACAATTGCAACTCGGGTTAAATAACCATTGTAGAGATTTTATTTATCATGAAACGTGGACAAGCACAATGTTTTTTGGAGGACAACTGCCCATGTCAGGTGAAGAATATAGGTACTACGTGCTTGTCCCCTTTTCATACTAAATAAAAGTGGTAAAGTGGTTATTTAATCTGAGTTGCTATTGTGTGTGCAGAGAAGTTTCCAATGATATCGAGTGATACAGGTAGTCCTCGTTATCGAACGTTTCACTTTACAACGAATGGCATATCCAACGCTTTACAATGCCATCGTAAGGGCCGTTTTTCGACGCCGGAATGCGTTATCCAACGCTCACCTCCGCTGATTAACATGGGACTCACTTTACAACGGTTTCACGATCCAGCGCTACTTCCAGAACGGATTCCATTGGATAACTGAGGACTGCCTGTACTGTATTGCAATATGTTTTGCCAACATTGCCAGTGAATCCTACAGGAGTGATATACTGGGTTATATCTAATAATTCACCTAAAAGTATTTTAAAAGTATTCTTTACGTTAGATTGTGGACATAGTGAAGCTCTCAGGAGCAGGGCCCTCATTACCTTCTGTTTCTGCGCATGTTTGTCCTTATATGAATGTCTATGTCATTCTGTTTATGTCATTGATGTCGCTCTGTACTGCGCTGCGGAACATGTTGGCACTTTACCAATTAAACAATAACAATAGCGAGGCGAGCTGTGGGGGTGGGGGGGGGGGAGTGTTTCCTCTGGCTTCTCCATTCTGTAAGAAGTCAGTGTATTCCAGAGTTTGAACAGGAGAAAACCTCCATCACCTTTATTGGCTCTCTGATTGAGATTGTGATCAGGGCAGAGGATTGATTGACAAACACTTCGAAGCAGAGACCCTGAAGAAAAGGAATGTGTGCTTCATTTTCAAAGATAGAAACGCAGCCAAATCTTTGCTTTAAGCATGGTTGTCTTTGTTTAAAGGAAGCCAATTAGATGGTTACATTATTTGCAAAATGTTGGATTTTGGTCTGCTACCAGGGATTGGACCGTTAAAGCACATGGAAGCTTCCGTGTTACAAAACAGAGGCAGCTTAATTGTTGACCCTAAAGTAGGCTGCTTCAGTTTCGTAGCCGTTTAAAATGTCAGCAGTGATAAAGAAAGATGTCAGTTTCAGTCTCAATTAAGTTGGAAGGAGTTCAGATATTTATAACATTAGCCCACCTTTAACAGGAGACATGCCTCCTCCAATCTAGTTCTCTTACACTCCTGAGCAAATAGAGCCATCATTGAAATAAAATGTAATTTAAAGGGAAATCCTGTCCGTTCTGATCAATTCACATAGAAAATCTGTGTACTTTGCTCAGAGAATACCGATATAGATTTACCTGCAAAATATGATCAGCTGTTTCCAAAGCAAGCTGAGAAATAAACAATGTACCTTACTGATGTCCAGTAAGTGCAGCTAATAATAATCTGCACGGCAAAACATTAGACACAGCTTTTCAGGTTCCCACCCGAATGGAAATGCAGGTGTATGAATTAGTGCAGAGAATGACTTCTAACCATCTAAACTGTGTTTTAGCTCATTCTGCAGACTGGGAAGGAATATGTGCTCTGTTGACCAAACTTGGATCACCATTGTTAAGTGAATGGGTGTTAGAGGCAATCCAAGCGGGTGATTTTTCTCCTTTTTTAACATAGAATTGAAGCTGGGGGTTTCCGGAACTGAACCCCATTAGTTTCAGCTCTGGGAACCCCCTGCTTCCAGAGATACCTCCATAGGGGGTGCCAGTAGCCGCTCCGCTCGGCTAGCAAGGATAACATAATGGCCGCTATTCAAAACTCCCGCGCCCTGTAGGCCAATAGAAAGCTGTGATGTCATCCGGTGCAGCTTTCTATTGGCCCACATGAGATAGGAACTTTGAACCTGAAGGAGATACCGACACGCTCTTCGGAGGTACGTATCTCTGGAAGCAAGGGGTCGCTGGGGCTGAAATTAATAAGGGTTTTCTCCGGAGACGTCCTGCTTCACTTCTATGTAAACAAAATGAAGAATTCACAAAAAATGTGGCCGCTTGGATTGCTCCTTTAATGATTGACAATGGCGTTCGCATGTCTGTAAATACAGATGTTAGCGGCCTTTACTGTACCAGCCGATGCGCTTTGGTGGGAGATTCCTAATGGGATATTGTGGAGTGGCTGCATTCAAACAAACATAATGAGCTCCAAAGGTCATGGTGAAAACTGTGCTATATGTACGTGATCTTCAAGCGCTTTGGCACAGAGAATCATGCCTGGTGACCTCTGTGGATCTCTGTGGGCCCTACTCGACATGCTACAGTATGAATCTGCTTCTCTAGGTAAGCGAAGCTCATTTGAATGGAGCTCGGAGCTTATCTAACATGGATAAGTGGCTTTACAGCATAATGAATAAGCCGCTGAGTATTAAGTGACATGGTTTTTTTTTCTATTATTAAGAATGTGTTTTGGGGAGATCTTTACCTCGGAATATGAAATGCTTCTTTAAATGGAGTTCTATATGTGCTATGTCTTTCTGCTGTTATTACAGCACAAGAAAAGCTGTACCCAGTATATATATACATGTAGAGGTATCAGTACCGTGTTAGCCGAGCTTCAATAATCAAAAAATAAATAGATGATACCGTTCTGTGGCTAACGAAATGCTTTTATTTGTGCGAGCTTTCGAGATACACTGATCTCTTCTTCCGGCGATGTTACAATGAATGAAGCAAGGATAACTTGAAAACAGTGTCTCTTGGAATGTTAATGCCAGGACCCAAGATGCAAAACCTGCGCAATGCTCTACACAGCGGACACAATACAAATACCACACAAGAATCGGGAATACAAAATCAGAGGAGGGTTCACCTGTTCCTCCAGCAATGTCGTGTACCTCATCATGTGCATGAAATGCCCAGGGGGCTGCTACTACATAGGTGAGACAGGACAGGGGCTAAACAAGAGAATGAACCTGCATCGCCACAGCATCACACGCGGAACAAGAGACAGTCCTGTTGGTGAACATTTCTCTAACTCTGGCCATAAGATGAACGATCTGAGGGTTGCCATACTCAAATGTAATCTTAAAACCCCGAAAGAGAGACGGTTGCATGAATACAAATTTATGCAACTGTTCGGGACACTTAGCAGTGGCCTAAACAGAGATCGAAATTTTATGAGTCATTACTGACACTAGCGAACTCTCTTCCCATGAGCGCTAAAGGCCATGTCTGTACATACTGTGCTATATGTATGCACACACAGCTGTCTCTCACACATACTAATACTCCTTATTTCTCCATCCATATACACCAATAGGGACCACATAGTATCCACACACACTTTTAGTTGTGCTACAAACTCTCACATTTCCACACCCACCCACACCATTTATATCCCTCTCACTCCACACACACCTTGTGTAAAGCACTGTTTATACTGTGGGCTCTCCATTCATTTTTATTCACACTGATACACATACACACTCTTTCTTCACTTGCTTTCAGTTACCCTTTGACACCTCTAGCCATAAAACACATCCACACCGGGGGAAGGACAAGCACAGATAACATTCCAAGAGACACTGTTTTCAAGTTATCCTTGCTTCATTCATTGTAACATCGCCGGAAGAAGAGATCAGTGTATCTCGAAAGCTCGCACAAATAAAAGCATTTCGTTAGCCACAGAACGGTATCATCTATTTATTTTTTGATTATATATATATATATAAATAAATGTAAATACAACCGTATGCTCATATAATCATTTTATTTCATATAGCACTTTTCTCCCAAATGGGACTCAAAGCTTCACAATTACAGTATAGCTCCCGGTACGCGGCACATAGGATTGTTACAGACACCGTCCCTGCCCTGGTGAGCTTACAATCTATGTTTTTGCTGTCACGAGGCACAGGGAGATAAAGTCACTTGCCCAAGGTCACAAGGAGAGGACACCGGGAATTGAACCAGCTTCAAACTCTGTCAGTGTTTACAGAGTTAGTGTCTTTACTCGCTGAGCTGCTCCTTCTCTCCTATATTCATAATCCCTGCTCTCCAATCACTGAATATAGCCCAACATTCTTCCCTGACACCGAGAAGCCTTAATTATAATAAATAGCTTGGGGAAATGCATTAGATTTCCTAAAGCTTTCAATGTTCTATGCCTCCTGACATTTAGCCATTCATACTTTACAAGTATGTGTGTCTGTGTTAAAATGTGTACAGTAAATACACCAGTGGTGTGTCTTTCACTGTCAATTTCAGGGAAAGCCTTGAATCTAGTGTTGTACCGGGTCCTACATTTTCTGAAAACCGGGTAATGGGTACCCAGGCAAAATTAATCATTTTACCCGGTTACCCGGACGGCACTTACCTGCAGGGTGAGAAAGACTGCGGTGACATCTGGGAGCAGCAGCAGAGGTCCTAGTGGCGGTGGTAGCAACAGAAGGCTGTGTTCAGCCGGCGGGAGCAGCAGGAATACAGCACACAGCTGATACCAGTGTGAGCCGGGGAACCATGTGACCGTAGCAGGAGCTTTCCTATTGGACAGCTGGGGAGGTGCCGGCTGTCCAGTAGGAACGCTCTGCTCCGGTCACATGGTTCCCCGGCTCACTCTGGTATCAGCATTGTGTGCTGTATTCCTGCTGCTTCCGCCGTCTGAACACCGACATCTGTTGCTGCTCCCAGATGTCTTCCTCACTGGTCTTCTTCACCTTCCGTCGCCGGCTGCAGGTAAGTGATGAAGTATTTTCAGCTACAGTGACATTACCCGGCACCAATTCCTACCCAGTGCCGGGCCCAGCCCCCTATTACCGGGTCCGGGTAATGTCCGGGTAACTGAGAAAGCGCTGGGTACCGGGTAATTACCCGATGCTTAGTACATGACTACTTGAAACATTTTCCCCTGATGTACTGTAGCTGCTTCTTCCTATGCCGGAAATGAACTTAGTAATACATTATTGGAAAGAAATGGAAGACATTACTGATTAAAATGTACCACACTCTATTGGGGCGTGTGCATATGTGCTAATCAACGTATTTGCATGTGCGTGTGACCTCACTAGCATATCATTGAGTTTAGCAGTGAATACATACTGCATATATGTAACAGCAAAGTATCCCCAACTAAGGTGTCCGATATTTCATAAGTAGATGACATGTTGCAAGTGTGGCCAACTCCAATCCTCGAGTTACCAACAGGTCAGGTGTACAGGATATTTCAGCTGCAGCACAGGTGGCTCAATCAGTGGCTCAGTCAAAGACTGAGCCACTGATTGAGCCATCTGTGCTGAAGCTGGGACTGAATGAGCCACCTGTGCTGAAGCTGGAATATCCTGTACACCTGACCTGTTGGTGGCCCTTGAGGTCAGGAGTTAGCCACCCCTGACATATTGTAACGAAGAGAGAGAGCTGATGATGACAAATTCGTCCTTAAAGCTGCAGTTCAGTCTTTTTTTATTTTTTTTATTTTTTTACTTCAATAGTTTTATGTGTGCAATCTCTAATTACCTAAAGAACTGTATGTCAATTCGTTCTCCATGTATTGATAGGTCGAAATTTGGTGACATAATTAGTGAAGGGATCTGTTTATATTCTGCTTGTCTGTCAGCGGAAGCTCATGAATATTCATGAGCACTCCTGCACTGACATGTGCTAGAGGGAGGGCAGGGCAGACAAAGGGGTGTGCCAGGGCTTGTGACAGGACATGAAGGGGCAGTGCCTTAGCAAATGGCTGTTAAAATAGAATACAAGAAAATTGGTCTTTCAAAGTTGTTTTTTTTAAAACAGAAAATGCTAAAAGTATTTTTTCTTACTACAGAACTGATTTATTAAGAAAAACACACATGCAGGATATTGACTGAACTGCAGCTTTAAGTGCAACTGCAAATGGCATCAGATTTGCATGGTATTCCATGGTATTCCTTGACAACATACCACATAACGTCTGCAAGGATGTATCAGAGTAAGTTTCTCGATCACAGCCTTTCCCAATGGGGTTGGTCTGCAGCTCAATACTGGTTCGAATTGAGGATACGGGTCCATCGCAGGTTTCCAGGTGGACGTTGGGAAACAAGGCAACGCTTCCAGAACCAGAGTTATACTCGATGCGTTTTTCCCAATCTGAAAGGAAAGACAAAAAGTATCACTCTCCTGCCCCGTATCTGTGGAAGTGGTAGTATCGGCGTTTCCATAGCTACAGTACACAGGCGCGCTGTGTATTTAAAGCAGCAATATGGGTTGACATTTTAAAAAAAATATATAAATTTATTTTTATTACAGATTTGAACACGCGGTTCTCCCGAGCTGAACCCACTTCATTTCAGCTCTGGGGACCCCCTGCTTCCAGAAATACTCGTCTTGATAGTGGTGCCGGTATCTCTGCAGTCAAACAAAGCTATGATCCTTAATATAATGGCGGCTTAAATGTCCCGCGTCACACGTGACGTCATCCCTTGCGGCTTCCTATTGGCCCAAGTGATCTTAACCTAGAAACTCCGCAGAGATACCGACACCCCCTACGGAGGTAAGTATCTCTGGAAGCACAGAGTTAATGGGGTTCAAATCCAGAGATGCTTCAAAACTGTAATAAAAAAATGTATATATATTTTTAAATGTCAACCCGTATTGCTGCTATAAAGAAGTCCATGTACAATAAAGTACACAGCAATCACAGCCTGCAAAATATTTTCCCTTCTAAACCAATACAGAAAATGCAACCATGTAAAACTTTAAATTTGCTTTGTTTTTATAGGTTTGATAAGTATCTTCTGTGTGTTAAAGGATACTGTAAGTGTAAAAGTATGTTATTGCACCCGCTAGTGCCTTCCTGCGGCTGAAATAACACGCCGGCACCGTCCACCCTTCTTGTGTGGGGCCGCTTCTCCCCAGGCCTGTCATTTAGGCCTTTGGCTTTCTAGTAGGCCTGGGCCCGGGGCCGTAAATTATGGGGGAGGCTGGTGCTGCGGTTACAGAGGCCCCACCCTCTTCCCAACAAAAATTAAACCGATTGCCGGGGGAGAGCTCGGGCCTCTTAGGTCCTCCTGCAGCTTCGCCCTCATCCTTCTGCAGCGTTGCCGCATCAAAGGACGCAGCGACGCGTTGCCATCACAACGTGACGTCGCATGGCGTCGCATTGTCATGGAAATGTGTCGCCATGTGACGTCGGGACGCTGCTAGAGGAGGAAGCCAGGGCGGCAAATAGGTAAGTGATTATGAGAGACAACATTCTAAAGCCGATCCTGGTTCTCCCGCTGGTGCCCTCGTGTTGTACGAACGTTAGCTATATCTGTATATAATGTGGCTACTGTTGCTACAGATGTAATGACTGGATCACTCGCTCACGCAAATGACGCTCTGCCAGCGGGTAAGTGAAGGGGTTTAGAGAGAGGGCAGACAGGTACAGTGCATGGTCAGCCCTACAAATAAGACCAATTTCACTACAAAATATAAGAACTAATACATTTGTGCTCTTTAACATTGAAGGAACAAACTGCAATCTTTCCATTGTTATTCTTCTTTGTTTTGACCCTTATTCAATATGCGGTTGAGCCATTCCCCCATTGTGGAAAAAAGGTTCAAGTTTCATTAACTCTTTCCCAGTAATGGAACAGGGCCACAAACAGATTTCCCACGCCCAAGACTAGAATTACGACCGGTCCTTGCTCTCCCCCAGCTGCGGGCCACCCTCACTGACTTTCCCACACCGAGCCTCTGATGCTGACGTGCGCTGGGCCTCTCTCTCATGCCAGTGCGCACTGGAAGACGAGCCTAGCTGGCTTCCGAGCGCTCCAACATCAGAGAGGTTCAACGTGCACCAGCATCAGAGGCTCAGCATTGGAAAGTCAGTGAGGGAGGCCGGCAGCTGGGGGAGAGCCAGGGGCCGGCGGCAACAAGAGGACATGCCGCTGAGCCCCCTGCAGCCACCAGGCCCATGTCACCTTTCCCTGCTGTCCCCCCCAGTTGGCGGCCCTAGTAATTGACAATGGCTGCACAGCACAAAGAAAAAGGGTATTTGTCTTCTTACTCCAGTGTCAATCCAAGACAATCGGACTAATATCTTGTCCAGTATAGGCAAGTGGCTTCAAAGCAAACTGAAAAGGGTCCTTTGATTGTCCATTCTTGAGATGGAAATGGCTCTTGGTGATAATGTTGTTATTTTTTAACAAACAAAACAATCCAGTTCTTTGTGTACCGGTCTTGTGGTAATGTCCCTTTATAATTTGAGTTGTGTTAATAAAATACAATCAGCATTATCCTCTCCCATTGCTTAGGTGATAAGTGCTTTTGTACTGTACGTGGAAGAGTATAGAACTCATGCAGACAACACACAGAACAGTAAATCAGATTCAGTCCACTTAACCTGACACAACCAGAATCCACTTGATGTATGGTACAGGCCACATAATGGTTTCTTGAGCACTTATATAAGAGAAGTCATTTTTATGGTTCCACCCACAACTTTCTGAATTTATGAACATCCCTGTCGATTAAACAAATCATCTCAATAACTAATTTTAAAACAAACTATTGTGGTTGTATATTACATTTGCTAATTGCTTTAAGTCCAGTTCTTGCTTAGCTGCTGACTGTGCGTGGGAGGTAAGATTAGTTTTCATGTTCCTCAGGGAAGCCATGGCTAATCTTATTAGAACTCATTTATCGAGTCACCCATCAGCTGTGGGGTGTATATATTTCATATTTTTTCCCTGAATTTTCCTAAGGTTGATTAGTTTGCCTAAGGTTGTTTCACTTTTTGATATTGTAATCAAAACTAATTTACAAATGTAATTGAGGTATATGGCATCAAAATGTCAAGTCAGCACTTATACTGTAAAGCTATAATTTAACAAGTAGCTCTCCAGAAGACATTAAAAGAGCTATGAAAAGTTAGTTGTGTGTATATATATATATATATGTGTGTGCGTGTAAAAATAAATTAACAGGGGGAAGAGGATGGCTAAAATAGATTTATTTACATTAGAAAAGAGGCGTCGAAGAGGGGATTGGATAACTATATACAAATATATTCGGGTACAGTACAAGGAGCTTTCAAAAGAACTATTCATCCCAAGGGCAGTACAAGGACACGGGGTCATCCCTTAAGGCTGGAGGAAAGGAGATTTCACCAGCAACAAAGGAAAGGGGTTTTTTTTTTTTTTTTTACAGTAAGGGCAGTTAGAATGTGGAATTCATTACCCATGGAGACTGTGATGGCAGATACAATACATATCTTCAAAAATAAGTTGGAAATCTTTTTAAAAATGAAAGTTATACAGGGATATTCCTAATCAGTAAATAAGTGAAGGATCTTGATCCAGGGAGTAATATAATATTTTGAGTCAGGAAGGAATGTATTTTTCCCCTTAGGATAAATCATTAGATGATATTTCACTGGCGTTTTTTTGTTTTCCTTTCTCTGGATCAATATACTGTAAATACAAATATAGGATAAAGTCATCTAAATTTAGAATAGCTTGAACTTGAAGGACGTATATCTTTTCAACCACATCTATTATGTAACAATGTAACTATATACTGTACACACAAACACCATTAATTAATTCTTCAGGAGGAATCCAAATAGAAAATGGACATAGAATGGTCTCAATGGAATCAAGAAAGAAATTGACAATATCCTAACTAACAAACATGACAGAAGACTGCACCGTCCTTAACCGTTTTGACACAAGATGTGATTACCGATTGATTCGCCGCAAATTACATCCTAATGTGAAGATGGAAAGAAGAAAACTGATTAAAATGAAGACAAAAGCAATAAACATCAAGAACCTCAAAAATAACAGCATTCAATTTAAACTAGAGCTGAAAATGGCTTCAGCTTGCTCGGGATGCAAGAGGATACATTAATAAACCATGACCAAAAACTTTTGGAGATTGTAGTTGAAAGCGCAGCTAAAATGGGATGAAAAAAAAATGGGTCATGAAAAATATCAGGTGAAAAAAATCAGTTGCAGAGGCAACAACAAGAAATGAAACACAAGATGCAAAGAATACATTTATTTTACACTTTACCCTATGCTGTGCAAGATGATGCGGAAGCGTACAACCGAACACTGAGATATGGTGAAGAAGACCATCAAAGATGACATAAGTTTAAGCCAAAACAGTCATTTATTATTGGGAAGAAGCAAATCCTCACTCACTCTAAAAAAAAGATGGATTAACAATAAAAGACTGTGCAGTTATCATTAAGATAATTGTGGTCTTCTTAAAAAAAAATGTGAACATAGATAACACGGGGCATGATCAAGTAGACGAAAAGCAAGAAGAAAACACATGATGTGTACTTACAGAAAAAGTAGCAAAGGGAGTAAAGTCCATAAAAAATGTAAAGGCCTTATAACGGAAGAAGCTAGGGAAAAAGTAGAGAAGATCCCGGCAAAACTCTTTATATGTGGCTTGAAAAACAGGAACATGTCAGAACAATGGATAAATTCCATGCAGTAGTTATCCTAAGTTGCCACCCGTAAGACACGAGACAAAGAAGACCCCAAGAACTACAAACCAATCGGTCTACTTTGAATCACCTACAATATGTTTATAAAGAAAAAATCTAAATCATCAGTGATTACTTGAGTCAACTATGATTTGCAGAAGACATTATTATTTTTGCCACAAGCCCAGAAGACCTCTAGCAACAAAGAAGAGAACTTGTGGAAGCAAATAAGGAGGTGGGCCTCCATATGAATGTCCGTAAGACGAAAGTCATGTTAAAAAAAAAATGTGTCAACTCTGCAAATATTAAAATAAATGGAAGTAAACTAGAAGTCGTTGACAACTATGTCTACCTTGGCCAGCAAGTATCAATGGACGGGAATTTTTTTCATGAAATCAATCTGTCAGGATCGCCGCCAGGCTCCGCCCCCAGCACGCGTCACGCGGCTGTACCTCTGACATTCACAGACCGCTATCGGTGCGCACGCAGCTGCGCAATGCTTATCCGTGGAGGCGCGCTCCCGCAGTATCACCACAGCACCCACTCTGCGTCGCACTCCTCGTACGCGCGCATACCGCACGCCAATGAACACTAGCAGCATCAGCTGTGTTACACCAGTATCCAATCCTGCACTACCCTATCGGCTCGTGGCTTATGTGTGAGGTCATCATCTGCTAGTTCCTGATTGGTGCTTTCCCCTTTAAATACCTTCCTGTTGCACTTTCACTTTGCTGGACATAAACACTGTTGTGCTGTGCTTGCTGCTTCTTGGATCTTGTCTGTTCCTGTACCTTGCCTGACTCGTGTTGTGACCCCTGCTTGTACCTGGACCTGTCTCTTCTCTACCCCTGGACTTCGGCTTGTTATTGGACCCCCGCTCTCTCCTCTCCTTGATCACGGCTTCGGATACGACGATTCTTCTCTCTCCAACCCCGGATCACGGCAAGTACCACGGCTTCCCCGAACTCTACTGCCCCGACCCAGCTCCACGACTCCGACAACGCATTCCGAACCTGGCTCCGTGGTTGTAGGGCGGCAGTTATATACATCCCCACCTCAGCCCCGCGGTCTAGTCCTGTTTGTCGTGAGCGCAGCGTGACACTATGTCCAGCCCCACAAACTCGGACCCTGCTGAGGTGGGGTTAGGCCGGTTCCAGTCTGAAAACCTGTCCCAGTCTGAAAACCTGTCCCAGTCTGAAAACCTGTCCCAGTCTGAAAACCTGTCCCAGTCTGAAAACCTGTCCCAGTCTGAAAACCTGTCCCAGTCTGAAAACCTGACCCAGTCTGAAAACCTGTCCCAGTCTGAAAACTGGTCCCAGTCTGTAAATCAGCCCCTGTCTGAAGATCAGTATATATTTGAGAGACTACCTCCGCCTGAAACCCAGTCCCTGTTTTTTGGCCTAACCCTGTCTGGGAAAGAGCTCCGTAAAGAACTCCTGATTAAGGCCCAGCGCCTTAAAACAGACTATGATCTCCTATGTTCCTGCCCCTGGCTCCCCTGTGACCTGGGAGAACGTAAATCCTTTGAAACTGGCGCAGAATCAAGATACCTTTCATGAATTATCCCTGTCTTTGGACCAGTACATAAGAAAGCAGGATCCTATCCTCGCCTGCGACGCTGCTTTGGGACTGCTTCCCTGCGCTACCAGTCCTGTTGCTAAACCCCTGGATTTACCTCCTTCTCCTGGTAATTACCAAGCTGACTTTGTTCCTCTTAAAGCACCAACGCTAGATGAATCTAGGCAACTAGGAGGGACCAGGCTTTCATTTGGTGAGAGACGCGCAGGTCTATGCCTATACTGCGGGAACAATGGGCACCTACTGGCTACCTGCCCACTGAGACCGGGAAAACTCCACAACCCAGTAAAAGTCGGGAGGATCATGCCGGGTACCGCATCCTTACCACCCTTGCAACCTTCCAATAGGATCAACCTCCCCATCACCATTTCCGGAGAGACCTTCCGAGTCACGACACAGGGCTTTCTGGACTCCGGGTCAGGGGGAAACTTTATTGACCAAGAATTCGCGGAGAGACACCGAATACCCTTGGTACTTAAGGATCGTCCGTGGCTCTGGAAGCGATAGATGGCCGTCCGCTGCAACCCGCGTTCATCTCCCTTCAGACTGTACCCATCCAGATTTTGACCGGGGAGTCTCACTCCGAGACTATACAATTGGACGCCATTCATGCCCGCTCGGCAGACGTCATACTGGGGCTTCCGTGGCTGCGGACACACAACCCCCTAATCGACTGGACGGAGTCTTTGCCTATCCGCTGGAGCCCTCAATGGCAGAAGCATTGCTTACCCCCTTCAAAGACTTTGGCGGGAGTAGCTATACCTGATCCAGACAGAGTACAACTTCCAGTAGAATACGAAGACTTCCGGGATGTGTTCAACAAACAGCAAGCAGAGGAACTTCCACCGCATCGCCCGTATGACTGCCCCATCGATTTGTTGCCCGGTGCCATTCCGCCTAGAGGTTGCTCCTATCCACTGTCTCTGCCTGAGACTAAAGCTATGAAAGACTACATTCAGGAGAATCTTCAGAGGGATTTTATTCGAAAATCTTGCTCACCTGCTGGCGCAGGCTTCTTTTTTGTATTGACTATCGCGGCCTCAACAAGATTACCGTAAAGAATCGTTATCCTCTCCCGTTAATCTCCGAACTGTTCGATAGACTACAAGGCGCCAACATCTTTACCAAGTTGGATCTACGAGGGGCCTACAACTTGGTAAGGATTCGTCAGGGACATGAGTGGAAGACGGCCTTCAATACTCGTGATGGGCACTACGAGTACCTAGTGATGCCGTTTGGTCTCTGCAATGCGGCAGCTGTATTTCAAGACTTCGTTAATGAAATCTTCAGGGACCTGTTAGACCAGCATGTAGTCGTGTACCTGGATGACATTTTGATCTACTCCAAAGACATTCAGGAATATCCAGTACATGTTAAACAGGTTCTTCAAAGGCTACGGGAGAATAAGCTCTTTGCCAAACTGGAGAAATGCCACTTTTATCAGTCTTCAACCTCCATCCACGGTTACATTATTTCGGACACCGGACTCGCTATGGATCCCGACAAGATCAAAGCAGTTACGGACTGGCTGTTTCCATTATCTCTTAAAGCCGTGCAAAGATTTCTTGAGTTCGCAAATTACTATCGGTGGTTTATTCAAAACTTCTCCTCTATAGTGGCACCCATTACGGCTTTAACCCAAAAAGGGGCGGATCCAACACACTGGTCTCCCGAAGCCTCCAGAGCGTTTGAAAAATTAAAGAAAGCCTTTTCTTCTGCCCCCATCTTGGTACACCCAGATCCAGGGTTACCTTTTACGCTGGAAGTGGACGCCTCCGACGTAGGAGTTGGGGCAATACTGTCTCAGAGGAAAAACCCACAGGCCTGCCTGCATCCATGTGCGTTTTTTTTCCAAAAAAAATTATTCTGCGGAGAGAAACTACATGTAGGAAACCGCGAACTCCTCGCAATAAAGATGGCCCTAGAAGAATGGCGACACCTTCTCGAGGGTACTGAGACACCAGTCACTATCCTGACTGACCACAAGAATCTACTCTACATTGAAGTTGCGCGTCGCTTGGGATCACGACAGGCACGGTGGTCCCTATTTTTCACCCATTTTAACTTTCTTATATCGTATATTCCTGGTTCCAAAAACGTAAAAGCCGATGCACAATCCAGACAATTCCTGGTCGAGGACAGAGCAGAGGATCATCAACAGACTATACTTCCTCCCGCATGTATTTTGTCTGCCAATACCTTTGACGCCTTACCACACATTACCAGGGCTCAACGTAACATCCCTGTAGGCCTCAAGGTTCCAGAAGGACGTCTGTTCCCTCCCACGAACTTCCATAGGAAAGTGATGGAATGGGGTCATGCTTCCAGGACCGCTGGTCATCCTGGCACCAGGAGAACAATCGATTTGTTGGAGCGCACCTTCTGGTTGCCAGGCATGCGCAAAAGACATTGAAAGATTTGTGGCTTCATGTCCCATATGCGCTCAGAATAAGACGCCTCGCAATAGGCCGGCAGGCCTTCTTCAACCACTACCAATTCCAGATCGTCCATGGACACATCTCTCCATGGATTTTATCGTGGAGTTACCCAGCTCTAAAGGGATGAACACCATACTGGTGGTTGTGGATCGCTTTTCTAAACAGGCACATTTCATCCCACTTAAAGGTTTGCCCAGCGCGCCTAAACTCTCAGAAGTCTTCGTCAAGGAGATTTTAAGACTCCATGGTACTCCACAAGTCATAGTCTCGGATCGAGGCTCGCAATTTATCTCCAGATTCTGGAGAGCCTTCTGCCAACGTCTGGGCATTTCACTTCATTTCTCCTCTGGGTACCACCCACAAACGAATGGACAAACGTAAAGGACCAATCAGTCCTTAGAACAGTTAATTCGCTGTTTTGTCTCGGATTCACAGGACAATTGGTCTGATCTCCTCCCATGGGACGAATTTTCACATAATAACCTTAGAAATGAGTCCACTCAACAGTCCCCCTTTTTCACGAATTATGGATTTCATCCCTCGGCCTTTCCTTCCACAGTCTCCAGTTCGGGAGTTCCTGCCGCCGAGAACAGAATCCAGTGCCTCCAGGACTCTTGGGAGAAGATTCAGGGGAACTTGAAAAAAGCCATCAGTATGCAGAAGAAACAAGCCGATCGTCACCGTCGGGAGGTTCCATCGTTTACTCCTGGACAAAAGGTCTGGCTTTCAACGAAGAATATTCGTCTCAAGGTCTCTTCACCCAAATTGGCACCCAGATTCATTGGCCCATTCGTCATTACGGAGAGGGTCAATCCTGTCACATACCGGCTTAAATTGCCGGCAACCATGAAGATTCCTTCCGCTTTTCACATTTCTCTTTTGAAACCCTTTATCCAGGATCCCCAATCATCCATTCGAGACTTGCCACCTCAGCCTGTTCTTGTGGAGGGTCAACAGGAGTTTGAGGTGCAGACAATCCTCGACTCCAGAGTATCAAGGGGAAAACTGCAATACCTCGTGCATTGGAGGGGTTTTGGTCCAGAGGAACGTGAATGGATCCCTCGGGAACAGGTACACGCTTCCAGATTGGTCAGGGCTTTTCATCACAGATACCCTTTGAAGCCTGCCATGGGTCGTCCGGAGGTCTCCCCTGAAGGGGGGGGGGGTACTGTCAGGATCGCCATCAGGCTCCGCCCTCAGCACATGTAACGCGGCTGTACCTCTGACATTCACAGACCGCTATTGGTGCGCACGCAGCTGCGCAATGCTTCATCCGTGGAGGCGCGCTCCCGCAGTATCACCACAGCACCCACTCTGCGTCGCACTCCTCGTACCGCGCACGCCGCACGCCAACGAACACTAGCAGCATCAGCTGTGTTACACCAGTAGCCAATCCTGCACTACCCTATCGGCTCGTGGCTTATGTGTGAGTTCATCATCTGCTAGTTCCTGATTGGTCCTTTCCCCTTTAAATACCTTCCTATTTTACTTTCACTTTGCTGGACATAAACACTGTTGTGCTGTGCTTGCTGCTTCTTGGATCTTGTCTGTTCCTGTGCCTTGACTGACTCGTGTTGTGACCCCTGCTTGTACCTGGACCTGTCTCTTCTCTACCCCTGAACTTCGGCTTGTTATTGGACCCCCGCTCTCTCCTCTCCTTGATCACGGCTTCGGATACGACGATTCTTCTCTCTCCAACCCCGGATCACGGCAAGTACCACGGCTTCCCCGAACTCTCCTTCCCCGACCCAGCTCCACGACTCCGACAACGCATTCCGGACCTGGCTCCGTGGTTGTAGGGCGGCGGTTATATACATCCCCGCGGTCTAGTCCTGTTTGTGGTGAGCGCAGCGTGACACAATCAGATTGAAGATGGGATGGAACACATTTGAAAGACACAAGAAAATCTTTCATGGGAACTTTCCATTGTGCCTTAAGAGAAGAGGGTTTCCCCAGTGTGTTCTGCCTATGCTCACGTATGGGTGTGAAACTTGGGACCTACATGCAAAGATAATTAACAAGCTTCAGAATACTCAAAGAGGTATGGAGAGACGTATGCCAGAAGAGAAAGGAAAAAGAAAGGCATGGGTTCAGAAACACATGAAAGTCTGTGACATCACAAGGGCGAAGAAGTTAAAATCGCAGTGGGACAAACATATCGTAAGACAAAATGACTATTGTTGGACAAAGATTGTACTCGACTTGCTTCAAATGGGTATCAAAAAAAAAAAAAAAGAAGTCAAATGGAAGGATGAAGTTGGGACATTTCTTGCAAATGCAAAGGATAAATATCAACCACTCAACTCTAATACTCCAAGGAGGGATAAGGGTGGAGGAATGGGGTGCATGGGGAATAATAGTAGGTATATACAGAAACTGATCAAAGAGTGGTCAGCAAAAAGAAACCTCTGTTAATGCACTCAGCCAGACACAAATAGCGTATAAGGGGATTAATATTATTATATAATATTATTGCCTAGATATGAATCTCCTTATACGCTATTTGTGTCTGGCTGAGTGCAATAACAGAGGTTTCTTTTTGCTGACCACTTTTTGATCAGTTTCTGTATATGCATCTCTTGCAAATGCAGTACCTGGAAGATCATTGGGGAGGCCTTCACCCGCTATGTTAACACGTTTATCATACCTACAGTACATTAGTAATGTAGAAAGTAGCTGAAGCGCTCAAATGCAGGTATGATGAACAAAAATAAGCCAAACCACTAAACCAGGGTACTAATAAATAACATAGTACTTAATGTGCAATAGTATGGGTACTATCCTCCTGAAGACAGGTGGTAGATGGTACAAGCCCACTCACCCTCAGTCTCATCGGCAGGTTCCCCTGAAAATAAGCAATACTCACATCCTGGTAGTAGGTAGGCAAGCTACATTATGCAATACAGGAAAAAGGAGACCAAAAGCGCACCAGCACAAACGGAGCAGGAAGGACCCAAAACAAAAAATGATTAAAAGGGCACTTTAATGTGACAAAAGACCCATCCAACGCTTTTCGAACGTCACAGCGTTCTTTTTCAAGGAATTCCTACAGTACATTAGAGCTAAATTTGTTTCCCACACGTGACTATACAGTATATCATCCAATATATATTTAATTTTATTTCTGAAATGTTTTACCAGGAAGTAATATATTGAGAGTTACCTCTCGTTTTCAAGTATGTCCTGGGCATACAGTTAAGATGACAAATACTACATGGTTACAATACATAGTTACATACAGTAAGTGAACAGGGTATTCACTACATACAAGACATTGCATGCACAGTTAGGGATAATATATATATTATATGCGTATGTAACAGTTACAGACCAGGTTAAAATGTGAGACAGCTTTATGGCTGTGAGAGTCTCCGGCAGATTGTTCCAGTTTTGGGGTGCACGGTAAAAGGAGGAGGAGCGGGCGGATACTTTGCTGAACCTTGGGACCATGAACAGTCTTTTGGAGTCAGATCTCAGATGATAAGTGCCGCATGTGGTAGGGGTGAGGAGCTTGTTCAGGTAGATGGGTAGCTTGTACATAAAGTATTTGAAGGAGAGATGAACTTTGCCCCTAGACTCAAGTGATGACCAATCTAGTTCTTTGAGCATTTCGCAGTGATGTGTGTTGTAGTTGCATTGGAGAACAAAATGTCATGTTGAATTGTAGAGGGTATCAAGTTTGCTAAGGTGGGTTTGGGGTGCCGAGCCGTATACTATGTCCCCATAGTCGATAATTGGCATTAGCATCTGCTGTGCAATACGCTTTCTGACAAGCAGACTTAGGGAGGATTTGTTCCTGTAAAGTACCCCTAGTTTGGCAAAGGTTTTGGATGTCAGGGTGTCAATGTGCATCACACATACACACACACACACACACACATAAACATATATATATATATATATATATATATATATATATATATATATATATATATATATGTGTGTAGAAGAGTGACCTAGGCGCAAATCAGACAGGGAAAGAAGAAACACAAAAAAGGAATCATAGGGCAGTATATCAAGTATTACACAGACTATATGATGGTAAGATATATATATATATTAGAGAAAAAGAGAAAAGAAGCTCCCGATCCTTGTATAAAATCAGATAAACAAAGTTTTAATATCTCATGGACAAGACAAATGCACACTTACAATTTGTCTGATAAAATAAAGCATGTTATGGGACCTGCCCATGCACCAACTGAGAACTCCTCGGTCTCTTCTTTGTGTGTGAGTGTCAGTATTGGCTCCAAAAAGGATGTTGCTGTCAGCTGCTGTCTCCAGGGGAGTAATCCTTAGTGTTTGTGAGCACTCAATCTCCACATGCAGCCGCCATTTAGCCTTTCTTCTCGCACTTGAAACCGGAAAAAATCTTCAGGCAAGTCCTTGCCTCCTCACGCTGGTGCTGGGAGCTGCCCTGTCACTGTAGGCTCACTGCCAGATATCCCTACGCGTTTCTTCCGACTCTGCGGATTTCATCAGGGGATGAATCAGGCTAAATGGCGGCTGCATGTGGAGATTGAGTGCTCACAAACACTAAGGATTACTCCCCTGGAGACAGCAGCTGACAGCAACATCCTTTTTGGAGCCAATACTGACACACACACAAAGAAGAGACCGAGGAGTCCTCAGTTGGTGCATGGGCAGGTCCCATAACATGCTTTATTTTATCAGACAAATTGTAAGTGTGCATTTGTCTTGTCCATGAGATATTAAAACTTTGTTTATCTGATTTTATACAAGGATCGGGCGCTTCTTTTCTCTTTTTCTCTAATAGGAACTGTGGGAGTTCGGTGAGCCCAAGAAGAAGCAGCCTGGACCTTTTGCAAATCAACTTATCATGGACACATGTGGACTTAAGTATTTCTAATATTCACTGCATTTATGGGCTCATAATCGTGTATTGAATTTTTCATTGCTTATCACATGAACCCATTTTTATATATGCATTTTTTAGTTAAGTCCCAGAGACACTTAGTGTCATTTTTACCTACATCAATTGGCAATATATCTGTTTTAATTGCCTTTTTTTTATTTTTATATGTTATGCACACTTCTTTTTTGCTTTTGTGTTTTTATCAAATAGTCACTTTTAGTTTTTCCTGCCAGAATACATTTAGTTATTTTCACACCACTGTTTATTGGGCATATTTGCCTGGTGCAAATTCTTGCCACATCTATCAGGGCTCCAGCAATTTAGGTGTAGTGTGTTAAGGGCGCTGTCTATATTTTCTGTCACTTTAATATATATATATATATATATATATATATATATATATATATATATATATATATATATATATATATATATATATATATATATATATATATATATATATATATATATATATATATATATATATATATATATATATATATATATATATGCAAATATAGCTGTATGCTCATCTGCATGTCTTAGGCAGGTCTGCAACCCCGCCTTTCCCCATTATCACCCAGCATACAGCACTTTCACTGCAGCAAGGGATTCTGGGAAATGACATGCAAATGAGCACACAGTCACTTTTTGCCTCAATAACCATTTTTAACATGGTTCCCTATAGGCTTAAGCTTGCTGCATGGTCACAGCTTTGAGCACAGCCAGGGTTAAGGTGCATACCCAGCAAACCACCCACAGACAGCTGTTTCGACCTTGATGGGTCTCATCAGTGTGGGGTTGATTTTACTGGGAATGCAAGAGAGGCTATGGGATAGGCTAAACCATAATACTGAGTTAAGTTATGGTGAGTAAAAAAAGTGACAAAAACCCTCCACAGGAAAGCAAATATGCAAATATAGCTGTATGCTCATCTGCATGTCTTAGGCAGGTCTGCAACCCCGCCTTTCCCCATTATCACCCAGCATACAGCACTTCCACTGCAGCAGTTTTTATATATATATATATATATACACATATATATATATATATATATATATATATATATATATATATATATATATATATATATATGTATATAGCGCTATTGGCAACACTAAGCATCCAGCTCATTGAGCTTCTGTTGAATCGGAGGGGAACTGTTTTGCTGCGGAACCAAGTAATTGTGTGCCATTCAGCTGGGGGGGCCGTTGAGTGGATGCACATCACGAAGGCACCTGGCTGTAGTAAGAGACTTGCATGCATGCAGCTATGAGACTTTAGTTCCTAACCGACGGAGATACCACGGATGATGGGTGATTTTGTTCGATGCGCATGTCCTACCTCAATGCTATGAGTGAACTGATTTAGCTTGTGATTAATAAAACCTTAACTATTTACACTATGGAGCCTGCGCTGTCCCTTTTTGTTATATTTATATATATATATATATATATATATATATATATATATATATATATATATATATATATGGGACAAAAAATGGCTACAAACGCTGGTAAGTAACTCTCAGCAGAGAGGTGGGTGGTGCATAGTAAATTAAAGTAATAATAGATGTGTAAGATCACAAAGTTATCAAAGTACCAGCATGACACGGGGGGTAATTGCAAAAATTGGATTTATTGATCCATCAGGTAAACAAATCCCGATATTTCTGTCCCCAATTAAGTGCATCATCAATGCCCAAACTATTTAGATTAATTTGATTATTAAAGTCAGAGCAATACAGTATAACTCACTGAATACCTGATGAAATATATATACTTTGCTGCATGCTACAGTATGTGTGCACTATATAGGGAAATAATATTACAGTCTATAGATGTTATGTTAGCGAAATCATTCTACAAAGATATCACCTACACTACAGTATACAGCAGTAGCCCAGCATTCGGACACTGTTCTATAATGTAATATAATGATTAGAAGCACATGCAGTCACGTATGGAGAAAACTCAATTTTCTTAAGGTAGTATCTAAATTGATTTGTCAGTGTTCTTGTGATGTGAATTCACTGATCCTGCTTTTTAGAAGCTTTCTCGTGCTAATCCAATTTCATACCTAGTGCAGTTCACATTCAGAACTCTCTCCCACACCCATCACATATTTCAGACATGTTGCAATATGATGAAATAGGGAGTACTGTATGACTGCATCCTCGCATAGCTTGAAGCAGCAAACGTAGATCAAACAAACTGATACTTACCCAAGAGTATACAATTACTGTAGTGCTTACAACTACCCCTAGATATAGGTTTTACATACAGTAAAAAAGGAAATGGAAACACTACGCTATTGCCATTTATGTCATGACATTAGGGCAATCATTAAACCAGAATGAAACATTTGGTCATGTCCATCACGCCGCGACACAGTCTCTGACGGCTTTTGGCTGCAGAGAGAGCCTTTGTTGCAGCCGCTCCGTGCTGGACACTCATCTGCCGGCCGTTTCACCAATGAGGTCAGTTAATTTAAGGGGTTTTAGCAGCTAGGGTAGAGGGTTAAGGAGAGGGTTTTAGGGTTAGGTTTTTAGGGTAGGGGATTAGCGTAAGGGGCTAAGGTTTGTAGCGTAAGGGGTTTTACGAGAAGGGGTTAAGGTTTTAAGGGTAGGGGTAGCGTTAGTATGATGGGTTAAGATTAGGGGGGTTTAGGGTAGGGTTAGAAGCTTACATTGTCGGTGGAGGGGCCGGCAGAGGGATTTCCCTATGGCGAGATTTGGAGCAGCTAAATGCCGGCGGCGACTTGGTCGCGACCAAATGTCCTAGAACATCATATAACAACTCTTATCCTAATACAGACTCTAGTACTATTAGGAGAACTATCATAAATATCGAGGAATAGCCCTAATAGGGGTAAGTACAGTACAATCACGCACTGTCAGAGATGTAGAGCTACAGATGCCTTTACCATTCACTATAAACACATGACTATACGGCTTGTTATTTAGTGATCTACTTATTTATATCTGTGATCCACTTATTTATATCTGCGATCTACTTATTTATACAATGTTGCAACATCGGGAATTATCTGAACTTATGAGTAGCAATTGTTATTATTATTTTTTTATTATGTTCTGAGGTCTTAGTGGTATTTTATTGCGATCATTAATTGCTTGATTGGGTTGAGCTTTGAGCGGTCCTTTCTGTTTTTATACATTATTCCTTAATCAACCAATTACCCCATTGTAATTATCACTAAGGCACCATGATTCCTAGAGAACCTGCCATGTTGGTTGCTGAACTTGGGGGTCTATGGTTAGAACAGTGTTTTTCAACTGAGGTTCCTAAGAACCCTTGGGTTCCTCGGACATCCTTAAAGGGTTCCCTACAATTTTCAGGACATTTGAAAATTATACCTACAGTAATACAGAAGAGTTTACAATGCATCTGATCTCAGACACGCTATTAGAGAGGGTTGGGGCTCCTTACAATGCACCTCATCTCAGAAGCGCTATTAGATAGGGTCGGGGTTCCTTACAATGTCTCTGATCACAGACGATCAGAGAGAGGGTCGGGGTTCCTTACAATGTCTCTGATCACAAACGAACTATCAGAGAGAGGGTTGGGGTTAGAGATGGGCGAATTCTTTTGGCAGCTTTGGATCCGCAGTGGATCGTCCAGTCCATTTGGTCAGCAGATCAATCTAAAAAAGGGCGATTTGGGTTTTGCAGATTTTTTATTATTATTGCCAATACAAGCAGCGGATTCCACGATCCTTTGATGGATTTGTAGAATCCAATCCGCGGATTCAGCAATCGGTTGGCTATATCCATTCACAGTTTTTGATGAATCCACGTGGATTAAAATCGACCAAATCCGTTTGTGGATTTTACACAGCGAAACTGATTTTTTGGGGGAAAATGCGAGTAAATCCGGGAAACGGATTCAGACTGATTCCCCCATCTCTAGTTGGGGCATCTGATCCCAGACACGCTATTAGAGAGGGATGGAATTCCTTACAATACAACTGATCTCAGACGCTCTATTAGAGAGGGATGGGGTTCCTTACAATGTATCTGATCCCAGACGCGCTATTACAGAGAGTTGGGATTCCTTACAATACATCTGATCCCAGATGCAATATTATAGAGGGATGGGGTTCCTTACAATACAACTGATCTCAGACGCTCTATTAGAGAGGGATGGGGTTCCTTACAATACATCTGATCTCAGATGCTCTATTAGAGAGGGATGGGGTTCCTTACAATACATCTGATCTCAGACGCTCTATTAGAGAGGGATGGGGTTCCTTACAATGTATCTGATCTCACAGCACAATATTCTTGAAGGCAAATTTGAAATATATAATCTAATATATTTTAATATAAACTAAGGAAAATATATCAGACACATACTCTAGTGAGTCATTTGGGGAAATGTATTTGTATAGATGATGATCCATTTTCTATTTAAATATGCAATGTAGAATTTTTAAAGACACTGTGCGGGTCAAACATGCAAAGCTATAATACGATTCATCATTATTCTGCCAAGAAAATTGATTCACACACAGCAGGACTGAAAATCTGACTGCTTCAGAGAAAATAATAAAAAGCTCAGCCTACGGAGACAAGATGTGCACTTTTAACAGTTTTTATTATTTTGCCTTTTGACTTTTTTGGTTTAAAATACTAATAATGACACGGGCTGCGTTAACTTTAAACACCAATGGAACACATTGCCTCGAGCCTACGATACAGATGGAGGCTCGCCAATGTTATTGTTCTCATGGCTAAATAGCATACGTGCCCTGCCACCCTAGCGCGCTCCTGCTTCAAAACAACGACGGTTCTCCTGTTGGCGGGTCATCTATGCCCCGCTTTGTCGTGCCATCTGGAGTAAATAACATTGGCTACATCTGTATCTCACTTAGAAGGACACTTCTTTTCAGGTCCCTTCAGAACTGAAAAGATTGGAAATATTACCAAAATATTGTGGGCAGATGATTTCTAAGAATGAATAGTGGGGTATTTAAAACCTCTCCGATGTCCTTTGTCTCCCTGAGCAGCTTGTTGCCAGCTGATGTGCTCTTTGCAGTACAGTAGTACTGGATAACTTGGCTCAGACATTCGGTTATGTCTCTATGCGAGTCACTGATATATGGAAAACTCAGATTGAAACTGATGAGCCAGATAAGTTGATTCTTTTGGCCATAAAATGAAAATTCGCTATGCACATGTTATCCCCTGAAGACTTCATTTTTGCTGTGGGACGTGCTGAATGTGGAAGGCACTTGTAGAGACTGCATTGTCAACCTAGACAGCAAATATATACGGTACTGAGGAAGGATAAGATGCCTTTAGTGACCTCAAGGCCATAGTCCTTTTGCTTAAAGATTTAGTAGGGGTATAACCAGAAATTGCTGCAGCAGGGGAGACATGGGGATGTTGGAAGCAGAGGCTGTATAGGTAAGAAGAGTCAGTGTGGTGTACAGCAAGTATAGTCTATCACAGACCATTTCAGTGCTTTTTAACACGTGGAAGACCACCCCAGTATAGCTTACCAAAATACAGTACACTCTATGAAGTGAAAAAATTACTCTCTGGCCTATGAGGAGCTTTTTTTTGCCCTTCCCAGCACAAGCTGCCTTTTAGGTGAACAGGAAAACTAGCACATCAAAAGAGGTATCTCCTGCTGAGACCTTGAGCCAGAACAATGTAATGTCACATACCGATCTTCAGCACGTATCTGCCGGTAAGAACAGAGAAGCCTGGGAGAAAGGCAAAGGCAGGCTGAAGGGAATGTTAGGGACTGAGAGAACAGTGTAAGAACTCCTGCTGTAAATAACACAATGCTTAACAGACTACGGGAGAAGTACAAATGTGTCTCTTACCTTGCCACCCCGGTTTGCACACTGGCTTCACATCCACTCTAACCGTGACCTCCTCTGCGGCGTGCTTCTGCCCGCAGTCATACGCAGTGACTTTAATCTCATACTGACGCTGCTTATCATAGCTCAACGTCTCTGTGTTCCTTATGTTACCTTGAAGATAAAAAGATCACGCAGACCATAATTAAACAGGAGAATCTGCTTCCACAGAACCACATTTTAGTGTTAACGACAGCTCATACATTTTCTAATACTTTGTCGTAATACTGGTTACTGTGAATGTTATACAGGCATACCCCGCTTTAAGGACACTCACTTTAAGTACACTCGCGAGTAAGTACATATCGCCCAATAGGCAAACGGCAGCTCACGCATGCGCCTGTCATCACGTCCTGAACAGCAATACCGGCTCCCAACCTGCACCGAAGCTGTGCGCAAGCGGGGAGACTATAGTGCCTGTTACACATGCGTTATTTACACCAGTTGTGCACGTATATGATGATTGCTGTACAGTACATGCATCGATAAGTGGTGAAAAGGTAGTGCTTCACTTTAAGTACTTTTTCGCTTTACATACATGCTCCGGTCCCATTGCGTACGTTAATGCGGGGTATGCCTGTATACTCCAAATACTGTACCTTAATATACTGGGACCCCTTCTCTTTTCTCTCTACACACTCTCTCTAGGTGACCTAATCACATCTTTTGGGTTTAAATATCACCTCTATGCTGACGACACACAAATTTACCTTTCAACCCCTGACCTTACACCTGCTATACAGACCAAAGTTTCTGAATAACTCTCTGGAATATCATCCTGGATGGCCATCCGCCGACTGAAACTTAACATGGCAAAAACAGAGCTCCTTATACTTCCTCCCAAACCTGGCCCTACTACCTCCTTCCACATTGCTATTGCAAATACGATCATTCACCCAGTAGCCCAAGCACGCTGCCTAGGGGTCACACTTGATTCCTCTCTCTCTCATTCTCCTCTCATATTCAAAACATTTCTAAAACTTGTCGCTTTTTCCTCCGCAATATCACATAGATACGCCCTTTCCTCTGTTACTCGACTGCTAAAACTCTGACTCAGGCCCTCATTCTCTCACGTCTCGATTACTGCAACCTCCTGCTGTCCGGCCTTCCTACCTCTCACCTGTCTCCCCTACAATCTATCCTAAACGCTGCTGCCAGAATCACTCTACTCTTTCCTAAATCTGTCTCCGCATCTCCCCTCCTGAAATCCCTCTCCTGGCTTCCGATTAAATCACGTATCTCACACTCAATTCTCCTGCTCTCTTTTAAAGCTTTACATTCTTCTGCCCCTCCTTACATCTCAGCCCTAATTTCTCGCTATGCACCATCACGACTCTTGCGTTCTTCTCAAGGATGTCTTCTTACTACCCTCTTTGTATCTAAAGCTCTCTCCCGCCTTAAACCTTTCTCACTTTCTGCCCCACACCTTTGGAATGCCCTTCCCCTCAATACCCGACTAGCCCCCTCGCTATCCACCTTTAAGACCCACCTTAAGACACATCTGCTTAAAGAAGCATATGAGTAGCACTGGATAATCATGGACACATGACACATAAAGCTTGGCCCCCTGCAGACGCACTTACTAGTATTCCCTCCTACTGTCTCTGTACGTTCTCCCTACCTACCAATTAGATTGTAAGCTCCTCGGAGCAGGGACTCCTTCCTTAATGTTACTTTTAGGCCTCGTTCAGGGTGCTGGCTTCGGAGGGAGGGCGTGCTGCCGTGCGTAACAAAGTATTCAATTTGAATACTGGTTGTCAGGGTAGCAACCGCCCTGTCTCCAAAGCCAGGAGTTGAAGCTGACTACAGTTTCAATAAACAAAAATTTAGTTTTTTGGAGCTGCAGCAGCGTCACTGGGACCTAGGCAGCCAATGAAATCATTCTTCAGAATGATTTCATGACTGCAACCTCGATACTTACCCTGCTGTGTGTAACCCCGCCCCCTCCCCAACGCTGAAAAGTCTGCTGGGGGGATAAACACAGATCGCCCAGCAAACTGCCGCACTGCCTCCCTCCCGCCCTCCGAGTCCTGCAGCTGGCACCCTGAACGAGGCCTTACAGTATGTCTGAAGCACTTATTCCCATGATCTGTTATTTATATTATTTGTTATTTATATTACATGTATTACTACTGTGAAGCGCTATGTACATTTATGGCGCTATATAAATAAAGACATACAATACAATACTGTACTGTACTAAAAGTTGGATAATGTTTTTTTGTCAGTTTTTAACATCTGTGTTCTCCTTGTAGAAGCAATAATGCTTTTTTTTTTTTTTTTATTTCCATGAGTATATTTTTAGGAGGGTTTTTAGATTTGGTGCAATTACTCACCATTGTTTAGCCAGCCCCTACTAAAAGGGTGGTTATTGATCGATTTAGTGTACGTTCTGCCTTTCCAGGAAGATGGCTATTTATCAAACTTTCCCTGCTACAAAACACGAAAATCAGCAACAGGTTTATGAGCCGAAAACCTAAATAATAAACGTGGTGCTGTTTTGCATTGGTTTATGCACAAATGTAAAAGTTGAGGACAATGATTTAAAAAAAAGACCCCCCACCTAAGTATTTAGTGTCACCCCTCTGAAGTTGAGGCTCCTGTGAACCATTTAAAGCAGGGGTGGCCAACTCCAGTCCTCAAGGACCACCAACAGGTCAGGTTGTAAGGATATCCCCGCTTCAGCACAGGTGGCTCAACGACTGTGCTGAAGCAGGGATATCCTTAAAACCTGACCTGTTAGTGTCCCTTGAGGACTGGAGTTGGCTACCCCTGATTTAAAGAGATCAAGGAAATTTCAATATTAATATTATTGTGTGATAATACAATAATAAAATAATATATAAAAAAAAAAAAACAATAGTACGTGTAGCATGTCCCATTGATGAGTTTGTATCCACTTCATTAATTAAAATGATCCAATAATACATTATAATCACAAATCATCTAATGTAACAATAACAAGTAATTGTAGTAATAATACTAGATGTTTATAGCACAGCCATTATATGTAACATTGCAAATGGCTGTATTACTCTGTCTAAAGTTATTACAATATTATGTTTAGTACATTGATTTGCAATAACTCCAGGTCCGATAAAGCTGCCATTGGTGTCAAAATAGAACTTTCCACTTCAGAGACCAGATATAGTACTATGTGACTCCTCAAACCCAACTCCAAAAATTGACATTTTAAATTATAAAGTTAAAGAAATCTCAATATGACAGAGTTTTCAATCATGTAACTGGCAATAGGTGCACCGAGAGCAACACGATGAAGATTGATCATTTCATATTGATTGACATTTATGAACTGGAGGATATTAGTGTCTAACATCAATTTATCATACCCAGAGGCTTTCTGTAGATTATGCTACTGTACCTCAAGAGAACTCGGGCTTATTTAACATAGCAAATAGCATTTTGCAATAAGAAAACATAAGACATTTACGGTCTATATCAGGGATGGTCAACTCCAGTCCTACAGAGCCAGCAACAGGTCAAGTATTAGGGATATCCCTGCTTCAGCACAGGTGGCTCAATCAGTGGCTCAGTCATCCTGACTGAGCCACTGATTGAGCCACCTGTGCTGAAACAGGGATATCCTTAAAACCTGACGTGTTGGTGGCCCTAAGGACTGGAGTTGGCCACCCCTGGTCTATACTATGAATATTTAGCAGCATGTGATTCCCGTACTGTTGGTAGTACAGTATGTTGCCCGACAAGGTGTTCCAGATCCATTGATCTCTGAAGACGCTAAAGGTTGATTCACTCGTGGTAAAAAATATATTTTCGTACAAAAGGGCTGCGTCGGTTTACAAAAAAAAACAACAATATAGGAATTTTCTGTTGAGTCCTATATAGTGTGTATACCTTCCACCGTAAAGTTAAACACAGGTCAGTGCCTCCTACAAATTAACTCCCTCATAATGTAAAAGGAGACGACAGAGGGGCATAAGTATTAGGGCAATAAATCTTCACCATACGTATCAAGGAGAAAAATCTCCCATTGATATAATTTGGATTTTCTTGATATAGCAGTCGCCTGGAGGAAAAAATGGAAATACAACTGGTGAGCTTTGTTTTGCCTGGATACATACACACAAGAAAGTGGGTAACCCGCTTTTATATAGTTAAATACATTTATAAACATGAGAATTTTAGTGAAAGAAGAGGACATAAAAAGACTGTAAAGTGTTTCGTTCTGCAAGAGGGAGTATGTTTAACAGACTGGAAATCCATACTTCTGAATGAAGCATTGCAAAATCTTAGGCTTATCACCCACATTTGCCCTTACCAACCCCCTGTGTCCAAGCATTGCTCCCCTCTGTACTTGCCGATGATCCCAATATGACTAGAAGTCTCCCAACAACATATCTCTTCCAATGTACAGCAGCTCTCCGGGGCTGGGATTTCCTTAGCTATTTGTTCATTATTGTTTTATTGCACCTACAGATGTAGCCAAGGTTATTGCACCAGCTGGAGCATTTTGGTGGGATATTCTGCGCTGTAACTGCCATTGAATCCTATGGCAAATCTGCGATATTCTGCATTAGAACACTATATTCTGCATTATAAGCAGATGCAATAACTCTTGATACCTCTGTATTGTGTCATAACTCCCTGTATTCTTGTGCATCCCTGGATTTTTTGGTGGAAAACTATCAACATGGCTGGTGCTGCATAGATAAAAATATACCCATACCTGCATGCTCTAGAGGAGCCAGGGAGAAAATGAATTGCATGAAACGCACAGAGTGTGGAGATGAAACAGAGCTAATACAGTACACACAAGCTCTTTTCCGCTTCCTGATTTATGTTGCTCAGAGGTAAATGACTGTTATTGTAGTGACAGGTTATAAAGAAGACAAACAGTTTAGAGGAGCTCCCCTTGAGCAGTGATCGTCCATATATACAATGTGTCACCTTTGAGATCTTGCTGCTGCATGATACTGATACATGTCACTACCCTATGTTAAGGCGTATGCCGATCCCGTATAATAACTACCCATGGTTATTCTGGACAGTCCATGTGATTCTATGGTCTCATTTAAAAAAAAAATCTTAATATTTAAATCTCAGGACAAAATAAATACAAAAATACTACTGAATAAATCCTCCTGGCCCTTTATCTCCATCTTGATTCTTATTATCCCCATCCCCATCACTCCACCGATCATAGGCTGACAGAGCATCTCCGTTTGAAGCACAAAGTCTTTTAAGTGCGTGAACCCAGTACGAATCTCAGTGTCTGCTTTCTTTGTGACATTGAAAAGGTCACTCAATCTTCCTGTGTCCTGCACCAAAATTAGATTGTGAGCTCTTGGGGATAGCAGCTAGTTGTGGCATCACAGTTCTATGTGCAGCACTGCTTGCATTGTCAGCTCTACATTATTATACATCACACATCACACTCTTTACTCTACTAATGAAAAATGATATGACCGCTACCAGGTTTACTACCTATTTACACTTAATATAATAAAATAACACATTTTATTATATTAATAATATTCTAAGTATTGAAACCATATATTTATTCTTTTATTGTGCTCCGGTACACACAAAGGTGCACACGTTTTCAACCACAAGTCCCCGCCATGTAGAGTGTCTCTAACATAATGCTGGTTAAATTGACCACCAGCAGACATTATTATTACACCTGTTAACATGACAAGTTGGGTTAATGCTACTGCATTATTCCCGCAAGATTTGATTGCAGCGCAATTGAATACAATGGTAACATCTCACTGCACGTGTTACTTTTCATGTAACGAGAGTAATAACGCCTGCTACATCTACTGGGATACAAACTTGGTTTGCCCGCTCCAAGGGCAGTGAAGTAACTACCCCCCACTCCCTTACACTATTATACCGTGCACTGTGAGGGGGGGAGGGGGATTCTCCTTACATTTGAAGGTATGAGCTGGGGGAGAAGGTATGGGTCTGGGGATGAGGTATAGGGCAATGTAGGTCTACCTGACTACAGGTAGCGGCCCTCGGGGACCCACGGATAAGCCTGCTAGAAACCCGCAGATTAGGCTCTACACCAGTCACAGGCAAGGGGGCCCAGGCCCCTTGACACACTGGGACAGAAGTCTCAGCTGTCTCCCCCTGTTGGTGGCCCCATCTTCTACTACAGTACTTAAATTGCGAGCTCTCTGGGCTTGAGATGCCTCACTTGCACAGTTTTAAGGTGTGTAGCATTTATCCTAACACAATCATGCAACCTATTCAATAGCAGTCTTTTCTGCAAAGCCAAAAATGTAGCATCCAAATGGTATAATAATAATTATAGGCTAAAAATCTATACCAGTCAGAAAACTCACTTCAGACGGAGCATTAATGCCCCGCTCTTCCAGGATTATTATTAACATAATAACTTAAGTGAACTCCTTCATTTATAAAACCGAGGTGCAAAATAGCAGTCTGCCATCTGCCAGTGACAGCCCAATTATGGTCATTTGCCGGCTCAGCGGACTTGCTGCCTCCCACGTATGTCTGGCTAAAGAAGCTGCCCTGGAGATGGGGTTCATATTAAATTCGCCAGGACCGCTACTCATTCTGCAGCCTTTGACATCTTCACAGGCAGCGACTCTTCAATTATTAAAAAAGCAAAGTGATGTGCGTTGGGTAACACCTTAAAGGAGCAAGCCAGGCAATATTCTACATGTGTCTTTTTTTAAATAAATCCATTCTGTAGTATTAGATAAGTTATTTTTTTTATTTTTTATTCGACTCAAAACATCCTTTGATTGCTATAGGAGGCTTTAGCCCACCTCCCCAGCAGTGCAAGATCTTTGCAACACTTTCCTGTTTGTGATAATTTTTTGCCAATGTTCCCAGCAGTTTGAGCTGTAAACTGTAACAATAGATCATGTTACCTAAGTAATATAAGAATACATTGTAGTTGCTGAGTTACACTGACTGAAGGATTGATTTGAAACTGAAAGGCAGCCATTTAGGGAACCTTTGGAACCAGGATCTTTGCTGATCGATCACAGGAGAACATACCTACTTAGGTAATTCGTTTTCAAGAAAGGCAATCAAAAGCTGCATATAGTAAAATAAAAAAAATATATATTTTTTATTTTTTAAAGCGCCGCTTGTATTGCCTCTTTAAAGGCAAGAAAAACTGATGACCCAGCTAAATTGTTTCATAGCGTAAATTAAATGTACTAAAAACTGCAAATAATGACCAAAATGTAAATGTGCTTTTCGCGAGATCAGAAAAAATAGTGGGAAACTAAACTGCCACTCAAAGGACATGTACAAAGTATATATTTAATACATATTTCCACTAATACAGTATGTTTGTCTGGAGCTCACGATGTTCCATATCTCAGAGACTCACTTCGTTTCTGGCACATACTACATTCTTCTCAATCTCTCCTAGAAAACCATGGAGAAGACCTCCTTACAGGTGCAGTCCAACTTACTGCAGCAGCAGTTGTTGCTATGTGGGGGGGCTGCTGTTTAACACCTTCTTTATTACTTTTAACATTTGGTTCGTCAGTTTAGATCTATTTTATAGCCGTGTTTCAAAGTGAGGTCTACAACCCTACATATATGTAGCGAGAGAGTTAAACTTGCCTCCCCTGCCCTGAGACTCCTCTGGGCAGCTTTTACAGACTGGCTGGCCCGGGAGGAATAACGCTGCGGACGTTCCACTTTAATCCTCCCGGGCCGCAAAATTCACTGTTTTCGGGGGAGATCTGGGTTTTCGTCCGCAGTACCAGGAACAGCAAGTCTGGTTACACCTGTATTACATAGTTACTACACCTGTTACACCTGTATGAACAGCACGACAAAGGATTTCACAGAAGGAACTGTGCATGCAGTCCGGCATTAATCAGGGGCTAGGAGCGTATACCTAACTTATTACAGAATCAAGGGTGCAGCCATTTTGAAGTTGGCCGGAGTTATAAACCCGCTTTCACCAAAGGCTAGTCAGTTTTAGAAGGCACTAAAAAAATCTTTTTTACATCCTCATCTCTCCCACAACAGAGAAAGACTTCGAGGATATCACAATGAAATGTAATAACAATGGAAGAAATAAATAAAAGGTCAAGTTTGAAAGTCACTTTCTATTCCAGAGAAATCTTCATGAAATTATATTTGGAGGGCTGGATAGAAATAGTTACAAATTGGGAAATACTTACCTGTATATAGCTTTACTTTATATTTCCCAGAATCCCCGGCTCCAGTGGACGCAGTGTATGCAGGGCCGGCGCAAGGGTTCCACATGCACCCTAGGCGAAACTTAAAATGTGCGCCCCAAAAATAAAATAAACAATGGCGTAGCTATCGGGGCTGCAGGGGGTGCGACCGCACCCCAGCGCGATGTGAAATAAAAATAGGGCGCCAAAATACCGGACAAAAAAAACGAAAAATAATAATAATAAAAAAAGCTAAATAAAAAATAAGAGGAAAAAATAATTATTATTATTAATGTGCCCCTAGGACCTTTGCGCCCTATGCGACTGCCTAGGGTCACCTAATGCAGCGGTGCACAATTTTTTTTAGCTGCAGCCCCCTTCCTGGGAGCCACAGAGTTCGCGCCCCCCCTCTCCCAAAGTCTCCATATCAAATGACGTTGCGGGTCATGTGGCGTCACATGACCCCCCTGCGTCATTAGATGTGCATTGCCATGGCGATGTGTGACGTTACATGACCCTACAGCGTCATTTGACGCCGCGTTGCCGAAGTCCTGGCTGGCAGCAGGTAAGTGAGTTACAGAAGCCTCACCCGGCATTTCATTTAAATGCTGTGGGGAAGAGTGCAGGGCCTCTGTAACCGCTGCGTGTCCCCCCATGAAATTCTCCCGCCCCCCTTGGTGGCACCCACCCTCCCTCCCCCCCCCAGTTTGTGCACCGCTGGCCTAATGGACAGGACAGCCCTGCTGAGGGCTGCAGACCTGTCTGAGACGTGACGGTGCTCACCATGACATTTGTATTTGCAGTACACTGTACGGAGGAGGGTTTTTTGTCACCTTTTTACCCACCCACCTTAACTTTTATAATGTGCGGTTAAAATACTATAGAATTTTGAAAAAGGTTCAATTTTGGGGGCGTTGCTGGAATATATGTTTCACGTGGAGAGATGGAGCTTATGGGGAAGGGAAAAAGTTAGAAGTTTGACCGCTCCAACACGTGATGGGTTAAAGAGTATCTTGCTATGAATATAGAATACTGCATCCAAAAGTGTTTGTTTTTGTGCTTCATTTTTCTTCACATTGTATTGAAGCAGGGGTTCCCCAAAGCTGAACAGATTCATTTCATCTCCAGGGACCCCCATACTGTACTTACCTCGGTAGTGGGTACCGGTAGCTGCTCCGGCGCGTATCCGGGGATCACATTGTAGCCGCTTTTCAGAGCTCCCAGGGCCTGCGGACCAATAGGAAGCCGTCACGTGACCTGGTGGGGTTTTCAATTGACTGACGTAATGCAGGAGCTTTAAACTGCAGTGAGATATCGGCATCTCCTTTGATGGTCAGTATCTCTGGAAGCAAGGAGTCTCCAGAGCTGAAATAACGGGGTTCAGCTGCAGAGACAGCCTGCTTCAATTTTGTATTTTTTTTTTTTAACGCGGGAATGGCTCCTTTAATTACTAAGAAAGGGAGATATATCTGCAGTGCATTATGTGAAATAAAAAAAATTGTGTATTTTTCACATTTTTCTGAAAACGTACTTCTATTTTTTAATTCATTAATTTCATTTTAGGTAGTAAATAATTTTCCGCTAAAAATAAATCTAAGCAATTCAGGTGTAGAATAGGTCCCAGAGGTATGGCACAGAGGTAATGCAGCTGCATATGTATGAGGGACATTTGCATATAATTAGATTCTAATAGAAATAACGAGGGTCCAATTTGCATGCATTGTGGCATGCCGTAGACACGCAAGCCTTCCAGCCAAATACTTGTTTGTAAGCATGTAGAACACGGACACCATTATAAATCTGGGCGTAAGGGAATGCAGCCGTTACACAGATTACCAGGAGAGAGACTTTTGCCTGAGGTTGCGAATCAGACAAAATGTGTCCTTTTTCAGTCCTTGTCAGAGTTTGCAAGCGAGTTGCCAAGCAATAAGTCACTGTTCACTGTAATTTAGCTTCAATGCTAATATGCATAATAATAATGATAATAATCATTTTCAAAAAATAGGTTTGAAGCAGGGTGTCTCCGGAGCTGAACTTCTGCTTCCCAAAATCCTGATCTCTGTAGGGGGTGTCGGTATCTCTCTGTTGTTTATAGCTCCTGTCTTAAGGTGGGCCAATAGCACGCCACAAGGGATGACATCACAGCTTCCGATTGGCCCGCTGGACAAGGAAGAAGCTTTACATCCGCCATTTCGATAGCCGGATCTGCAATGGTAACTCCACCCCTGAGCTGAAATTAAGAGTGGAGTGGATGCTATTGCCGTGAAAGATTTCCAGGACATTGCAGTGTTCGAGGCAGGAGGACATCCCCATTCACCTGATCGGGGAGGGGGGGGGGGTGGTGACGGCGGTGGTTATTCACGGAGCAGTGAACCAGCTGACTATTCTAGTGGTCCTTTTCATTTGCAGGAATACGTCTCAGAATCAGATTTGTTGATATTTCTATAGAAGTCCCAAGCTTTACTCCGTCTGGGCAGAAAAATTACAATGAGAATTGGTACTCTACACTCCAAATATGTGTGTCACATATGTGTTTATTGCGCCTGCATTCTGGATTATTTTGTCCATATCTGAAGACCAGCTAAAACAATGTTTCAAATCCTTTTTGTTTTTAATCCATATAATATTTTGCTTGAAGGCTCTTATAAATGTAGAAATACTGTACAGTACAGAGAAGAGGAAATATTGAGAGAATGTAGCACACCAAGAAGTTTCAATGCAAACAAGTATGGTATACTGCAAGACCGTGTGCAAACTGAAAGGCATGGATTCGTTAAACAGTGCACTTAACCTTTTTTAACACAATTTTATCCCCATAATACTACTCTTAGGCATGGGTATGAATCAGTGAGGCAACTCCCATGTCACACACAGAGGCAGATTTTCCATAGGGCTGAGAAAGCTCTAGCTTAGAGCACCAATTTGTGGGGAGGCAATCTGTTTGTGTGAGTGTTATTATGTCTCACCTTTTCCATAGCAGGCACCCTCCTGTAGTCATGGTGATGCAACATCACATGATGCCGTGTTGCCATGACAACACAGCGTCACATGCCATCATAACCAGGGCCGCCAACAGGGCAGGACAGCCTGGACTGCTGTCCCCGTCAGTCAAGGGGTCCTGCCTCTGCTGCCGGAGACACTATACTTTATTGCCTCTAGGGACCTCACCCGGCCTCCTCTGCTGGGCCCTCCTATTCCCCAGAACCCACTGCAGGCTGACACCCATCTGGAAGGAGGGATTCCACAGGCTCCCATTCTGCGGGCCTCCACCGGACCTGCAGGCCCATCTGAGTGCCCCAGGTAAGACCACTATGCTTCCTTACCCAGTACACCCTTTTACCCCAGGCCCAGTACAACCTTTTACCCCAGGCCCAGAACCCCCTTATACCCCCATCCCTAAACCCCAGCACCCCCTACATCTGCCCTCCCAGGCCCAGTACCCATTTATTCCCTGTTCCCAGGCCAATACTCCCTATATGCCCAGTACCCCATTATAACCCCCTTCCCAGGACCCCCTTTTCTCCCCCCCAGGACCTCCTGATATCCACCCCCCTGACCCATTACCTCCTTATAGCTTCCCCCGGTCCATTACCTCCTTACATCCCCTCCCCATGTCCATTACATCCTTATAATTCCCCGCCAGGTCCTTTACCTCTTTATAATACCCCTCCAGATCCATAACCCCCTTGTAATCCACCACCACCGGTCAATAACCCCCTTATAATAACCCCCCCCCCCCCAGTACATTACCTCTTTATAACCCCACCTAGATCCATTATCTCCGTATAATCCTTACAGGTCCATTACCTCCTTATAATCCCCCCCCCCCCAAGGTCCTCTACCTCCTTATAACCTCCCCCCCAGGTTCCTATAACCCCTTACAATCCCCCCCTTCCGGTCTATTACCTCTTTATAATTCCCCGCCCCCCCAGGTCCATTACCTCCTCATAATACACCCCCCTCCAGTCCATTACCTCCTTATATCACCCCCCCCTGCTCCAGTATCTACTTATTACCCCCTCCTGTTGATTACCGCCCTATAATACCCCTCCCCCATCCGGTCCATTACCTCCTTACAACAGTCCCCCCCCCCCACCAGGTCCATTATGTCTTTATAATCCCCCCTGGTCCATTACCTCTTTATAATCCCCCTCCAAGCCGCTGCACACACCCGCCCCCACCTGTGCGGTGGTATCAGGGAGCCACTGATTGAGCCACTTGTGCTGAAGCTGGGATATTTTTAAAACCTGATCTGTTAGGTTGGGTGGGTGGGGGGAGGGGTTGGGGCCTTGAGGACTGGAGTAGAAAATCCTTGAAGTTGGCCTCGGGCACCTTTAGCTGAAGAACACGGAATGTAACATTTGAATAGGATTTTACAGAATATGTGCAGATTAACTGTAAATAGCTCAAGGTCAAGAGGAATGCAATGTCCACACAGAGCATTAAATATGCTTCCTTTAAGTACATATTGCTACCAAGTGTTGTTTTTACCGTTCGTGATTGATTGTGTTTGAAGGTTTAAACGCAGGTTTTTGGTCACTCATTACAATCTATGATGAATGCTGTCAGCCGTGAAATGCATTCAGATATTATTAAGCGTAGCAGCCTATAAAGATGTTTAGAATCTTTTAATGCTTCTAAAAAGCACAATGTTTTAAGCTAATCTGTATTCACTGCTGGAGTGCGTCGTTGCTGTGTTGTTTGCTTTGGTTAGAGGGCTGCCTATCGTTTCTTAGCTACTTGGGAGTTATTTATTAGACTGTGATAGTGCCGATCGGGGTACTATTGCACAGAATTCACGGCAATGGGAGATTCCGTGCAATAGTGCCCCGATCGGCACTATTGCAGTTTCCCAAATACCTCCCTTCCAGTACAAGTCTTTCAAATATAAATATTGGCAGGAATAAGTCTCTGAATCACATTTATTGATGGTTCTTTAGAGCAGGGGTGCGCAAAGTGTGCCGGCCCCAGCGCTAGCTAGTGCCCCCCCTCGCCATGGTCATGTGACACCGCAACGTAATTTGACGCGCGTTACCATGGCGACGCGTCATGTCACATGACGCCGCGATGTCATGGTGACGTGACCAGAAGCCGCCTGAATCCCAGTAAATTGAGGTTGCAGCAGAGGCAATGCCGGTCCCCCGGCATTTAATTTAAATTCAAATACAATTGAAACATTATAAAACAGATCCATACAAAAAGTCACAAATTAAAACAAAGTATGAAAGTATGCAACAAAAATTCCCAGTGGTGGTAAAACATGTCTGAAAATAGGTTCAATCCCTTGAAAAGGGAAACAGGTAGCATTAGAGCCCTAAGGCAGGGGTGCGCAAAGTTTTTGAGCTGTGCCCCCCTGTGTGCCAGCATTCGCGCCTCCCCCTTTCCTGTGACCCAGCGTGAAATATCACGGCGGATAATGTGACGTCATGTCACGTGACCTCGCAGCGTCTGTTGACGAGAGTTACCATGGCGACGCGTATGTCACATGAAACCCCACGGCATCATTTGACGTCGCGTTGCCATGGCGATGTGCCCAGAAGACTACTGAATCACGCTAAGTTTATGTTGCAGAGGACTCGTGCGGTCTCCCAGCATTTAACTTACGTGCCTCGGGGAAGAGCACAGGGCCTCTGCAACCGCCGTGCCCCCCCCCCCCCAAAAAAACCCCGCACCCCTCAGTTTTGCACACCACTGTTCTAAGGCAATACTAATTACATTGTAGATTATTCTACACTTGGCATCATGTTTGGGATTTGGTTCTTTCAAAAAAAAAATTGTGTTTTTGATTTTGTCAAAATGTTTTGTTTTTGGATTCCGAGGAAAATATGAATCTGCTTCAAATCATGTGGTCGTGTAATCCGGAGCTTTTTTTTGCGTCCCATGTAAGTGTTTGTGATTTATAATGACAATATATAATAAAGTGATTTATGTCTGTTTTCATTGTCTGGCAAAGAACAGGACGAGGTAAAAGAAAGGCAAACCATGACAAGTTAGAAAAGAGGAGACTATTTGGAAAGAGCATTTTAAAAGCTCAACTTCTGCAAATCGGCTGCCTTTTTGGGCCCTCCTTTGCTGCTGTGACCATGTTACGCATGGCAATTGGACCCCCCACCCCCTACCACCATTGTGTCACAGATGGAACAGTTAGGACATACATACAGAACAAGCCAACCACATGGACGTTACGTCTGTGGCTGGCAGTTCGATATTCGCGCTGGCTTGTTTGGGTCCACAAAAAAAAAGAAACATTGTAAAATGAAATGATGCCGTTGGCAACTGGCATAGATGAGGATGGCAGTGGTGTGGTAGTGACATGCCATGGGCTGGATGGAACTGGTGGCAGCTTAGTCAGATAGCTCAATAAATAGCAGCAGCTTAGTTTATAAGTCTCAATCTCTCACCCAGTGCTGTTGCAGCAGTCACAAAACACAGTTCTGTTATGTACACCCATCACGTATATACGTCTTTCACTTAGGAAAAAATAAATAACAAGGAGTATGTCCTTGGGCCCTCACCAAGGCCGCAGGCAGATTTCCCGGGGACCATGACTAGAATTTTGACCGGACCCCCACCCCCTTTGTCGGCAGCTCGCACCCCCCTCCTTTTACACATTGCGAGTCCCCTCCTCTATCTCCCCCTCTCACACTATCCCACTCACACCTCCTCTACCCCCCTCTCCAGCCCCTTCCTCTCCCCATGTATTTCTCTTTTCCCGCTCTGTCTCCTACACTTTCCCCCCTCTTCTCTAACTCTCCCAACTCCCTCTTCCACCCACTCCCCTCAGCGATCACTTAATTACCCCACTCGTCCTCAATCCCCCCCACACACACACTAAGATACAACCCCTCCAGCCCACACAAAATACAACCCCACCCAGCCCACACAAAATACAACTCCACCCAGCCCACACAAAATACAACTCCACCCAGCCCACACAAAATACAACCCCACCCAGCCCACACAAAATACAACCCCACCCAGCCCACACAAAATACAACTCCACCCAGCCCACACAAAATACAACCCCACCCAGCCCACACAAAATACAACCCCACCCAGCCCACACAAAATACAACCCCACCCAGCCCACACAAAATACAACCCCACCCAGCCCACACAAAATACAACTCCACCCAGCCCACACAAAATACAACCCCACCCAGCCCACACAAAATACAACTCCACCCAGCCCACACAAAATACAACCCCACCCAGCCCACACAAAATACAACCCCACCCAGCCCACACAAAATACAACCCCACCCAGCCCACACAAAATACAACCCCACCCAGCCCACACAAAATACAACCCCACCCAGCCCACACAAAATACAACTCCACCCAGCCCACACAAAATACAACCCCACCCAGCCCACACAAAATACACCTCCACCCAGCCCACACAAAATACAACCCCACCCAGCCCACACAAAATACAACCCCACCCAGCCCACACAAAATACAACCCCACCCAGCCCACACAAAATACAACTCCACCCAGCCCACACAAAATACAACCCCACCCAGCCCACACAAAATACAACCCCACCCAGCCCACACAAAATACAACCCCACCCAGCCCACACAAAATACAACCCCACCCAGCCCACACAAAATATAACTCCACCCAGCCCACACAAAATACAACCCCACCCATCCCACACAAAATACAACCCCACCCAGCCCACACAAAATACAACCCCACCCAGCCCACACAAAATACAACCCCACCCAGCCCACACAAAATACAACCCCACCCAGCCCACACAAAATACAACCCCTCCAGCCCACACAAAATACAACCCCACCCAGCCCACACAAAATACAACCCCACCCAGCCCACACAAAATACAACCCCACCCAGCCCACACAAAATACAACCCCACCCAGCCCACACAAAATACAACCCCACCCAGCCCACACAAAATACAACCCCACCCAGCCCACACAAAATACAACCCCACCCAGCCCACACAAAATACAACCCCACCCAGCCCACACAAAATACAACCCCACCCAGCCCACACAAAATACAACCCCACCCAGCCCACACAAAATACAACCCCACCCAGCCCACACAAAATACAACTCCACCCAGCCCACACAAAATACAACTCCACCCAGCCCACACAAAATACAACTCCACCCAGCCCACACAAAATACAACTCCACCCAGCCCACACAAAATACAACCCCACCCAGCCCACACAAAATACAACTCCACCCAGCCCACACAAAATACAACTCCACCCAGCCCACACAAAATACAACTCCACCCAGCCCACACAAAATACAACCCCCCCAGCGCGCATAAAATACAACCCCACCCAGCCCACACAAAATACAACCCCACCCAGCCCACACAAAATACAACTCCACCCAGCCCACACAAAATACAACCCCTCCAGCCCACACAAAATACAACCCCACCCAGCCCACACAAAATACAACTCCACCCAGCCCACACAAAATACAACCCCACCCAGCCCACACAAAATACAACTCCACCCAGCCCACACAAAATACAACCCCACCCAGCCCACACAAAATACAACCCCACCCAGCCCACACAAAATACAACCCCACCCAACCCACACAAAATACAACCCCACCCAGCCCACACAAAATACAACTCCACCCAGCCCACACAAAATACAACTCCACCCAGCCCACACAAAATACAACCCCACCCAGCCCACACAAAATACAACTCCACCCATCCCACACAAAATACAACCCCACCCAGCCCACACAAAATACAACCCCACCCAGCCCACACAAAATACAACCCCGCCCAGCCCACACAAAATACAACCCCACCCAGCCCACACAAAATACAACTCCACCCAGCCCACACAAAATACAACTCCACCCAGCCCACACAAAATACAACCCCACCCAGCGCACACAAAATACAACCCCACCCAGCCCACACAAAATACAACCCCACCCAGCCCACACAAAATACAACCCCACCCAGCCCACACAAAATACAACCCCACCCAGCCCACACAAAATACAACCCCACCCAGCCCACACAAAATACAACCCCACCCAGCCCACACAAAATACAACCCCACCCAGCCCACACAAAATACAACCCCACCCAGCCCACACAAAATACAACCCCACCCAGCCCACACAAAATACAACTCCACCCAGCCCACACAAAATACAACCCCACCCAGCCCACACAAAATACAACCCCACCCAGCCCACACAAAATACAACCCCTCCAGCCCACACAAAATACAACTCCACCCAGCCCACACAAAATACAACCCCACCCAGCCCACACAAAATACAACCCCACCCAGCCCACACAAAATACACCCCCACCCAGCCCACACAAAATACACCCCCACCCAGCCCACACAAAATACAACCCCACCCAGCCCACACAAAATACAACTCCACCCAGCCCACACAAAATACAACCCCACCCAGCCCACACAAAATACAACCCCACCCAGCCCACACAAAATACAACCCCACCCAGCCCACACAAAATACAACTCCACCCAGCCCACACAAAATACAACCCCACCCAGCCCACACAAAATACAACTCCGCCCCACACAAAATACAACCCCACCCAGCCCACACAAAATACAACCCCACCCAGCCCACACAAAATACAACCCCACCCAGCCCACACAAAATACAACCCCACCCAGCCCACACAAAATACAACTCCACCCAGCCCACACAAAATACAACCCCACCCAGCCCACACAAAATACAACCCCACCCAGCCCACACAAAATACAACCCCACCCAGCCCACACAAAATACACCCCCACCCAGCCCACACAAAATACAACTCCACCCAGCCCACACAAAATACAACCCCACCCAGCCCACACAAAATACAACTCCACCCAGCCCACACAAAATACAACTCCACCCAGCCCACACAAAAAACAACCCCACCCAGCCCACACAAAATACAACTCCACCCAGCCCACACAAAATACAACTCCACCCAGCCCACACAAAATACAACCCCACCCAGCCCACACAAAATACAACCCCGCCCAGCCCACACAAAATACAACCCCACCCAGCCCACACAAAATACAACTCCACCCAGCCCACACAAAATACAACCCCACCCAGCCCACACAAAATACAACCCCACCCAGCCCACACAAAATACACCCCACCCAGCCCACACAAAATACAACCCCACCCAGCCCACACAAAATACAACTCCACCCCACACAAAATACAACTCCACCCAGCCCACACAAAATACAACCCCACCCAGCCCACACAAAATACAACTCCACCCAGCCCACACAAAATACAACTCCACCCAGCCCACACAAAATACAACCCCACCCAGCCCACACAAAATACAACCCCACCCAGCCCACACAAAATACAACCCCACCCAGCCCACACAAAATACAACTCCACCCAGCCCACACAAAATACAACCCCACCCAGCCCACACAAAATACAAACCCACCCAGCCCACACAAAATACAACCCCACCCAGCCCACACAAAATGCACCCCCCAGCGCGCACAAAATTCAACTCCCCCTCAGCCCACACAAAATACAACTCCACCCCACACAAAATACAACTCCACCCAGCCCACACAAAATACAACCCCACCCAGCCCACACAAAATACAACTCCACCCAGCCCACACAAAATACAACTCCACCCAGCCCACACAAAATACAACCCCACCCAGCCCACACAAAATACAACCCCACCCAGCCCACACAAAATACAACCCCACCCAGCCCACACAAAATACAACTCCACCCAGCCCACACAAAATACAACCCCACCCAGCCCACACAAAATACAAACCCACCCAGCCCACACAAAATACAACCCCACCCAGCCCACACAAAATGCACCCCCCAGCGCGCACAAAATTCAACTCCCCCTCAGCCCACACAAAATACAACCCCCCCAGTCCAGATAAAATACAACGCCCCCCAGGGCACAGAAAATACAAACCCCACCAGCCCACAGAAAATAGAACTCTCCGGGTCTCCCCAGGTGCTGCCGGGCCTCTCCCAGGTTGGGTTTCCCTCTCTGCCTGGTCGGGCCGCTGTCCTGCCGGTATGCACCGGAAGCTGGGACTGCCAGCACACAGTGTGTGAGAGGGACTTGGCCTGGCAGAGAGGGGCAAGGCCTGGCAGACAGGAGCCCTGCATGGCAGTGAGGGGCCCAGCAGCAGCTGGGGAGAGCCAGTCGGGAACCAGAGGCCTGGAAGCCGTCGCAGACGTTGTGTCTGGACGGGCACAACTTCCATTGCCGGCTGCCCGGGCACCCTGCAGCTGCTGGCCCCAGGACCCCTTGACCCGGCTCTCCCCCCCTGTTGGCAGCCTTGGCCCTCACCCCCATCCATGTCTCAGAGATTAACCTTTTACAGTAGAGCATACATACAGAATAAGCCACATTCTGTCCCCACATGGATGTTACGTCTGAGTGCTGGCTTGTTTTGGACTCCACACCAATGACCACAACCACCACCAGATCACCTTCGAAACCCTCCGCGTTTGCAAATAATATACAGCTATACATATTATTTTCGCCATCTGTTGTGTTGGGAGTGATCATTATTATATTGATGTCAATCAGCAACAAGAGTTATGGATTATGGTACATCTTGCTGATACCTTACTTAGCAACATGGAGCTCTTTGCAGGAGTTTACACCTGTATGGCTTATACAGAGGGTTGTCACGGTTGCCAAAATATAGTGCTCAAATCTGAATATGATGGAAACCAATTGGGTCTTCATTAAGCACAGGAATTAGGAGATTGTCAAGGTCAATGTATCTTGGACCGCCATTTTTTACATTGCTCGTCACCGCCTCCAGAAGTTTAATGAGTGGAATAACCCGACTTTGGCTAGCACTGTCTGAACTTAATTCCTGTGTTGCCATTCAAATGGTTTAAGTAGTTAACACAAAACTAAGTATTTTCAAGTGTGCTAGGGCAGGGGTGCGCAAACTGGGAGATTTTCCTGGGGGGCGTGGTGGTTACAGAGGCCCCGCCCTTCCCCGAAGGCATTTAAATGATATGCCGGGGATCGCGCGAGGCCTCTGTAATTTTACTTCCCAGCAACGCGTGATCATGGCAACCCTGGTTAACCGGAGCCGAGCAGGGGCGAGGGGGGTGGAGCGAGCTGGGGCTGAGAGCAGGCGGGGGGGGGGGGGGAGGGGGGGTTGCGCAGGGTGAAGAGTTTGCACACCCCTGTCCTGGGGTACGATAAGGCTAAGGCCCCGCTCCCTCCGTCAGCGCTCCCGCACTGCAGACAGGCGGGGCGCTGACATACACAGACCGCGATATGCGGTCTGTAGGGAGCGGGAGCGGGAGGTGGGCGGGAGTGGGAGGCTTGACAGGGAGGGGGGGCATGGCTTGAACGGAGGGACCTGCTACTCTTCCCCCCCCTCCCTCCACGGCTCGGGCAATCAAGTTGCTAATGTGTGAAAAACAAAGAATGTGTTAAGTCTCCAAGCCATAGTACACCTAGAATGTTTGCTGCATTGTGGGAAATGAAGCCTTTGGGAGAGTCTAAGAGGGGTCAGTAATTTTTCAATGAGGGGTCAGTAATTTTTCAATGAGGGGTCAGTAATTTTTCAATGACATTTCTAATAGAATATGGGAGCACTCACAATTTGAATGATGGAAAGCTGCCACGGGTGCACAACCTTCCACAATGTTGAGGAAGATCGATGAAGAACAAGATGAACGGCATTCCAGTGGTTTTGTGTAAATAATAAAAAACAATGTTGCAATAGATCCACATTTCAGTCCCTTTTTGGGCCAACAGCATCGATCTATTGCAAATACATTATTGATTATTTATCAAAATATTATTTTAAAGTATCTCTCAATACCAATGCCACAAGTTCATGCTGAACTCTCCTTTGATGACGAGGGTTGATCTTCTGAGAGTGAATAACTGGTGTTACATGGAGGAAGTGCCATGGTGGTCTGTGTTCCTACACTTGCTTACCTTTGCCTGGCATATACTGTGTGCTATAATGTAACACAATTAACACAAGCGCAAACGACTTCAAGTCATTATTCAGCTGTGTGAGAAATTGGAGGATGAGACCAGGTAGCAGAAGTCTTAGATGTAAGCTGCCTCACCATGTCAGAAATGTCATGGCTAAGGCTAAGGCCCCGCTCCCTCAGTCAGCGCGCCCGCACTGCAGACAGGTGGGGCGCTGACAGACACAGACCGCGAGAGGGTCTGTAGGGAGCCGGAGGGGGGCGGGAGTGGGAGGGAGAGGGCGGGAGTGGGAGGGAGGGGGGAGGGATCTGATCGTGGTGCCGTCCACCCCCCCCACACACACATATACATACACACACACACACATATACACATACATACACACACATACACACATATACACATACATACACACACATACATATACACACACACTTTAACCTGCAGCTCCTTCCCTGCTCCCCGCCCAAGGCGCCTCCCATCTAGCTCCTTCCCTCCCCTCCTCCCCATTGGCTGACTCGCGTACCATGTGACGCGTCACCGCACGGGAACACAATTCTCTGGTATCCCCTGCTGGCTGACGCGTCACAGTACGTAGTCAGTTGGCAGTGAGGAGGGACTGGGTCCGGATCGTGAGGCTAAACAGCAATAGTGAGTTGCGCTCACGCGGCCACCCGCGCCACCGGGCCCCAGCCCTAACCTTTTCGAACAATCCTCAGGTTTATTACATGATGGCACAGGAACAACTTCTGCAGACGACAACGTGCTAAGAAACCTGCACGAAATATCTCCTCCACATTATACCCACTGACGAAGCATGGAGTGCGAAATGCGTTTGGATGTGTTTGGCTCCCACAGCGATCCATAGTCAAGCGGGGATTCTGATTCCTTACATCACAACAGCTGCCTGCAGAGGAGAGTCTGCAGGCCAACTGGAGAGGGGGACTGCAGTGTCTCATAGATATGCTTTTTACCTGTGTATTCTTGTGAGCGCGCTTTTGTCTTTTTTTGTGATCATTAAAACTTTGTAGTACAGTCTGCACAATTGGTTCATCATTTTTGAGCTTCCCTCACAGATACATCTATAATGCCTCTCATTCAGTTCAGCCTCAGAATGCCTATCCAGACGTCAGAATAAATTATGCTCGGATCCCTAGAGTTCAGGGTAGCAGGTCTGGATTTGAAGAATCCAAACATGCTCATCTCTAGATGTAATATACAGTCACTAAAGGCATTACAGTGCTTACACAGAAGATTACAAAAGAACGTACAGATCTATTACAACGCTCTTCAGGGCTTCGGGAACCTGGAGACTGTGTCTCATACAACATCACTGCACGGGGGCCATGCTTCTGGATCGGACACCTCAAAGTGATAATACTATGGCGCCCGGGGCAACCGTGGTCGCTCGCAACAGCTTGACCTGGTGCCGGAAAACGTAACGCGTGCTACGTCTGTATAATCAGTAAAATCAGACCGTTTATAAAATAAAAAGGAAGACAACAGAAAACCTATACATCACCACAAAACGTCCTGAAGTAGATCTCCCAAGGAGGTCATGAGGAAGAAAATGTAATCCCCCCACCCCCTCCCCACACACATACGCACAGACACGCACAGACACGCACAGACACAGTATGTTCCTGCAGATGAGTCTAAAATGTGGGTATCAGACCTTTCTCAAGTACACAAAACACTTACATTTGTGAGAGAATAAATCCAGAGAATCTATCTTCACCTGTAATGATAAGCAAAGAAGGGTGGGGAGCCGTGTTGGTCCTTTCTTCCATGTAGTAACAAAGGAGGGAGAGGGGGTAGGGGGTACGATACCTTTTATTGGACCAACAAGTAGTTATTATGTTACAAGCTTTCCAACCTCTCAGGGTCCTTCATCGGGGAACCCTGAGAGGTTTGTAAAATTTTAACCTATCAACTACTTGTTGGTCCAATAAAAGGTATCATAGCCCATAAGACAAAAAGCAAACTAATATCAGTGGTATGCTTAACAGGTTAAATGTAGGAGGTCAGTCCCTTTTTATCTTTTTCTTCCCAAAATCAGGTAAGTATAAGGACTTCTAAATAATCTTACTCCTCAATCTTCTCACGGGAAGTAAATGGTTTGGAAGGTTTTTTATCATCTTGATTTAATCATTTTGATGGTATGAATGTTCGAGGATCCCAATATATACAGGCAATTTGGCAGTCACTATTGTTTTCTTTTTTTTCTTTGTAAACTATTGTGAAACCATTTTAGATAAAGAGAAAAGAGAAGAACAGTATCAGATAAGCTTGAAAGACACCAAAGCTATATATGCTAATAGGATATGCAAAGTATATTTAAATTAATCCTATTAGCATATATCATCCTTGGATACTTTAACATATTGACAAACCCAATGCAACCTCAGCTGCCCATCTTATTTCTTTAACCTCCTCCTATGGTTTGTTCAAATCGACCACCTCTCGTACTCACTGCAACCGTCACCTGGTTTTCTCCCTCCTCTGCTCTGTCTATAGCTCCTCTAACACACCCTTCCCTCTCTCTGACCATCACCTCCTAACCTTTAGCTTTGCTCTACCCTCTGCAACCTCCACAACACCTACTTCCACAAGCACATACAGAAACCTCCATGCTCTAGACCCTCTCCAATTTTCTGCATCTTTACAACCTCTTCTCCCTATCATCTCTACCCTTTCCTGCCCAGACATAGCAACCTCTCTGTATGTCATTACAATCTCATCAGCCTTAGACAAAATGTCTCCTGCCACCCACGTCACCCTCGACAATCTAAGCCACAACTGTGGCACACACACTTTACCCCCTACTTCCAAAAGTGCTCACACACTGCTGAACGTTACTTGAGGAAGTTGTGCTCTAGAGCAAATGTCCTCCAATATAAATTCATACTCATACTATAACACCTCCCTTTCCGTTGCCAAGCAAACTTACTTTTCTTCACTCATACAAACTCTGCCCTCTAACCCTCAATGATTATTCGCCACTTTTAACTCACTTCTCCACCCACCTACATCCTTTCTACCCTCACACCCCGAGACCTCACCACCCACTTCACAAAGATGAAGTCAATCCTAAATGACATCTCTACATGTCAAGTTCCACACGCAACATCTACATCTCTCACATCCAGCATATTGCCATCTACCTTTAAGCATGCACTCATCACGCCCAGTCTAAAGAAACCCTCTCTTGATCCAGACTCCCTCTCTAACTACTGCCCTATCTTCTCCCCTTTGCCTCCAAGCTACCTGTGCGACTTGTACACCACAGTCTAATTCACTTTCGGTTCTCCAACTCCCTGTTTGACCCTTTTCAATCTGGTTTTCACCCTCTACACTCCACTGAGACAGCACTAACAAAAGTGGGCAATTACTTATTCTCGAAGGGTCACTTCTTCTTACTAATTCTCCCGAATCTTTCTGCTGCCTTCAACACTGTCAATCACCCTCTTCTCCTGAACACTCTTCACTCCATTGTTCTCCGTGACACAGCTTTTTCCTGGTTCACATCCTACCTATCCAACCACTCCCAAAGTGTTTCCTTCTCTGGTGTCTCCACCCCTTCACTCCCTTTTTGTCTTGGGATCCTAGAAGGCTCTGTCCTTGGCCCTTTGCTCTTCTCACTCTACATTGTAGATAAGGTTAACCCCCGTGTCTAGTGCTCAAGAGCTGTAGGCAATGTATAAAGCTCAAATGGTAATGTCCATAATATAACGATGGCGATCTGGCTGCTATGTGTAATAATAAACAGAGACTCATATGTGGACCTGCATACAGGAGGGGGGTTGAATCTGGCAGGACCAGGGAACTGGAGCCATCAGAGCGCTCACTGGAGGGTAAGTACCCGGCAGCTAACAACCCAAATGTCCCGTAACCCCCGCTAACCTGGTGTCACACAGTCACTGATCCCCAGCGTGTGCTGAGTACTTACAAGAATGATGCAGACAGGTATAAGCAGCCGTCGAGCCGATCGCAGGAAAGCGTACTCCAGACAAAAATAGAAATTGAGTACAGAAGATGCAGGAAGGTGGTGCACTGCTAAGGCTAAGGCCCCACTGGAGGCTGCTGCGTTCTGGCAGTGGGTGCACAGCTGAAAACCGCTGTCTGTTAGGAGCGATCGGGGGGGCGTGGCCTTAATTGGGTGGGTGGGCGGGGCCATGACACAACACAATGATTCTTCTCTCTGGAAAAAGCTTCCATTCCAAGTGATCTTAAATGTTTTATTATACAGGGTATAGACTTTAAGTGGCCTGGTAAAGAGAGGCCAGTTTCTCAGAGTTTGGGAAAGGGAAGGTGATGCAAGATTGAGGTTTTAAAAGAACTGGCTGCTAGCAAGGAGTCAACCAATACTGACATGCTCTTTGCATTACTAGCTCAAAACGAGGAGCTGAGAAAGGTACAGCTAAGGGTTTGTACTTGCTATGGATATCATCAACATACCATGCAAGTTGTTGTGATGTGTCACTCTGTTCTGAGAGTTATTTGGACTATATATTACTAAATCCACACACAAAGGTTTCTGCTATCATATGTCTAAATATCCACCAGATAGTCGATCGTAATTCATTGAGCAGTGTGTGGGATTCAATGCAAGTACTATGCATGTATGTCATTATATATGCGACTTCATGGGCAAAGTTGGTTTGTTTTTTCTAGGCAATATTGCTGCACTCCCATTGGCTCAGGCTATCTTCCCTTTTGATTGGCTCACAGCGCACCATGTGACCGCGTCGCCGCACGGGAACACAATGTTGTTGTATCACCTGCTGGCTGAAGCGCCACAGCGCCTCATGAGCCGACAGGGAAGGAGACACTGTGGACACCACAGAGGTTAGTGACTGGTGTGCGGCGTGCACTCCACCGCGCATGCCACCGGGGACCTGGCCTAACCGGTGAGTGAATAATCAATGCTCAAGCGCAGCCAATGAAAAGGGAGATTTAATCAACAAAAATGGAGATACGCATAACGTGAGCACAAACTGACGCGTTTCGTTCCTTGCGGGAAACTTTGACAAATCCACCTACGGATTGTAACAGTTTCAATCCGCTGGTGGGTTTTAACAATCCAATTCACGGATTCCGCAATCCACACCCGCGAATTGGATTCTTAAAATCCGTCAACGAATTGCAGAATCTGCGGATGGATTGTCGGTGTTAAAATAAATTTGAAAAAAAATTAAAAAGGACGAATTGACATTTTTCAGACTTGTCCGTGGATTTGCAAAGGAACCGGCCGATCCGAGGCCGATCCAAATCCGCAAAACAAATTCACCCCTCTCTACCCGTAATGCACATGGCAATGACAAGGTTTCAGTATATTCCTTTCTTTCATAAGGAAAAAATTAGACGGTTAAACATTCTAGGTGAATCATTCAGTTCGTTTTAGGGGATTAATAGATGTTTCGGAAGCAACATAGAGGATCATTTGCGCAACTTTTTAAAGCCATTGAGCATTACTAGGCTAAGCTATTGTCTGGATGTACATAAGCAAAGTAGCAGGTGATGTTCGGTTTGAGATATATACTGTAACACCACTGAGTAAAACGTCACACCCACCAAAGTGTTTTCTTCTTGCCAAACAATGTCCCACACTATCCATAGAGTCTCCAACATTCAATTGTGTGGGTGTGAAGTATCTTTGGAGATTATGCTATGGCTACAAATCATCAAGCTCATGGGGTTCTTATCTCCAGTCCTCACCCCTCCAAACAGGTCAGGTTTTCAGGATATACTGTACCGGCTTCAGCACAGAGAGCTCAATCAGTGGCTCAGCCTTATTATTGCTTCCGTTAATTACTGCAGTGCGACTGTATTGATAACTTGGGCCATTAAATTGCAGTAAAAGAATCCAGTATTTTTTTCCCCCCCCGGGTGCAATATTATTATTTTTCATAAAACAAATCTTCTAAAACATCTTCTGTTCAGGGATATTTTCTTTCCACATTATTTCTTATCCTGTTGAAGTAATAGAAGAAGCCCTGCGTGATCGAAGCACCTTTTCAAGTTGGAGCATATTGCAGAAGTACTGGATATCTGTTGGTAATCCGTCTTGGGCCTCATGCTCAAACACAATATGAAGATTAGCATTTCCTGGTATTTGCTGCACGCAACGTGCTGTCCAATTTTAAAATCATTCATTATGCTAATGCTAAAACAACCCTATCATTTCGTGAAAGGTTACAGCTCTGGTGTGCTAGCGATAAATGGATCCGCCAAGAAAGAATTTGGTTGGCAGACAGGTCTGTAGTTTGCGGTCCAAACTTATTCATCAACGCAACATCCTTCAACTAATATCCCAAATATTGAACACAGAAGGAAAGCTGTTGTATAAAAGACTGCTTCCATTCGGTTTCTGCCTGCTTATTATCTTTAGGTCCCCAGCTGTTCTTTATGACAGACAAGCATTAATAAAGACAATTCAATTCTCATTGAGAGACCTTTTCTGCAATATCTCACTGTGCCGGCACAACTGCCTACAAGTGACAGGCTGTATGTGTGTCTTGGGGAGCCGGCCTGTGTTCTGGATTTGAAAACACATATTTTTTTAATAAATCCGGAGATGGATTGGATATATCCTAATCCTCTCTCACTGCTCCAGCAAAACCCAGATTTCTGGGTGCGGTTTTTAAAAATCCGAATCTGTAAGTGGATTTTCAGTGATCGTAAAAACAAAAAAGAAGACGACAAATCTGACTTTTTGAGACAGATCCGTGGAAATCCGCCGATAAAAAGAACTTGTTAATTCGCCGTGGAATTCGAATTTCTGCGAAAACTTTGCCTATCGCTGAACAATATAGTAAACTTTTAAGATGAAAACAGGAGTACAAGTTCACACTGTTTGTAAATATGGCCCATAATCTATTTCTATATATGATAGAGTAACTTAGGAGGGAGAGGGAGGAGGGGGTATAATACCTTTTATTGGACCAACAAGTAGTTCATAGGTTAAAAGTTATCCAACCTCTCAGGGTCATGGTTACCCGATGAAGGACCCTGAGAGGTTGGAAAGCTTGTAACATATAAACTACTTGTTGGTTCAGTAAAAGGTATAATACCCCCTACTCCCTCTTCCTCCTCTGTTACTACATGGAAGAAAGGACCAACATGGCAAAGCCACCCTTCTTTGCCGTATATAATAGGTTGACAGGCAGAACCCTTGATACATACTGGTAGTGAATACAAGAATAGCTGGTATTACCTCTCAATAAATAGGGTTTCACTGTTAGTGCTGATTGGCATGGTGTGGATATTCCAAAAGTACTCAAACAGTTCAATAGCACGTCTAATAATCTAATAAAATGGATTTCTTAATTTTCCTGCTGTCCCCTTTTAAACTTTCTCTGATTTGAGGGAAACTCCCGGTGGAAATTCCTGAGGCTCGGGATAAAACAACATGGCTGATAGAGACAGATGAAGTTTAAATGCCAGTCTGATTGTGTCATTGCACTCACTTGGGAGAGGGAGTGACTGAACAGTGAGAATGAAATACAGAGCGGATGTATTTGGGGGGGGGGGGCTAGGCATTACATTGCACAGAAACTCTCACTGAACGCAACAGAAACTATGTGATAGTGACAAGTTAAACACTTTGTGCACCCCTGCTCTATGATATGGGTTCTGCAATAACAGTATGTTGACATATCAGAAACACAAACAATTTGTGGTTCTTTTTTGGCATCACAAAGGAAAACACTGTTAGAAACTATTGTTTGATATATTGTGAACTTGGTGTCTCCTAGAGACGCGCACATTTTTTGTGACTTTGGATCTACCTCGGATCGGCCGGTTCCTTTGGTCAACAGATTTCTGCAGATCAGTCTCAAAAATGGTGATCTGCCCTTTTCACTGTTTTTTATTTTGTTTCTAATACTGACAATCTAGGTGGCGCATTAATAATCCACGGTCGGATTGTTATAAATTCGCAATCAGATTAAATCCGAGGAGAGAGAGAGCGGATTTTTAACAATCCACGGTGCAGACTTCGGATTCAATATGGAATCAGAGCGCGGATTCTTAAAAATCCACCCGGATTTTATCCAATGGCGGGTTTGGATTAATCCGCTTTGATTTTTTTAGTACCCAATCCGCAGATGGATTTGGTCAGAACAATAGGTATAGTGTCTCCTACGGATCCTCTGAGAGCCAATTCTTTGTGCTTTGGATAAGTCACTTTATCTCGCTTTCAGACAGAGCTCAGCAAAACTTACTGCAAACTCACTGCACCCGTAAAAGCAGAGAGCACTCACCGTTTCTGTCGATGGCGAATGGAACGTCGCTTGTTACAATCTCATAATTGCAGATTTGGCTGTACTGGGGGGAGCAGTCCTCATCCATTGCCTCCACTTGCAGGATACTGTCATAGATTTTGCCCTCCGTTATCGTGGCCCGGTATGTGTTCTCCTTAAAGACTGGAGCAAACTCGTTCACGTCGCTCACCTGTATATGGACTACAGCCCTAGCAAACACAAGTGTACAAGAGAATGATTTCACTCGTTCAAGGGATTTAAACTCAGACCCAAAGCACATTCTTTATAACAAAATTCTGGTTTCTGTCTCCTTCCCACCTGATGCCAGAACCGGTGATAGGTTTTATAAGAGGAATGGGTGCACTGGAATGGTGGCATATAGCTTTATTCTTGCCACCCACACAATATTCATCAATAAATATTGTAATACTGTATATGCAATATTGTGTTATATAATCTTATCACGTAAGTTAAGATGAATAAAACATGCTTATTGTTACACACAGGTCTCGTCTCAGATGTGGCAATCACTTTGTTTTAGGCAACTGCCTTCCTGAGGAATTCATTGAGCAACAAAGGAAACCCCATTTGCTGGTCTGGTATTACGTTCTCTGTCATACTTTTGACATAAATAGAGTTATATTTGGAGATATTAATTATGTCTAAGCAGGTGAAGTTTATGACCTTCAACCAACTGGAGCTGACCAAACACTATGGAACTCTAAACACATACACACAATTTGTGTATTCATTGTTATTTTTCGCGAGTGACATTCAGTGTATGGCTTTTAGGTGTGAATTAAAAAATATATGAACCCCTTTGCTTGCCTTACAAGGCGCTGCTGGTTCCTCTAGCATCAAAAGGCAAAATAAATCCTTAAAAAGTGCTTTAACTTTACTCCATCTCCTGTTGGAACCAATCCTAAACTATTTAAACATACACACTTTCATTGATTGAATAATCATTTTGTAGATCAGACCCTTCTATGCTTTGTACTTTACTTGTTGCAGTCGGAGTTGTAATTAATTGATCTCTGTTAAATATTTCTTTCAGGGCTCACTTAACTCCTTTGACTGCTTGAATCACTTGAAATGGGTGATCTAAGCATCACTTGAGAACAATGTAATTTGTCCAATATTCTGTTAATGTTCCATAACCAATAGGGTATTTAAACCAGTATGCAAGAAGACATAAATCCATTAAGTGTTCAAGTGTCCTACAATACTCTGCAATATTTGGAAGAGCGTAATAGACAAATGCATTATGTAAAGGAGGAAGTTGTCACCTCTCGCCTACCCTTTTAAATGTGTTGCTCTGGTAATAAAGGGATTATTTTCTGTAGAACCGACAACATTTCATGGTGAAAGTCATACTATGAAACATGCAGTCCTTACAGCTGTTATAGGAAACATATTCATTAGGAGTTGTTGGTGATGCAGCAATATCAAACGATACAGCAATGAGGCCCAATTATAAAGCAGTCTTGCACCAAAATGACAGTGTTGATTATCTGTAATTAGCTTGGGCACATACTGTATAATCCTCCACTTCTATTAGAAGGGACAGAGATACACAAAGGAATGGACTACAACAGTGAGAAGAAACTGGAGCCATTAGATATCCAATCTCAATAGGTGCCTAAAGCATTATCCTCTCGGTCGAGGGCTTATTTGGCGTTAAAACAATTCATTCTATATAAAGCTTTCCCTGCACTCGCACACACTCCTGACAAAGTCTTCTTGAATGGAATATTTAAAAGTGGACCTCGAGGACTGCATTCCGAATCCCAGGCACCTGCAAGATAATGGCCTGGGAAGGGCAGGTGGCTCACGTGTGGTGGAGTCCTTGTATGAGGGAGGCCTCTGTTAAACACTTCACTTGGCATTCACAATCACTCACTTGTGAGATTTCTTCCAGCTTGCCCCACTCGGACCCGCTCCACAGTCATAGGCCTGGATGATGAAGGTGTACTCCTTCTGAAGCTCGCAGTCAATCGGCCCTTTTGCTTTCAGACGCCCTTCACCCGATGTTTTGTTCAGAACCACAGCCTCAAAAGGCGTCTCCTGGTCATGAATTTTGAATGCGCAGATTTCTCCTGTAAGAGCAGAGTTGGACACAAACGTCAACAAATAGCAGAGGTAGATGATACAGTTCAAGGTGCTGTTGGTCCTCCTAACTGTACAGGAAGAGCTCGCACCAACTAGGTAAATGGGAAAGAACTGCTGTCAAATACAGTAGAGTACTGTCCATACTGTAAGTGGTTGTGTTTTTGAAGGTTTTATGGGCAAGAAGATGAAAGGGAAATAATAGGTGTCAAGCAACCCATCAAAGTAGCCCTCCTCCCAAAAACGTTCAAAGCACTGGGACATTAAACTACGTATTTGACCATATACATTGTGGCACATTTTAGAATGAATCCACAGCAAACATGAGGAAGAGACCTATGATGTTTCAGAAGCGCTGTACACTAAATTTCATCTATGAAGAACCCTATTGTAGGTTCCCTACCTCTAATCAATTTAGTACTAAGTTACAGTTGCCAGCCTTCTGAAATATGCACAATGTTAAGTATAATAATGTTTAAACTCAAGCTGTTCGGGCTAGCAAAATGTCCCAAATTTGGGAATAGCTTTGTCTGCTCCTTGCTTTTGACCGAGTTTAGCAATCGGCTGCTATTGACTGCAGATATACAGAGGGAGAAAAGAGAAGGAAGAGACCGTTGCTGTTAGAATCTCTCTCCCGCTCCCCTTCCTATGAATAGAGTGTGAGTGATTTATTATGATGACAACTGTTGCAGAAGATATCTGAAAAAGTAAAGAGGTATGGTAAACGCCTAAATATAGTATTGTAGATACAGATAGATTACAGACAATTGATGCACAGTTCTGTGAAAATTCACTCATCATTCTGACATCTTAACTATTTAGTTAGACAAAGTTATATGAGAGTAAGAGGTGTGACGTTCATACTTTAAGTAGACCAAACATGTAAAAATCATATTCAGCGAAAATATTAGAATAGAACGCCTACATGGGTATTTTTTCCTGCAGAATTGCAGATCAGTTAGGAAAAGGGACACAGCATAACACCGAGAAGGATACTATCGAAACGGGACGTTTCCAATAGAGAGAAGCAAGGACTACTGGTTGCCATCTTGGAAAAGCACATGCCATGTTTGATGGAAATTAACATATACCTGTAAGTAAATATCGAATAAATGTTTTTTTTTGTGTGCTAAACCTGAATGCAGAAATTTGATATGATGGAAATGTTTTTTTTTTTTTTTTTTTACAGTTGCCCAGTCAGCTCTAGAAAGAGCTCGTAGAGTGGTGACAGCAGGAACAAAAATGTTCTCCAGTCAACTATCACCTCACTATGTTTTATGGTGTGTTGTCATCAGTAATAAAAAGTTTCTCTACTTCCCTTGTTTGAAAGTTGTAGTAGAATTGTGAATTAAATCGAAGTAGCCGTGTTAGTCAAGTTGCGATGCAAAATAAATGAGTAGCTCAGTATTACAATAAGTAATAACTTTTTTATTTGGACAAAATTGATATTTCTCCTCTCTTCCTCGGCCCAAGCAATGCTGGTTTAAAAAAATAAGATTCCAGGAGTTTAACACAGATGTAAAAACCATGATGATCTATAATCAGATGAGGTAGAATCAGAAAGGATGACAGAGGAGCCTGTGAATGCTAAACAGACAGGGCAATGAATGGATGAAAGGGATAGTGAGAAATGTGGAAAGCTGGTAAGACCAAGACTCTAGCAGCAGTGGGAAGGGGAGCTGCAAAGAGAGTGGGGGGGGGGGGGGGGAGGTTGGGGGAGAGGGGCGGGGGTAGGGGAGGTGTGTGGGGGAGGGTCAAGTGTAAGATTATCAGGGAGAAAGATTACATACAATGTTAGTCCAATGTTATTTGAACTAACAATTGATATTATAAGACAAGATTTCAACAGTTCTGCTCTTCCTCAGGTCCGCGGTACTGATTTACAAACTAAACTCTCAAAAGCTTGTTTTATAATATCCATTGTTAGTCCAACCTAATACCGAGGTACTCAGTTACTCTGCATTATCGCAACAGGACTAACACGGCTATTTTTACTTAATTCATCATAGTGTGTAAGAAACCCCAGAGCAGTATTAAGGTTGGTGGAAAGGAAATTTCACCAGCAACAAAGGAAAGGGTTCTTTACAGTAAGGGCAGTTAAAATGTGGAATTCATTACCCATGGAGACTGTGATGGCAGATACAATAGATTTGTTCAAAAAAAGGTTGGACATCTTTTTAGATGGGAAAGGTATACAGGGATATACCAAATAAGTATACATGGGAAGGATGTTGATCCAGGGAGTAATCCGATTGCCAATTCTTGGAGTCAGGAAGGAATTAATTTTTCCCCTTAATGGGGTTTTTTGTTTGCCTTCCTCTGGATCAATAAGTAAGTATAGATATAGAATAAAGTATCTGTTGTCTAAATTTAGCATAGGTTGAACTTGATGGACGTACGTATTTTTTCAACCTCATCAACTATGTAACTATGTAACTATGTAAGTCCTATTTTTTTTTTTAGTATCAGAGCATTTTGAGTTCAATGTTCTGTACAGTACATTGTTAGTCCAAATAAAAAAGGTATAACCTAATACTCAAGTACTCAATTATTCTGCACTAGAATAATTGCAAAACCCAATATATTTCAGCCTAAATATCGCTGGGCATAAGACAAAAGCAGAAAACATAACGCAGAAATGTGGTGCTTTATATGGGGATTCTAATTGTCATTAATTCAAATATAAAGGCCCATATTTACTAGGTAATGCTATTTTATAAGACATGTAATGGCATGAAATGGAAGAACACCGATTTATGGGCCTAAATGTTTTAATTGCCTTTAGCCCTGTAATGATCAAGTCAGCTTAATGAATGCAACTTTAATATTGACATCTAGAGCCAGATTCACTAGACGGTTCCCATTGATTTCGGGCATACAAATCACCATTTATACAAGAGAAAAATCTGTGTCTGATTCATGAATAGGGATACCGTGTAAGCTGTTTTGCTTCCACAAAATTTCACACATTTGATTTGCGAATGCATTGTAACCCCTTCACTGCCAAGGGTGTTTATCACAGGTGTGTCCACACAAATGTTCTAACTTGTGCTATACATTTCCTTTAAGTATGATTCCTGTCACCAGCTTCATATGTACCTATGAAAACTATATATTGCTTTTTGCAGCACATGGTCACTTTAGGATTGATACCTGTCTTGGGTGCATTGCATACCATATGACCACGATATAATGTCATAAATATGAGGGGAAAAATACAAAATCTATATACATACTTATTTTTTTCATATTGTTTCACAGCAAATTAACAAATTAATTTAATTAAAATGAATCCTAAATATTATTGCCCCGTGTCCCCTAATTACACTGATACTTGATATGTAGAGGTTTAGATAGTGTTATGGCCAACACAGACACCAAGTTAGCAAGACTTTCCATCTGAAATGTTTAGGCCTCAATGTAAAAGGAGCACAACATCATTAACAAGGCAAAAATACCCCCACAAAAGTATATATTTTCTGAAAGTACGTGCCCCAAGGAATTCAAACATGGGTAGCATGTATTTGTCTACAAAAAGCTCAAGCCGTGAATCTTTGTTAAACACAATGTAAATTTATGAGAAAAATATCAAGACCACCAACTTTAAACTTTGCATCCTAATTTCTCAAACCTACACAAAGTTCGTGGACCTAAATACAAAATGGTATTGCCCCGGGTCTTCTGAGTACATTGATCCCAAATGTACTGTATACTTACTGCTTTATATAGTACAGTATTTTGTCAATAACAGGCCCCAAATTAGTAAGACGGAGTAAGGCTATTCCCACTTGACTTTTTAATGGCTCAACGCAAACAGGGGTTCGCCATCTTTGGAAAGGCAAAACTACCCTGTAGCATACAAATAAGCCCACAAAAATATATATTTTCTGAAAACACATATCCCAATGAATTTAGACATGCCTAACATGTTTCCACAAAACAAATTCTGGCCGGAAACCTTTGTTGAACACAATGGGCTTGCCATTTTTTCTCAGAATTGTACACTACAGAAACTTCAGACTTTGCAAAGCCAGTATAACCAGCCTCGCACTGTTGAGACCCAAAAGGTCGAAACAGCTGTCTGTGAGTAGGTTTACTGGTTACGCCCTTCTTTAACCAGGGCAGTACTGAAAAGCTGCGTAATATGGCAGGTATGAGCTTAGAGGGATCCAAGTAAAAAAATGAATTAAGTAAAGAGTGATACACTGTTCTCATTTGCATGTCATAACCCAGAATCCCTGGCTGCAGTGGGAGCATTGTATGCTGAGAGATTAAAAGAGATAGAATAGTTGCGCCAAAAAAGTCCTACTGTACAATTCGTAACTTCAGTCCTTCACACAATACAGTTCCGCTGCCCGAGTCTCTCAGAGGTGATTCGCCAACCTCTGTATTGATGTGGTTTTTTTTTTCCCCCTTCTCTTCCCTATTTTCTGAGGAATCATCAGGGGGCTCTCCCTCTCCCCCAAACCTCCCTCCCCCGAGAGGATTAATCATCTGACCAAGACCAGACACCTAATGTGAGTGTGTCTCCTCTCCTATTTATTATTTACCCCCATAAAGAGATCCAAGGTATCTATGTGTGTTGAATTTCTCCTCATTGTGGTCCCCCTCTTTCTTTTATTTCCTACGTTCATATATGTCCTGGAGCCACAAGCAGAACAACGCGCCTGAGGATCCCTCCCCTTTCCCTTCTTGTATGCTGAGAGATAATGGTGAAAAGCGGGATTGCAGACCTGTCTGAGAATACTGATACCAGATAATGTATGTATATCTTTTCGTACCACTTTGCCAAATAGAGGCTCCAAATTAGTATGAATGTGTAAGACTCTTCACACCTGAGTTTTTCATGGCGGAACGCAAAAGGTGCCCGCCAGCACTGGCAAAGTAAAACTGCTCTAGCATAATAATACCAGCACCAAAAAAGTATCTATTTTTTGAGGGAACAAACAACACGCTGTGTTTGCCCCCCAAATACTGTATTTTTAGCCAGGAACCTTTATTAAAAACAGCTATCATAGTTTGTCGCAAGAATGTACACTCAAATGGCATAAAAAATACCTCCACTAAAGTGTATTTTTTTTTTATCCAAAAGGTGTCAACCCCGTACTCAAAGATGATACAGTTAGAAATACTTCAACATAATATTTTTACTGATACTTATGAATAATGCAGAGTAAATCCAAGGTAATATGTGAAATGAACACACAGATAACAGGGCAGTCAAACAGTGTGAACAGGAAAAAAGGGAAACAAAAACAATAAAAAGCAATAAAAGTAACACACTAATAGTCCAAAGTGTCAAAGGGGGGCAATGTTAACGTTTCAGGGTAATCAACGCTTTCTTTTGGCTCATTCCTACATGTGTAACATTTAGTACTTCCCTATACTAGATAAAAAAAAAAAAAACTATCTAACAAAGTCCCATCCAGAGCGGCAGAAATATAATGCTGATACAGTACTAAGGCCAGGTCCATAGTGCCTTCGCCCGGGCAGAGGCGTGCGTGGCCGTGACATCACCCGCTTGAAGTGTGTTTTTCGGCCATGGTACGCGCGCCGTCCGTGGGCGTGTCTAGGGGCGTGCCAGTGATGTCACAGAGCTGGTTCTCCCTCATTGGGCGAACCGCTCACGTGACCGGCCTGTCGCGCCAAGAAATCAGTTTGAAGTTATTTCTTGCGCAATGCGCCCCCCCCTCGCGCTTCCGCGTGCACGTGCCCGCACGCCGCATGAACGCGAACACTGCCTTAAGGCAGTCTGTTCACTCAGGTCTGCGGTACCATGGCCCCAGCATTAGGCTTAAGGAGTTCTGTTTTAAGTGCTGCTGCCAAGAAATAGCAAGAGTGGCGGTTCTCCAGTGTTCCCCACACGTCTGGCTTGTACAGTATGCTGCTGTTTCAAAGTATTCCAGTGCGCCGAGATATAGCCCATCAGTCCGTGACGTCATCTTGTCTCAATAACCCCTTTTTTACACTATTGGTGTGTCTCTTTTCTCCCCTACGTCTAATATGATTAAAGGAAACCCAGAAATAAAATGCGGCATCTCTCCATAAATCAGAGAGTGCACCTGCAGCTGCAGGAAACAAATACCTGGGATGAAATCTACACTGATCATTGCCAAGTATCCATCTTTTGGACACTCCATGTGATCACCCAAATAGAACTCCTAAGCAAAGAGCAGAACTACTTAATTTATAGCAGGATGCACGCTGGACTATACAGACAGGAACAAGATGTCCAGAGCACTCCAAGGTAAAACAATATAAAAATCTGTTTGTTGAATCCATCATATAAACAATAAAACGGGCGATGTTTCAGGCCCTTTGTCAAGCTCCTATATTCGTATTCTACAGACAACATCTTTATGGTGAGTTGGAAGGCTTGTTTCCCATTAGATTGATCACTTCTGTAGTAAAGTGGCCAATAAGGGTTATAATTAAACACAATCACAGTGATTGCAGTTTATGGCAGTACTGACCGCTACATCAGATGACGGTGTCCCACAAAGGACAATTCTCCCATATCATAGCAGTCACAGTAACCATAACCAATATGGCTGGCAAATCTTTAGTAAATCTCATTCCGGAGTAGCCAAGTACCCCTGGGCTACTAATTTATCTGGCCCCTCCAGCACCATTAGTCCCAGTAAAGAGAGGGCAGTGTTGGGAGTAAATCCTTCAGGGCCTGGTTATATTATTGCATAGGATGTTACTCCAGGATTAGCCTGGTACTACAAGCGTCTATGGCTGGTAGGAGGCCGGCCTACAAGTCACTCCCCTGGGAGGGGTTGGGGTTTTCCGCTAACGATTAGAGTTTAGTGTTTCCGGTTAGTTCTGTGATGATCTCTCTGCACTGAGAGAGCACCAAAAAAAGCTTCTCCTGCATAGGAGCGGCTGAGGCCTTACCCTGTTACAGGGTGAGGTAGCTGAGGAGGGGTGCTTGGAGTCTCAAGCCCTGGGTACTGCTTTCAGGGGAATGGAGATTGCCATGCATGTACTGCACTTAAATAAAGATCAGTTATAGCATCATTGGTGTGGTCTTTGAAAAGAGTTGCCTGCGAGGACCATCCTGGCTGCCCCAAGATCCTCATTGGATGGAGGCACTGTGCTGAATGAAGAACAACCAGCTGAAAGCCTGACCTGATGTCTCCCCATAAAATCACGGCCCTCAGGCCTTCTGTCGCACCAGAATAAACCAAGTAGCTACCTGATCTCCCGTAAGGGGGGGTGGGGGGGATAGGTGCGACACCAGTAATATCTACAGTAGCAACGGTTGCTACAGATGCCAAAAGGATATAAAAACGGCAAATATATCCATGTAATTAGGAGGGACAACATGTTGTGTGATACAGTGTGTGATGCAATTTAGCATACCGACAGCGCGAAAAGGGGATAAATCCCTACCTGTGTACCCTACAATACAGCAATGCTTACACAGTCTATCCATACAGAGTAAGAGAAAGCATTATTCTGTACAGTACAAATCATTTGAAATAACTGCAGATTGAAATGCAGGGCAGGGGCATACAATATATAACTGGCCTATCCCACAGTCTTACAGAGCATATGCAGCATATACAGTAATGTCCAACCTGTGCAGTCCCACAAAGCGTGACAGATTTACCTGTATCAAATATACATCAAACAATAAGATTCTCCAATGTACCATGAAGTGAAAAATGGGCATCTGGGCTCATGTACAATAATTGCCAGTTGGTTTTATTTGTCATAAAAGCATAGATCAGTGACATGTCCCACCCTTAGACTATAATACACCTTGTATTTACACCTTGCGCGGTCATTCTAAATCCTTAACTATGTACTGTAGGTAAGTGATGTATAGATAACAGGTAATAGTAATGACGTATGTGCTAAAGATAAAAGGTCCATAAAAAAATCCATCTGACAATGTCTAATGCAATGAGTACGGTATTTCTCTCAATCCTAATGTCAAGCGCTGAAATGCAATTTGCTCCTTGTATGATCTCTCAAAGAAAACTGTACTCGGTGAGATCTATACAAAATAAACCATTGCATGTAGTCTGCTTTATATGGTATTAATGTGGTCCAGGACATCAACTGTTTGAAATCCGTGGGTTAAGGACAATACCATTATAAACACTGTGCATGATCTAATTTAACTAACACATTTGTGTTAATCGCACTCCGAATACGCAACCTCTGTTCAGCCAGGAAGGATACGAAGGAGGTTATACATAAAACACACGTGGGGTAAATTTTTTGATTGGAGGTTCATTCTCCCTAACCCCTCCATTTAGGGGCTAGGGGGGTGTTCTTTTTCTTTAATTCTTTTTAATAACCCATTTCACTCTTACCGTTCCCCGATGGTTGCTACTAGAGATGGGCAAATCCGCAGAAATCCGAATTTTCTCACATTTTCCCCCACCAATCAGTTTCGCTGTGTAAAATTCCGCGCGGATTCATGAAAAACCGCCATTGGATACAATCCGTTGACGGATTTATAGAATCCAATCCACGAATGAAGCCACTCGCTGGCGGATTCTTAAAACTCTATCAACAGGCTGCGGAATCCACGGAGTGTATTGGCAATAATAATAATAATAAAACCCCGCTAATCGACCCGTTTTGAGATTGATCCGCTGAAATCCACGGACCAAAAGAACCAGACGATTCGCTGCGAATAACAAAATTCACCCAATTCTACTTGCTGCTTGGCTCCAGATAAGGACAGCTTCAGCCAGTGCAAGTCTTCAAACTGAGACAGAAGTCTAACAAATCCTAATTGCCTCAATCCATCCTTGGAACCAATCATCATCATGAAAGAAAACGAGTTCAGGTATTTCTTACCTATTTTAAAATTAAATGATGTGCACGCACATAACCCATAGAGCAATAGAGACCAAATTAGGACAGGACTCATTGAATTACAGTATATACCTTCAAATATTTGTTATATATTTTATACATATTTAAATGTGCATACTCGCCAGGTATCTCCCCAAGTGCAGTGTAGATTCATCTATTTGGAGGTATATAAATCAAGAAGCACCATTTTACAGTTTAGACGTACTGTAATTACAAAAATCATGTTGACATTAAAAGTTTAGAGCGGCACCATCGCTATTTGTGGAATGTTTGACTGGATTTAGAGTTAGGTGCTACAGTTGTTAGTAGTGAGTCATTAATATGATTTTCTGGTGGAGAGCCTCTAACTTGGAGAGTTGAGATGATAACTGTAGAATATTTTGTTGTCTGATTTTTTTTTTGTGTTCTAAAAAAAGAGATTTTAATAAAGAGTCCTCTTATACCAGGGGTAGTCAACTCCAGTTCTCAAGGGCCACCGACAGGCCAGTTTTGCAGGATATCCCTGCTTCAGCACAGGTGGCTCAATCAGTCCCAGCTTCGGAACAGGTGGCTCAATTAGTGGCTCAGTCTTTGACTGTGCCACTGATTGAGGTACCAGTGCTGAAGCAGGGATATCCTTAAAACCTGAACTGTTGGTGGCCCTCGAGGACTGGAGTTGGCCATCCCTGTCTTATACTATTCACAGTAGAACAAGTGAAGAGGTGTCAAGACTTCAACTTCTTATCAAACTGAATCAAGACTTCCGGGAAACACAATAAAGATGAATACATTTTCTATTGGCAGGTTGACAGTGGGGTAGAACATTTATCAAATGATATATTTATCCTGGCTTGGTCAGACCATGTAATACCATGAATGTTGGCTACTGTTACCTGGGAAATACAATTTGCACCAACTAAAAAGAAATCAAGACGAGAATAGGATTTATGGGGTACTGAGAAAAAGGTGAAGTCTTTATGCAGATGACACAGGCCCTTCCAAACATCTACCAGTTGCAAATCCTTAATGGCTTTAATTAAACTCCTGGAAGCTTCGCAAACACTTGAATTCTGAGAATTGTCAGATGTATCAAACCTCAAGGTTCAGGAACAGATGTATCAAACCTCAAGGTTCCCGGCACCGGTGTACACAGTGGTCATGTGATCGCGGCTCTCCCGGTGCCGGAAACTCAATGCTCTGGGGCGTCCAATCCAGAGGCATTGGATTAGTTTAGTCTGCCAAATGTTAGAAATTGCTAATCAATAGGAGCGGCTCGGTGAGTAAAGTCTCTGACTCTGTAAATAACTACACTGAGTTTGAAGCAGGGGGCCTTGGTTCAAATTCCCGGTGTCGGCTCCTTGTGACCTTCAGCGAGTCACTTTACCTCCCTGTTCCTCAGGCACCAAAAACATAGATTGTAAGCTTATATGGACAGGGACTGTGTGTGTGTAACATTCCTATGTTCTTCGTACCATGAGCTATACTGTATTTGTGATGTGCTGAGTCCCATTGGTAGAAAAGCGCTATATGAAATAAAGTTATTAGTACAGAACATGAGCAGTGACTTAGAACAGAATGATCATACAGTATGACTGCATAACATGTCAAACTGGTTATGGTCGCACAGGTTCTGCATGTCAGATCTCTGCTTCAGTAAGGGCAACCAGTGTTCAGAGATCCGCCTCTCTGAAGAGGGTAAGAGTTTATCGTTTAAAACAGGAAGAACTCTCTGCATCACTGTGAATAAAACCCCATACCCTCTTGCTGCAGTTCTGATTTTTATGCACAACCACAGCTGGGTCGTCAGCTTATGACCTACTATTTTTCACCGTACTACAGCTGTTCCTGCACACAAGTGGGAGAAATAACACGAGACCCAACAAGCGCTTGTTGTCAATTAAAACCAACTCGCTCGCAAGTGCTAGCCACTGCTGTTCTTGGCAGCCGCACTTTTATGCCGCCACTTATGTTGCCTGGAGGAATTGAGTTTATTTTTATCTCTTATACCTAGCATAAGCTGCAGGTTAAATTTATAGTAATTACTGATTCTCGGCGGTCGGTACGAAGCGCGTACCATGAGCTTCCTTCCTGACAGTAAACAATGTGTCCTGCCAATTCAGCATCAACGTTCCATACCCTGTACACCTACCTTGTCAATGTGAACATGCCATTGACTCTTCTGCTGCTGGAAATGGCAGCAGCGAATGGGTTAAAGGAGCAATCCAAGCAATATTCTATATGCGTGGGGTTTTTGTTGTTGTAATTAAATCAGTTTTGTAGTATAATAATTACTAACATTTTTTATTTTTAAATGCAACTCTTAATGCCATGTTTAATGAGTTTTAATACAGATATACTGAGCACCCTTTGATTGCTATAGCAGGTTTTAGCCCACCTCACCAGCAGTGCAAGATATTTGCAACACTTTCCTGTTTACAGTATAATAATTTGTTGTCAAGATTCCCAGCAGTTTGAGCTGCAAGCTGTAACAATACATTATGTTACCGTAGTAATATAAGAATAAATTGTAGCTGTTGAGTTACACTGACTGGAGGAATTAAAAGGGGGTTATTGACCGCGCTCATGCTTCCTACAGTCTCTGGTGTAAACCAATTCCTTCCTTTTGGATTACTCCACAGGTAGTCCAGTCATAGAAAACAAAAAGCACAGAGTGCAGCTTTTTTGTTTTCTATGGCGGAAGGAATTATTTGAAACTGAAAGGCGGCCATTTAGTGAACCCTGGAAAGCAGGAATTGCCTCTTTAAGGCAGGGGTTCTCAACTCCAGTCCTCGAGAATCTCTCAGTTAAGGTAATAGTTAACCTACTCGGTGCTGAAGGGTCCAGCAATGCATTGCAGAGATGTAAACACATTTGATCTAAAAGCAAAATGTACAAGCATTTTTGTATACTTCAACAGATCCTGAATAGTAAATAGCTGTATAAATACAGTATGTGACTCTTTAATACTAAGTAGTAGGTTGAAAGTTTGCATTAAAGCGGCAATCCAGTTTTTTTTTTAATGTGGATTGAAGCAGGGGGTCTCAGGAGCTGAATACCATTCCTTTCAGCTCCAGGGACCCGCTGCTTCCAGAGATACTTACCTTTTGTAGGGGGTGCCGGTAGCTGCTCCGCTTGGTTACCAGGGTTCATATTATGGCAGAGTTTCAAATCTCCCGGGCCATGCGGGCCAATTAGGAGATGTGATGTCATCACGTTTGGCTTCCTATTGGCCCGCGTGACGCTTTAAACATTAAAACCCAGCTAGATCAGCCATAGTGGCTACCGGCACCCCCTTTGGAGGTAAGTAACTCCGGAAGCAGTTGGTCCCTAGAGCTGAAATGAATGGGTTTCAGCTTCGGAGACCCCCTGCTTTAAAGCTGTCTTAAAAAAATGAAAACATTTCAAACAACATGAGTTGCTCTTTTCAACGATTCCAAGTGGATATTTCTATCTGACCTGGATGAGCTATTAAATGTATATTTATACTCAGTATATAGCCCGGTATAACAAACAATCCCACATTTTACAAACAACGTACATTTTGAACCGGGACTTGAGTCATAAACCTCCTATAACACAGTTACACAGCCTGATACCTGGGTCTCACACTTATGAGGCAATTTTCTTAACCACAAGACTTCCCTTTTAAAGCTAATGTCCATCCTCCTTTTTCCCTGCATACCAGATGAGGTGGTATTTACTGTACAGTAGAACATTAATTTCTTCCAGCCGGCTACCCTTCAGTACCCACCTGAGACCAGGCGCGGCAGTGCCCTAATCTCATGACTGTCAAGAAGACAGATCAGCTTATGGTTGATGAGTGAAGTCCACCAAGATAAAACGAAGGATAATTTAGTTCAGGGATATGCTGTCAAAACAACTTCTATGGCACAGACATTACAAAGGATTCCAGCATAGTTCCCCATTTATAATAATTGCTGTGGTCTTTAGGACACTTGATCTTGTAGGTCTCTCCAGTGTCATCTATACAGTTATTCTTTGAACTTCCGAATGTCTAGAGCTTCTTCTACTTGAAGAACAGTTACCTGAAAGTCAATGGAGCAATGACAGCTGTTAAAAACTGCCCACAACTAATGCTCTCTAATCTCCTTCAGACACCAGAAGCGACTGGGGCTCTCCTGTTACTTTGTACGGAGATTGTTAATCATTACACAATATGGGACCTTGCAAGGGTCTGTACTGTACGTTTGAGCTAAAAATGTATAGAGATGTTCATTAAACTTATACAGTACTGTATGTATATTTTCATGGGACTGGAAATGCATAGAAGAAACTGAGAATCATTGTATAATCATGCCAGTTTAAGAGGTTAGGAAAAGTAAATGTATGCCCCGGTATGCCCCCGCAATGCTGCAATAACATATTTACATTATAAAGGAACTGTCTGTGTTAATAGATCTGTATTTGGACACCCAGAGAGTTATATTTCCTGGACACAGAGGACCCAGGAACCTGCCAGAGACTGACATGGAGGGCCACCTGCTTAAGGTACTTCCTGAGACTTTGGGGTGATAGGCTGGTAATGGGAATATCCCTCCAGTCCTGCAGATAGGGTCTGGGAAAATAAGTTAGCCCTTACAAAGGGATAGGGGTTTGTTATTTTGTTTTTGTATGTTTTGCCTGGATAAAGGAACAGGCTCAATAATGCCAAGATATAATTGCACCCAAATCGGTCTCCATTATATGTACCTCTGCACACATCTCTTACACTGACGAATACCCAGAATCCTCTGTGCCATCTGTAGTTCACACTGTGGTTCCTGCCTGATGTGACAGTCAGCACCATTTGAATGAGGTCTGTAAACTCTATCAAAATGTTATCTAGAAATCAATGCAATGTATCATAACTAAAGTAAAATGAGGGATTGACGGATCTTGAGAGGTGAAATCTTTTGAACCACACAGAGACGGAAACCTGCTTTTGCAGACACTACTTCATGCTTCCAGCAAAGAGCAGAGATTCATTAACAACTTCACTGCTGGAGAAGTTCTCTAATGTAATAAAATTAGCAGCAGCTAGTCTTAAAGCTGCAGTTCAAGCTGCTGCTTAAAAAAAAAATATTCCATTCAATACAGTAGAGGCAACTCTTATTCAAACAAAAACCAGTGGCAATTCCCCAAAAAACCCAGGAAACACCCAGGTACGTTCTGAATACATGCCTTAAACTTTCCTTAAACTAGCCCCAGCATTTCTGCATTGATTAATGGCCTATCAGATTAACAGCGGGGGTCCCTGGCAGTCCCATTCAAACTGAATTGGACTGCCAGGAATCCCTGCTCTGTTAATCCTATGGGTCGTTAGTCAATGCAGAAATGCCTTAAACGTGCCTCAAACTAGCCCAGAACATACCCAGCACATACCCAGAATGTAACCCGGCTAGTTTACGGCAAATGTTAGAATAAACGTTGCCTCTACTGTATGTGCATCAATACATTCTGCACACTGACAAGTGATTAGCTAAGTTGTTGATCGATTGATTCTCCAATGACCAATCGTCGAAGATTCTTCTTGGGGGTTCATTAAATCACTGTAACTGCTGCAGAAGAGTACCCAAGATGCAAAGTTCTGTGGGGAAGATCATGTGACCAGGCAGTCACTAGATACCATTGGGCACTGCAAGAGAGAGGGCAAAAGGGGTGTGCCAGAGCCTGCCTCAGAAGAGGAAGGGAATGTGACTTTGTAAATGGTTGCTGTAAAAACAAAAATGCTTGTTACATTATAATACATTCAAAATGTATTTACGTTTTTTTTAAATGCTACAAGTATTTTCCCAAAGTACAGAACTGATTTATTTAAAAAAAACAATAAAAAAAAGTACAGAACTGATTTATTTAAAAAAAACAATAAAAAAAAAAACACATGTAGGATATTGCTTGGACTGCAGCTTTACAGCTTCTTAGCTCCATACTGGAAACCAGTTTGGCCCATCACTCTTTGGCATTGGAATAGTTTTTTTCTGGAGTATAGATGTTAATTAATCCCTTTTCTTGTGCTAAGCACTTGGTGTAAAACATACAAGGCTCATATTGGGGTTTTCTCAAAAAGTTTAATAACCGAGATCTGATCCCTGCAACTTTGACTTTGTTACAGCATGCTCAAGCAAAAAAAGACATACTGTACTGTATATGGTATACTGTTATCATGCTTTTTACCACCAGGCTTTCACGTCTAGAGTTGGAGATATTGAACATATGTTAAATTTGGAAATACATGTTACAAAGAGCCTGAGTGTTTTTACTTGGTTACAATTGCAATAACTGTTGCTAAGTCTCAGTCTAGTGGCTCAGTCAGTAAGGACACTGACTCTGGTGTCGGTTCCTTGTGACCTTGGGCCAGTCACTTTATCTCCCTGTGCCTCAGGCACCAAAATCATTGATTATAAGTTCACCAGGGCAGGGACCTGTGTCTGTAAAAAAAATCTTATTTGCTGCGTACCGAACATTGTAATGTAATTGTGAAGCTTTGAGTCCGATTGGGAGAAAAGGGCTACAGATGGAACCTCCGGTTATGGCCTGTCCTCCTCGCGGCTCCTGCGTGGGAACCCCCAACCCTTCACTCCCCACACTCACTCTTGCCGTGCAAGTGCGGAGACTTAATGGCCCATCGGATTAACACAGTGGGGATCCCTGCGTCTGAATGGAACTCACCCTACCGGGCTGCACCTGTCTGTAAGAGACGCGCACTAAGAGTTAAACTGAATCAGGGATTCCCGCTGTGTTAATCCGATGGGCCATTGCAGCCTGTTACGGACTGCACCGCGGAGGGTCCACGATTTCCAGAATGTGCTGGTTCCCATGCCCATGGATGCTGGGACATAAGGAAAGACTCCATCTGTATCTGAAATAAAGTTATTATTGTTACGTCAGAATTACCCTTTAAAATCCATATTGCAAAGTAAAATGAATGTTGTTTTTTTTAGACTATATCATCAAACTTCCATAGTTAGCTCTGGTGTGCTTTATACAGGCATACCCCGCATTAACATACGCAATGGGACCGGAGCATGTATGTAAAGCGAAAATGTACTTAAAGTGAAGCACTGCCTTTTTCCACTTAACAATGCATGTACTGTACAGCAATCATCATATATGTGCATAACTGATGTAAATAACGCATGTTTAACAGGCTCTATAGTCTCCCTGCTTGCGCACAGCTTCGGTACAGGTAGGGAGCCGGTATTGCTATTCAGGACGTGCTGACAGGCGCATGCGTGAGCTGCCGTTTGCCTATCGGGCGATATGTACTTACTCGCGAGTGTACTTAAAGTGAGTGTACTTAAAGCGGGGTATGCCTGTATACAATGAAATAACGTAATATACTGTATGACATACATAGAGTAATACCACCGTAAATTCAATGTACCAGCCCCAATAATGGTCCATCATCCAAGCCTTAATCCTTCCGCTTTAAAAAAAGAAATAACGGACAGAGTTGAAATTTAAGAACCGCCCTTTCATTGTGAAAAACCAGAGAAAAAGTGCCGCAACAATAACCTGTGTGTGTGTTAATCCAAGATAGATTCCCTGACAAAGGCTAAGAATCAATAAACCTCCAAGTGGCCAATCACACTGAGAGTGGCCGAAAACTCCCATTCAAGTCAATGGGAGTTTTTGGTCAATTGCAGTACAATTGTGGCTTCTTCTGGCCTATTGATTAAGCCCCGAAGTCTATAGATCTCTATCTATTCTTTACACAATTAAGGAGATGCACGGATGGATAGAATATTTGGTTTTCACGCAGTACTTGCAGCTACAATAAAGAAGGATTACTTTAGACAAGTTTCTGATGCTCGTATAGGAGCAATTAAAGGACACAGAATTTGGTTGTCTTCCTATCACCGGCCAAGTTACTTGCTGAGACAGAGCTAAAGTAGTGCCAAGTACCTTGATACCGTTACGTTAAAAGATGCAAGATAACAACGCCTCTGTCATCTCACCAATTCCTCTTCAACATTGTCTTTGTACATTAGCTCAAGGCTGTGCCGAACAGAAATAAGTATACATTTACAGTAATAAGTTAAGGTCTGTTAAGGGTAAATCAATAAGGAATTTTAACCAAAAAACAGCGGCCGATCGGCCATATAATAAGTCCCTTTGTGTTATCTAAATGTTGATGACGTTTCCCATGATGCATCTATTTTAATTTAGAAAAAAATAAGATGGGTAGGTTGTTTTTTGAAGCGTTTGTAAGAGTGAATGTTATTTTAAGCGAGAAAAAGTCAGGCTTGATTAATTGAATCTTCAAGGCCACATTGTGGCTCAGAAATAAGGTCCCTGCAGTAGTCTATTTCACGGTCTGTAATATACGGTGCTTAAGCTAATACTCTACCTTTCATGGGTCAATGCCAGCATCTAATTGGTGGGCTGCACACCAGCCTTCTTCCCTATTTTAATTAAAATGTATGTCAATTTCATTGAACGCCCGTCTATTGAGGCTTAAAAGAATAATTCCCTTGCGTCCATTAACCCATGTGACGCTGGCCAATCTCCAGCAATGCATGACTCCCAGCATAGCCAGAGCTGCATATAACATCTGTAGGTCTAAGAGAATACAATCTTACCGCAAGTGGTGAGACCATACATGGAAGTGTTAAACTAAGCAACATGTCAAAGATGTAAGCAAAGGAAGGGAACTGATTTTATAGGATCATTTTTATGAAGCCGATATTGTGCCAGATGTTGTTTGAAGTATTTTGTGGAACTTGCATACATTATCTTTCCAGCCCATACAACAGTCTCAGCTGAAACCTGACAATTCTATTAAGGAAATCAATATATGTAGTCTAAAGCAGGGAAGAAACCCCTCAGCTGCGGAAAACGGCCTGTAAGATCATTCACAGGCATACTTGGCAGACAAACGAGATTTAAAGTACATGTATCATGAGAACGAGCCTACCTGCACTATGTAATACACCCACGGTAATCCGACTATAACTCATTCTTCTTGTAAGTGATTATCAAGCTTGTTTTGTTCAGTACATCAATAATACTTTTACACAATTTCCCATATTACGTCCCATTTACAGGTGTGGTGTACAACCGGATACAACACTAATATACCTACTGCACATCTGTATTTGTTTAGTGTTACTAAAGTATGGCCATATTGGGAAGTTTTATGCTAGTATTTCGTTTCTCTCCCAGATCAACTTGATACTATGAAGCCACAGGACTGTTGAGTACAGGCATACCCCGGTTTAAGGACACTCACTTTAAGTACACTCGCGAGTAAGGACATGTCGCCCAATAGGCAAACGGCAGCTCACGCATGCGCCTGTCAGTACATCCTTAACAGCAATACCAGCTCCCTACCTGTACTGAAGCTGTGCGCAAGCGGGGAGACTATAGAGCATGTTACACATGTGTTATTTACATCAGTTATGCACGTATATGACGATTGCAGTACAGTACATGCATCGATACGTGGAAAAAAGGGAGTGCTTCACCTTAAGTACATTTTCGCTTTACATACATGCTCCGGTCCCATTGCGTACGTTAATGCGGGGTATGCCTGTAATGCTTTGTCGGACCTTGCGTACTACATGTTAGGAAGCCCAGTTATGGTATCTCCTTGCCATCTTTTGGCATGCTGACTGTGTTAGTGCTTAATCTTCTCCCCTCCCTTCAACAGTAATTAAAGGGGGTGAGCAGCTGGAGATGGCAGATACTAAAGCATGGATGTAATGGTTACATAATCCTGGCAGGGTTATATAATGGTGTTATCTAGATGTTTATAGGCAATTCCCTGGATTTATTGGCAGCTGAAAAAAATCTTTTATTGGACTGACATTTTGTATACATGTTGCTGTAATTTGCAGAGAGAGGGGGGCACATTATAATGACACATCGAAAATAGATGGACAACTTTCAAACCTAAGGCCACGCTTATAGTTCCGGTGACGTCAGGCTACGGTTGCTGGAAAAATCAAATTGAGATGACTTCCAGCGATCGCGACCAATTCGTCGCTCTGTGCTTACTATAAGCGCACGCGATTTTTGCAATGCATTTGTTTTAACGCTACATCACGGCGCTGTCGCCGTCACTATAAGCCCAGCTTAAGTATATCCTTTTAGCAGGAAAGGCATACACAAGAGACTGGGCATTAATGAATCAAGACTATAAAGGAACCAAGTAACCCCCCCCTCTTCCCATCCCCTCCCCCCCCCCCTTAGATCCCACTCTGGTCTAAGTTTTACCGTCTTAGACAGAAAGAAAGGGAAGAACTGTCCGAGTTTATTCAACGGATACAGCAGGTTTTGTGGGACTTACGTTCCCACGATATAATTCCAGCCTCTGAAGTTAATGAATATCGCAGAAAACAGTTTTTAAGGGGATCTATACCCACCCATCATTTAGTCCTCATGACCCGGTGCTCCCTGCTATAAGGAAGTCCTCCTACACTCAAAGGGCTATTGGGAATGGTGAAAGGGCATGAAGTCTATACACGGTTACACACCCCCAAGAAACAAAGACTCCCGCAAGGGAGAGACCAAAGGGGCGGCAGCCCAGAAGATGGAAAGTGTTGAGGATAACCCTCCTTTAGTGGTGCCTGTCTCCGTCTCCTGGGTGCCCCAGAAACCAGTCACTATGCCTAGTGCCAGTGCGACCCGCGGTACTTGCTGCTATAACTGTGACCGAGAAGGTCACTTCGCCAAAGACTGTTAAAAGCCAAGGACCCCCACCCAGGGACAACACCTACACCGTTCAAACGATGGAACAGCCATCCACATTCTCGGATAGCGCCCCTGCGCATAGCCACGAAGAGGAACCCCAACCGACTGCTTACAGTCGAGTAGGACCGGCAGCCATAGAGTGCTAGTGGAGGGTATATACTCCCCCGCATTGCTGGACACTGGGTCTCAAGTGACCATCATCTACTGGCCATTTTACGACATGCATCTAAAACACCTGCCGATGCAGTCGGTGGAGAAGATGAAATTGTGGGGCCTCAGTAATGAAGATTACCCCATTGATTGCGTGATTCAAGTGCGGTTGGATATACTGCTGCTGAATACCAACAAAATTCACCCCATGGAGGTGGAACCCTTGATATGTCCCGAGCCCCAGGAACATTCAAGTTCCCCCATTATATTGGGGACCAACGTGAATGTGGTACAGGCCCTGACCTGGGCGTATCTGCAAGAAGCCAGAGAATAACCCCTATCCTCTCTGCGGACCCACCCAGTATTCAAATAAGAGTGTTTTAGAATCTCTGCCCAAGAAGGTTTTGGACAATTCTTCAATCTTGAGGAGGGGTTGACAGAGATTCCACCAGGGGGAGTGAAGCACATGGCCGCAGTACCTAACTAGCCAGGCCACGATAAAGCAGACTGGTACTTCTCACTAGAGACCATGCCCGAAGAGGACCTTCCTCGCCGATTCAATGTGGCCATACAGACTATCTCGCCCCACCCCACACGGTTTCACGTCGGTCAAGCACTGGGTCGGATATACACGGTTACTCCAGTAGAATACTTGGCTCATGTGAATGCCGCTACTGTACAAGAAGCCCCTTGCCTCCATAATAACCGTGCTCACAGAAGTGTTTAATATGGTTTAGATGCCTATTGTACATAGTAAGTTTTATATGTTGATATGCATTTTCATTATATAAAAGTTCCTATGTATATGTTGTTCCCAAGCAGGGTCGTTTGATTCTCCACCAGGGGGAGGATGTAGCCGAGCCCCCTTACCTCCGGTGCGGGAAGGGGAGGCTGTGGGCTAGTCGAAGCCACCGGAGCTCTGCGCGGACCCGTAGTGCAGGGGCCACCATTTTGTGCTTGCTCATGGGCAATAGAATGCACGGCGCATGTGCAGTCTGTTAGTTGCGGCAGCCATCTCATAACAGGCTCCACAAGGGACTACAGAGTCCTCCAGGAGAAGGGAGCACATGAGGCTGCCCAGCCAATGGGGCTGAGGGAGAACAGGGAAGCAGGATATAGTTTTTACACAAAAAGAGATCGCGTGCCAGTGCTGCAGAGGGAGTCAATGGAGCAGGTAGTGTCCAGGGAGAAGTGCCTCCCTGGACTAGGCCAGTATTGCCCCCTAGGCCCTGAGTCACAGTATCTCAGTATTGTAGGGAAGACCCCAGATAGGGATGCTCCCCTTATTACCACTGTATTAGTATTGCACCAGTGACGGACGGCCACGCGGTGCTCTGCGGCCTGGGACCAGGTCCAGGTCCTATAGAATTTACAGGAGACACTCCTGCTGGAGCTCCCCCACGATGTGGAGCATCACCTGTGAGGCGAGAGGGGATTTTGCTGACACTAAGTCGCGGGATCACGATGTGGCTCTGCTAACCCTGGATCTCCATATACCCTGGTCGTAGCCAGGAAGGAACTCACCATGCACCACCACAACACAAGGGGGGTAGCGCTACCTCACATTTCAGTGGGCCTGCTCATGTGGACATTGGGTTACAGGGGCCCCGGGCACCCTCAGTACTTTGGGGGACTCACTCTTGGTGTTGGGTATTGTGTGGGCATTGCATTGGGTCATTGTTACTGTTATTATATGTTCGTGTGTCAGTAAATACAAGTTATATACCTATGTGTATTGTTCTTTACTGTATTGCTTCCTGTGAAGGGTAATCCCGCCCACGCTGGGATCCTTAATAGGTCGAGGCGCTGTACCGAGAAGAGAAAGTGCTCACCCCTGGTTCCCAGTGTCGGACGCTTAGGCCTCCTGTGAGCAACAGGTATATTCAGCATAGTTCCCTTAGTCATAGGGAAAGGGGGTTACACAGCTTTGCAAGCCTATTGAATATTGGTTTCTATCTCTTGTGCCCCTTTCAAAACTGACTGCCCATGTCTCTGTCCGGTTTACCAGTTTCCTGCTTCATAGAGGGGAATAGAGTGGATCTCAGTCAGATTAGGCTTTGATCCTGTGTTTTCAGATGTTGGGAAGAATTTGAACATGGGATGCAACAGCATCTTGGTATAATTCTGATGTTGGTTCAGAAAAAGGTATCATAGATATCCACAAGCAGATTTGGAAAAATGCCGTACTGAACAGGTTAAGAATATAGAATAGTATTGCTTCAGTGTTTAATCAACTTTCTTCTACAGTGTTATTTCTCAAAAAAGCTGCCTCAAATCCAAAGCTTAAAGCCTCTAATTTCACCTTGGAGTGCATCCATTTCTAAACCTTAATCTCTGCTTTAGGAAGAAATTCAGGGCACTAAAGCAAATGCTAAGAACATAAAAGTTAAAAACCAGCATGCAAAAAATTAATACAAAAATTGTGTTTTGGTAATAGGGGAGATATTCTTTGTTTTTTATAACTCAATTTTTATTGAAGCTTTTCATCATGTAACGATACATAGCTTTGTATTCATATGAATTACAGATGTTATACACATATACAAACTCAAAAGAAAATTTGAACCTAAATCAGGAGGGGTGGGAGGTTGGGGGGAGGGGCGGGGAGGTCCGTCCGTCTTCCTCTCATTCTTTTAATTCGAGCTTCTCCTCTTCCAAGACTCAAGACTAAGGGCTGGGACCCGCTGCGCTCGGCGGCACGGCCGGCCGCGCGAGTGTTCCCCACCAGCAGGGGAATCCTCCCTAGCCGGTCCCAGTCCCCCCTCGCTGACAGCTCACTACGCGCTGTGACGCGACAGCCGGCAGGGGATTCAAGAAAATTGTGATCCCGAGCGGTGACGCGTCACGTGGTGCGCTGATGAGCCAATCACGGGCGGGGGCGGGAGCGGGAGCTGTCATCAGGCAGCTTCCTACTCAAGGTAGTGTGTGTGTTTTTTTTTGTGGCAGAAGGGGGAGGGAGCTGCTTACCTTACAGCAGCCCGCAGCAGCTCCCTCCTGCAGCCCGAGCCCGTGGAGGGAGGGAGGGGGGGGAGTAGCGGGTCCCTCCGCTCAAGCCACGCCCCCTCCCGCCCACCTCCCGTTCCGGCTCCCACTCCCTACAGATCGCATATCGCGGTCTGTGTCTGTCAGCGCCCCGCCTGCCAGCAGTGCGGGCGCGCTGACTGAGGGAGCGGGGCCTTAGCCTAAGTCTCCCGCATGGCCAGCCTCTCTGTTCTCTATCTAATGTTCTGCCTTAGACCTCTTCCGTCTATTACCTGTCCCCTTTGAGTCAGCGGAGAACGTGTTTCAGAAACTATTACAACAGGATTGTAGTACCATCCACCCCTGGGATGTCTGTTGGTGATAGCCACGCAATCCAGACTTTTAGAAATTTTGCGCCAGTGTCATTAACCAAACTCACTATTTTTTCCATCTGGTATACGAACCAAATTATTTTTCTGATTGAAGGAAAAGTTAGGATTTCTGACCGTTTCCATAGTGCTGCAATCGCACACCTCGTCGCTGTTGCGAAATGCGCCACTAATTTACTTTGTATTCTGGAAAGACCCTCGACCGGTCTGTTTAGTAGGAACAGCCAGGGGTGTAATGGGATTGTGAGGACTAAAATCCTCTGAAGCCAATCTTTCATTTGCTCCCAAATGGGAAGCTCCCGAGGGCAGGACCACAGGGGGAGATATTCTAAAACAAAACAACATGCATCTCTCGGCCATCATCCATCCCTCTCACCCCCGCTTCCCCCCCAAAAAATGGCAAAAAAAAGTTGATTTTCAGAGTAAAGGAAAAAATAATACACCAAGAGAGTCATTCTATATAATCTGAAGAGGCTGTTCGGTCTGTTTTCGGCTAAATATTCCCATGGACTTCAATGGGAATTTTCAGAGTTAAAACATCCCCAACGGTCACTTCGGAATATATAGAATAAGGCCCTAAAACCTATATTAGAAAGCCATTAACCTCATCAGTGGTAGAGGGGCCCGCACTGCAGATGTTTTGGTGATGTTATATTGGGACAAGTGGATGGTGATTCACTTGCATTTTAGTCAACAGGGGACCTGGCTCGCATGATTGCGATCCCAAAGGTTGGTGCTCTTGAACTACCGGCATCGTAACGGTTATTGGGCTCTGTGTCTCTAAAATGTACTGTCTTTGTATCGTCACAGCAGCATGAAAAAAGCTCTGTATTCCAGCTTTAGCGCACAAAAGAAATGTTAATTATCCAAAGATATTACTTACATTCAAACACAGCAGATAAAAAGCGGTGAGATCAAATAAGTTATGTTCTTTTCGAAGAGATTGCATATAATTTATTTTCCTGGGTGGAAACCTGTCATCTTTTCCCCTTCTAATATTATCCTGGCTACCTTATCTAACTAGTCTATTAATCTTTTACTGTATGCAGGAAATAGCCTTTATTCAGTCCCCTTTCTCCCTGCACCATGACCGAATATGGTACAGTATCATCATGTGTTCTCTTGAATAATCTTACAGCTCCTGTCAATCCAACATAATATCATATCAGACATGTTTACATCAGCTTTACCAACAGTTGTCAATAGGAACTCTGTCACTCGCTGGCCCTTCTTCAGACATTCCTAAACAGCTGCAGTCCCACTATAACCCTAACCCTTCCTCTTGACTTACAAATACCTCTCCTACTTAACAAAAGCTACTTAACATTCTTCTACTGTCAGAATAAGTCTTATATGCAGAATTAGCCTTTTCTAATAGAGAATTTTTGTGGATCAGAATAATTCATGTGGCATCTGTTCTCATATAAACAACAAAAAAGGTAGCGCTAATAGAATAACCTGGTAATGGCCAGCAGCCTGGGATATAACTCCGACACCCAAGGTCAGATAAGATAGAAACAGAACATGTTATATCTATGGCGCTAGGCCCCAAGTTACACCAAATAAAAGGATATACACAAATAGTGACACCACTAACAAACACTAAAACTAACAAATGCTGAGACAAACAAATGACTGAAAAGTAAAAAAGGCATTTAATACAATAACTGATAGTTTAGTACAACTAAAAACACACAATGTGAGAAGTCCCTATGGTATCCTGTAGCTAGCTGAAATGCCCGCTTACCGGAGCCCAGCTGGTAACAGGCAGTGGATAATTGGAGAGTATCGACTCTCATGCGACACCGGTGTAGCTCCTGCCCGTCTCCTAGGCGTCTGCCAGGTGTAATCGTCTGGCTGCCGGGGAGTCAGTAGATGTAGCAGCTATCTCAGCTTCACAGGGGCAGAACAAGCAGTTTAAGCTTCTTCCCTCTGTCCTCCGTAGTATGGACATGCGCAGAAGCGCTCGGCGTCACCGGACATACACCGCAATAACACCAGCTCCTCGCGGTGAAGTGGGGAGCTAATGACGGCAAATTCAAAAGTGCTCCAGTGAGGGAACTACTCAACTCGGCTTGCGGGGATCAGATTCGCTGTATAAAACGCACAGTGATACTTGGGACCACCCTACGCGTTTCGGAAGACTGCGCTTCCTTCCTCAGGGGTAAAAAAGTAGTGCCTCAGTCTCTGAATGTCTGCACATAAATAGTCCCGATTTAAAGACACAGTGACATATTTAACAAAATGGACATGCGCACTAATAACAATATAATGGTGTCTCAGCATACAAACATAAACACATAAAAACAAAGCAAATATATACAAAACATGCGCAATACATAGATCTAATAATAAAATATCAGAATTCATGATGACCACCAACTACTGAGTGGAAGAAAAGATCTAAATAGGATAATACATCATACATGCTAATCTATTTTGTCAAGTGATCATTGTCAACCCTTAAATAGATATCCATTAAAGGATATGCACTATACATATATATGATAGTATACATAAAAAAAGCAGTATATAGCCCGTATAAAACATAATATTGGATAAACAGGTGTAAGATGGACAGTATGCAATTGGAACATTAGCATGTATGATGTATTATCCTATTTAGATCTTTTCTTCCACTCAGTAGTTGGTGGTCATCATGAATTCTGATATTTTATTATTAGATCTATGTATTGCGCATGTTTTGTATATATTTGCTTTGTTTTTATGTGTTTATGTTTATATGCTGAGACACCATTAATTGGTATTAGTGCGCATGTCCATTTTGTTAAATATGTCACTGTGTCTTTAAATCAGGACTATTTATGTGCAGACATTCAGAGACTGAGGCACTACTTTTTTACCCCTGAGGAAGGAAGCGCAGTCTTCCGAAACGCGTAGGGTGGTCCCAGGTATCACTGTGCGTTTTATACAGCGAATCTGATCCCCGCAAGCCGAGATGAGTAGCTCCCTCACTGGAGCACTTTTGAATTTGCCGCCATTAGCTCCCCACTTCACCGCGAGGAGCTGGTGTTATTGCGGTGTATGTCCGGTGACGCCGAGCGCTTCTGCGCATGTCCATACTACGGAGGACAGAGGGAAGGAGCTTAAACTGCTTGTTCTGCCCCTGTGAAGCTGAGATAGCTGCTACATCTACTGACTCCCCGGCAGCCAGACGATTACACGTGGCAGACGCCTAGGAGACGGGCAGGAGCTACACCGGTGTCGCATGAGAGTCGATACTCTCCAATTATCCACTGCCTGTTACCAGCTGGGCTCCAGTAAGCGGGTATTTCAGCTAGCTACAGGATACCATAGGGACTTCTCACATTGTGTGTTTTTAGTTGTACTGAACTATCAGTTATTGTATTAAATGCCTTTTTTACTTTTCAGTCATTTGTTTGTCTCAGCATTTGTTAGTTTTAGTGTTTGTTAGTGGTGTCACTATTTGTGTGTTTATGTCATTTACTGTATTACACTATGTTTGTTTTTAATTTTTTTTACATGATCTGACCGCCAACACGAGGAGGGCTCTAGTGGACATCTACTTCCATCAGGCTGCTCTATATCCTTTTATTTGGTGTAACTTGGGGCCTAGCGCCATAGATATAACATGTTCTGTTTTTATCTGTTCTCATATACCTAATCAAAACTAATTAATTTACTTACAATATCATAGTTAGACTGAATGGAAATCTTACAGTGTCTTTCTCAAAAGATGTCAATATAGTTCAAGCCTTTTGATCAACATACTTGTAAAAACCTTTTTGAAATGCTTGATACATTGTAGGCAAGTTTTTTTTAAATATACAGGTGGTCCTCAGGATCCGATGGTCCGCTTTCCGTCGAACGGCTTATCTGACCAGGCATAATGCAGTCCACTGGACGCATTATCCGATGTTGGAACCGCTTATACGACACTCACCGCCGCGGATTAACATGGACCACAATCCGACAGTCCATTTTCCGAAGGCGGTTTTCGGGACGCATTCCGTGTGATAAGGGAGGACCGGCTGTGCATATAAAAAGGAAAGAAAAAAATGTATCCGCTCGTACATTACCAATGGTGCTAAATCCAGATGACTTAAATTTGGGTGCTGCTCAAACCTCAAATAAGTAAAATATAGAAACATTTCAAAACAAAGGAAAAGGGTGGTTTATAGCAATCCAACATTAACAAAAGCTACAATTTCTAATGTGCAAATTCATTTATAAATGTTCTATTAGTTTGTATAATTGGGGCCCCCTATATACAGTATACATTTTTATGATTTATTGTGTTTTCAGGGAAATGTGATAGATTTTTGAATTAATACACGACTTTGCACATTAGATATGATTGCTTTGGTTAATGCTAGAGTCCTATGTCCAACTTTTTTCTGTATTTTTTCCCCAAGTTTTTAAATGTACACAGCGGCTAATGCCAGCTCAGATCCACTAGTATGCCAAAATAATATAGAACATACAGAATTCTTGTGTGTGTCAAGTAACTGGACAACTGTTTAGGAACAAAACATTTCCGATAATACTTATGACATAAACGGCTCTATTGTAATAAAACCTGCAGGCCATTGGGCTCTCAGATCATGACTCTCAATGTCTCTTAAGATCATCCACTGGCCCCTGCTCTATACCCTGTGAAGCCCCTTCCCAGAGCTGGAGAGGAGATCGACCCCATTAAAATGATAAACTTTTTCTCAGCACCAAGAAGCAGCTACTCAGAATATTGAGAGCCAAGAGAAGGGTCATCAGTGTGCCAGAGATCGTGCCACCACCAGGGCACCGAAAAGGTTAATAAAAAATGTAATGTTCACAGTCTAAAAAAGAAATGATATGAATGTTTTAGGCATTGCTCTTCTGAACCCGTTTCAGCCATTCTTATCTTTTATAGCGTACTACTGCAGTATAAACAAACCTCAGGGCACTGATGTATAGCAAATTACTTTCATTTCAGATTACTGCTCTTATATTTTGCTATGGAGATGACTCTGTGGCATTTAACAGCCTGATTTCCATGTTTTTTACTTTAGCGTTTCTAATCGGTTTGTGGCTCTCCAGCATGGCATACATACTGTACCTGGAAAACTAAATAAGGTAAAAAAAAAAAATCAACTTCAGAAAAATTAACCTTGAATCTAAAAATATTCGCAGGTGCAGCAATCAGTAACATTGAGGAATTAAAGCTGGTGAATACGTGAAGCTAAAATGAAGTGCAATTTGCATATGATATGAGATTTTGTTCCATCCAATCAAGGAAGGAGTCATTTAGACTTTATTGATTTTTTAAAAATCTTATTTACCACACATTCTCACTGTTTTATAGGCAAAATGTATAACATATGTCAACCAAATGAATAATGCATAACATATGTCTTCCAAAGAATCTCTGGGACATAACACCTAGGTCGCTCCCCAATATGCCTTCTCTGCCGCTATCCACTAAGCCAGTGTGGATGGGGTTAAAAGCATGAGGAAAAAAGTCACTTCAAAGACCAGCTGGAGATCCTTAGCCCCTCCCCAGCATGCCTGCCGTGAGGTCCAGGTCTGTGCTATGCTGCTGTTTCATTCTACCAAACAATTTCTGGGACATAACACCCACGTCTCTCCAAAGGCTACAGCCATAGGGTTTTGCCATCGGCTGATGTTTGGTAATGTTGCAGCTGTTCTAATGCATTCTGAAACTCATCAGCCCTCTCATCCCCTGTACCCAATGTTTCAACCTATCTTGCCTATAGATTGTAAGCTACTGTACTTCAGGCAGGACCTCTTCTGACAACAGATTGCAGCCCTATCTTGCCTCTTCTAACACAATTTCAACCCTGTCTGTAAATGTTATATAGGCCCATAATCATATCTCTAACTGTCCATGAAATGGCTGCAAACTGAATGTACAGTATAATCTTTGTTCATTTAATGCAACCATGTATTATTATTATTATTATTATTATTATTATAATTCTGGCTGTTCCTGTCTCATGTGTAACAAAATAATTGTATTTACTTGTAGTTGTTCTCAAACTGACTGTAAAGTATTGTGATGCCCCCGTAAGTGGAGGCTTGTATATAAATAAAAATAGATGACGATTGATAACGCCACAAAATCCAACAAACTGGGCTCTCTACATGTCAGCAAAACATAAGTATGAAATACTGCAAGTCATTTAATTATGTTTTTATTTTACTGTCAAGGTATTATCACTAGTGGTCAAAGTATGATGATACTAGGAGGGTAAAAAGTACCCCCACTGTTTTTTTATTTTTAACAGTACCACTGCTTTTTTTTTTAAATAAACTTCCAATTTGATTTATTTTTTAATAATCATTAAAATATAAGAGTTTAAATAAAATAATTATTTCAGAAGGGGCCTCTCCCTTGCGGTTTCATGGCATAAATACTGTGAAACTATTTCTAAAAAGGGCTTTACCCAATGTTACACAGGTTTAGAACTTATCACAACCACCACTAATTGTTACTATGTACTATTTTATTTTTAATTTCTGTTTCCTCCCCACCCCCCACAAAGTACTGGTGCAAATTCAGTTGCAAAAAATGTAACTTGTTACCTTCAAGGAATAGCTCATGTGACATAATAATGTAACACATAATGGGAAAAAGGAGTCTCTACCCTGAAGAGTTTACAATCTAAGTGGTAAGTAGGGAGAACTTGCAGAGACAGTAGAAGGGTGTTCTGGTAAGTGCGTTTGGAAGGGGCTAAAGTCAGTGCATCTGAGATGTATAGTATCAGCCAGTGTGGCTAACCAAATGCTACAGTACATTCAAGAGGTGTGTTTTAAGATGTCTTAAAAGGGGTGTAGCCAGGCTGGTTTCTGGCTACCAGTCTACCCTCACTGGCAGTAAGTCCTGGTAAGAGCAGGCCTGCCAGTAGTAATCATGGGTTTTCCCCACTCCATGAAGTACCTTTAGTGAAAGGGGGAGGAGGTAGAGCCATGTCTGAGTATGCCCACTCGTGGGTCAGACTTGGTTGTACTTAAGGGGCATTGCCACCCAAATGCAGTAGTGCCTCTCCCCACTTGAGAGAGGCAGGTCACACAGCAGAGTGCCTGAGCATTGGGCCTTCTCTTTTCCTCTTCTCCCTCGGGGGTGAGTGTGGACCTTTCCTCTGCCTCTGTTGGGCAGGCCACCCAACAGAGGCAGAGGAAAGGTCCACACTCACCCCCGAGGGAGAAGAGGAAAAGAGAAGGCCCAATGCTTGTGAGTGTGGACCCAATAAAGCCGTTCCTGTTCATATACCATATACCTCCTGCCTGATGTGTGATCTTACTGGGGAAGGAGAGGGCGTATTTCTATCGTAGGGGATCGCCTCCATACATCTGGAGCCTACGGCAGATGGAGGCACTGCACTGCTAGAGAACCACATGGGGTATGTACCCCAGAAAGCTGTCCTGCGTCCCCACATCAATCGGCTGACAACTCATCCTTCCTGATTTCCAACAGGTAGTATGCACCACACATGCTGTAATGGCAGAGTATCCTACCGGGTGGGGGAAATACCGTTACAGAGAGAGAGAGAGTCCTAGTCGGATATTGAGAGGAAGGGCTGTATCTCTTACCTCCCAAGTCACTATCTCCCTGTGCCTCAGGCACCAAAACTAAATTGAAAATCTTCAGGACAAGGACTCATTATGCCTTTCAAATTCTATATACTGATGTAGCAGGTGTTATTTCTCGCATTAATGCACATTAACATGAATAATAATTATAAAAATGACGTTTGCGTTGAGATAATGTATGTATTACCATTTGTTTCAATAGCTCTGCAGAAAAATCTTGCGTTAAATAACACTGTAGCGTTAACACAATGCATTGCAGTAACAACAGAGTAATAACACTATCTACATCTGTACCTAGTAACAAAATTCTACATCCACTACCAAGAACCTTCCTTCAAAAATAAAATTCCAGATCCCATGTCCTAACTTAAGCAAGGAATCGTCGGCTGGGTTCCGTTCTTATTCTCATAACGCATCATCACAGAGTAAAAATAACACTCTTTAAAACCTATTTAAGTTATACTTCATGGCTATCTAGTCCAAACTCATGTTCCGAATTCGTCACACCTGACGAAGAACCCTGCAATGTTCGGAAGCTTGTAACGTATTAATAGAGACGGGCGGAACTGGAAATCTGTTACGGGGGCTTTTTCCCTAAAAATCTGTTACCCAGTATTTCCTGAGCTTTCCCTTCAAAATCAATTCTGCGGGGTAAAACCTGTCTGTTGATTGGGTATTAAACAATCTGAGCGATTAATCCAAATAATTAATAATAATTCATCCAAATCCATTGGGTACAATCCAGGAGGAGTTTTAAGAATCCGCACTCAGATTCCATATTGAATCCAAAATCCACATTGCTGATTGTAAAAAAATCTGCCCTCTCTCTCTTCTCCTCCTCCCCCCCCCCCCCCCCCCTCTCTCAGATGTAATCTGAGTGCGGCTTAACAACCATCCGACCGAGGACTACTAATCCTCCATGTAGATTTTCAGTGACAAAAAAAAATAATCCGGAGAAGGCGGATTGGACTTTTTTGAGACTGATATGCAGAAATCTGCGTACTAAAGGAACCGGCCGATCCAAGGCAGATCAAAAGCCCATATCTAATTATTACCTGTCTGGTAGTCCAATAAAAGGTATTGGACCAACTACATACTCCCTCTCCCTCCTTTGTTATTTAACAGCATGGAAGAAAGGAGTACAGGCAGTCCTCGGTTATCCGACACAATGCGTTACTCAAAATGACGTTGGATAGCGAAACGTTGTAAAGCGAACCACATTTTCCCACAGGTGCACTGTTTAAATGAAAGGTTCCTTTCCTGAAGGCATTTTTAACACTAAAATACACCAAATATTTTATGCAAGCTATAAGATATGCAGCACACACATAAATTATATAATGTATATACTGTATTATATATATAATATAACATAATAAATAATATATTATATAGTATCAAATAATATTATATAGTATAATATTATATATATGCTCTTACGGCGCTTTGCAACGTTGTTTATGTGAAATGTGTATATATATATATATATATACACATACACAACGTTGCAAAGCGTCGTAAGAGCGTTGGATAAGCCGTTTTGGCGTTGTAAAAATGAACATAGGTATGCATTGCACAGCGTTGGATAAGCCATTCGTTGTAAAGCTAAGCGTTGTAAAAGGAGAATTGCCTGTACTATACAGTAACAAGGCAGCCCACATTTATTTATTCCCTAATCAGTGTGTGAGCTGCCAATCCTTTGGTTAATTCTGCTTCACAATCATAGGCTAGCCATACCGTATAAATTTTGGTCAAATCATCTGTAGGGCACCTGATATCCTCCCTTATCACAGAGATTCAGATATTAGATTACATATATTAGATTATTAGCTATTACCATCAGGCAATATAAATCCGCATGTATTTTCTAGCAGGCGTAATATTGATGGGCAAAAAAGAACGATTCCTGCGCTCCTACCAATTGGGCTACAATAAAATAATAATCTCATGAAAAAAGGGTTATTTTGTTAAACCATTTGGCCAAAGCATTTATAAGCCTGCATGCCACGACAAGGCATAACCGTATGCAGGAACCTACACTAAATATATGTCATAGTTGTCCCATGGACTAGTGAAAAAAATGTGTGAAAGCCCCGAAGGGGTTAAATAAACATAAGCTTATGTGAGTAGTGCAATTAAAATCTGGCTGAAGTAATATTGATGTGAGAGGCTCATCTTACCACAGTATTTTCTTTTTGCTCATAATTTGGAAACGCCAGGCACACACAGCTTCTACTAAGTTACTGTTAACCCCACAGATTTCCATACAAATGTAGCATCTTGGAGCAATGCTTCTTTATGCATGGGGAAAATCATCAAAGTTGACTCCTTTTAAAAAAAATGCCGAATGGCCCTTGTTTTTATTTATTTTTACGCTGTAGGAGCAATTACTGTTTCACCTCATTTGCAATTTTCTGATTTAATTGAAAATAAATGGAATGAGGTATGGAAGCATAAAAAAGCCATCACACGCAGAGGAAAGCCATAACGTCAAGTAATGTCAGACACTTCCCTAATAAACTGCTCCAGCCATTCACAAAAGGGGAACAAATATATTTTTAAGCACAATATCGATGAAGCTTTTAATGAAGCAGCCCCAGCATTGCAAAGAATCAAATTATATCGTTAGCTTCCGTCCATTATAGTTACATTGAAACATTTCTTGATATAATGATATGGACAAGTACAAGCCTCGACGTGGTTATCTAAGCTTTAATACAGACCCTGAAATAGGGGACAGGGAGAGAGGAAGGGAGACTGAGCAGGGGTGCTCAGCTCCAGTCCTAAAGCCCCCGTGAACAGGTCAGGTTTTCAGGATATCCCAGCTTCAGCACAGGTGGTCCAATCAGAGGCCCAGTCTTTGACTGATTGAGCCATCTGTGTTGAAGCAGGTACTCATTTTGTATATGTATTGGGGTGGTGGGGGTATTTTGTATATGTATTGGGGTGGTGGGGGTATTTTGTATATGTATTGGGGTGGTGGGGGTATTTTGTATATGTATTGAGGAGGTGGGGGTATTTTGTATATGTATTAGGGTGGTGGGGGTATTTTGTATATGTATTGGGGAGGTGGGGGTATTTTGTATATGTATTGGGGTGGTGGGGGTATTTTGTATATGTATTGGGGTGGTGGGGTATTTTGTATATGTATTGGGGTGGTGGGGGTATTTTGTATATGTATTGGGGTGGTGGGGGTATTTTGTATATGTATTGGGGTGGTGGGGGTATTTTGTATATGTATTGGGGAATTGGGGGTATTTTGTATATGTATTGGGGAGGTGGGGGTATATTTTATATGTATTGGGGAGGTGGGGTATATTTTATATGTATTCGGGGGGCACGAGGGTATTTTTTATATGTATTCAGGAGGCGTGGGGGTATTTTTTATACAGTATGTATGCGGGGAGGCGTGGGGTTTGCATCTTTTAAATTGTGTCATTTCTTTTTGGACAAGCCACCTGGCAACCCTATATACCAACAGTAATGGGAGAAGAAGCAGCGCAGGGATTAAATGTGCCGACTGTAAACAATGACACCGAGTTTGAATCAGGGGAACCTGGTTCAATTCCTAGTATCAGCTCCTTGTGACCTTGGGCAAGTCGCTTTATCTCCCCGTGCCTCAGGCACCAAAATCAGAGATTGTAAACTCATCTGGGCAGGGACTGTGTCTGTAACAATCCTATGTGCGGTGTACTGCGTGCTATACTGAAATTGGGACGCGCTTTGAGTCCCATTGGCAGAAAAGCACTGCATGAACAAAAGTTTATATTATTTAACCAGTTAAACACGTTTCTGTGTATTTATAAGTGGTTGACAGATCTGTAGCATGGCATTTATCCAATCTCAGTTATCATATAAGATGTACGCTGTAATTAGGTGATAGCAATAACGTTGTTTTTCTTCTCCTCTGTCATGTGACCAGAAGTGTGACCGCCCTGGGTTTCATCTCAACAGCAGCTAAAAGCAATTGTAAAAACAAAAAGCTAACACTCACTTTGGCATTGAAAGATGCTATATAAAGTAAAGCTATCACTAGTCAGCTGCGAGAGGGGGTGAACGTGAATGGGGTTAATTGGCAACCTACAGTATGGCAAGGTTTTGATCCCAAATGATATTGTAAGGGAGAACCTCTGCCCTCATTTTATGTAGCGCATTCCATTCTAATATACAGGACAGCACTCGGTCTTCCGAAGCTACATTGCAAAGGCTAGATTATTCTGTCCATTAACAATTGATGCGGTCTGTTTTTGGACACCAACGACTATTCTTTTGTAGCCGAGCTCCCCCTCCTTACCTCTGGTGTGGGGAGGGATGCTGCAGAGTTGATCGGAACGCCGGAGCTCCGCGGTGGACCCGGAGTATTTGGCCGCCATCTTAGATGATCGCGCATGCGCAGAAGCAGCGGTGCACGTGCGCAGTAGAGAAGTTGCAGTGGCCATCTTAGGTGGCTCCGCATACACCATTGCGGGACTACATGTCCCAGAATCCCCTAGGAGGGAGAGATATATGGGGGGGTGTGCTATATATAGCCTCCTATCACTCTATGGTGACATTACTGGTCACAAGATCATCTGGGGAGTGGCAATCCTTTCTGCAAGTCATCCTGCATCACATGATGGGCAGGGGCGTAACTCTGTGTGAACCCATACAGCTAACCCTCTAGCGTCCTAAACCCTTAGACTGCCATCGTAGTCCCCACAAAGGGGGCTACATTCTTACCTGTACCAATCAATCAGTTGCAGTTGCATTAACACCCTTATCTGTTGTCTTATATAATAGAATTTGTTCTATTTGGTACACAGTAGGCAGGCACGGAGAATGAGAGAGCATTATTTGACCGTTTTAGTATTTATAAATTATCATTATTAATTTTGCTATACTGATGGTAAATGACTTACTTTAATAAAAAGCGAAAAAACAAACAGCCCAGATTAAGATTTGGGAAACAATAAATAAATCAAATGCAAATTTTCCTCATAATCCAAAACCTTTCGAAGAGTTTTAGCTAAACCATAACAAAGGGGCAGGCAGGTACACATCTCTTCTGAATATGGGCTTGTATGTTTTTACCATAGGAAAATATTAATGCTAATATCATAATGGAAAGGTGCCCTGCAAGAAATTTTGCTGTAGGCTTTACTTTACAAAAAAAAAAATGCTTTCTTGTTAAAAGAAACAAATAATTTATTAAAACAATAATATATATATTTTTAAATAGTTCAGTATCATCATAGATATTTTTCATTTTGAAAAGAGAAAGAGGATTTACTCACAAACATCAAAACCACAGCCATATATTGAAATCCCACCTAGCGAATGGTTAAACTCTAGATTTATTGTTATACGCAGAACAGGCCATAAAGAACAGATATGTGCTCCTCCATCTGAAGGTTATCTGCTTTTGCATGAGTTATGTCTGCCTTCTGCAATCCCAACTCTTTATCCAATAACTCCTTTGAAAAAAGAGAGCGGTGCAGTATTTAAAAAACCCCACTGATAAGTCTAAAATGAGTGTCATGTTTTATTTCATTCACTGCAATAAGACTTAAAATTGCACCTTTTTAGAACTAGAGATGGACCAATGTTTGGGGTGGATTTGGATCGGCCGGTTCCTTTGGTCCGTGGATTAACGCGAATCAGTCTCAAAAAGACCAATCAAAACGGTTCGGATGTTTTTCTTTCTATCACTGACAATCCACATGGCAGATTAATAATCCGCAGTCGGATTGTTATTAATACACCCTCAGATTAAATCCGAGGGGAGAGAGGGCAGATTTTTAACAATCAGCAGTGCAGATTTCAGATTCAATATGGAATCTGAGTGCGGATTCTTACAAATTCACCCAGATTGTATCCAAGGGCGGATTCAGATTAATCACTCGGATTATTTATTAATTATTTATTTATTTGGTCCAATCGAAACCCACGGAATTCCGGGGAACACATTTAGACTGGTTCGCCCATCCCTAGTTTGAAAATTTTAAAAAGGGTCTAAAGCTGCTTCTTCCTAAAGAAAGAAGACCCAAAATCATAAATGGAGCAATTAATGCAGCTGACCAGCTGTACTGTGGGGATCAAGTGTAATGTATTTGAAAAGGCACCAGGACCAAGCACTACACAGAATCACGGTGAAGGGTCTGCTAAGAGTCCTTGATTTGAGTCTAATAAGGAGGAGACGCATTATTAGAGTATTGCTTCCTTATAACCATGGGCAGGTCATGTTAGCCCATGTGAACTCGGAGTATTCTAAAGGATATGATCCCTCAAATCTCAGAATGGGACATTTGGTCGGAGACATTTCTCCACGAACAAACGACCGCAGCCGATCTGTTGCTAGCACCTCCGCTGCCAGCCGCATCGAAGGTAAGTTTTACTGGTTAGGGTAGAGGGTTAATTTAAGGGTTTTAGCTGTGAGGGTAGGAGGTTCACTTCAGGGGTTCAGATAAGGGGTTAATGTTATTAGGGTAGGGGGTAGTGTTAGTATTAGGGATTAACATAAGGGGCTTTTAGGGTAAGGGGTAAGGTTAGTCATTTACCTTGGCGGCAAAGCGGACGGTGTCTCAGTGTCCCGGCGGCAGGATGAGTCACGGTAAACTGTTGGTGGTCATATCACCAACCAAATGTCCTATACAGCTCAAATAGAGCGCACATACAGACATAGCAGACGTCATTACCTCTGTTAAAGAAAGTTAAAGAACGGCTTGAATAAAACGTGTTGGTAACATTGTTATCTACCATTCTTTTCAATAGCATAACGGTTAACAAACGCGCTCAGGCCCATGCCTAAATTATGTGCCGCCCTTAGGCAAGCACTAATAAAGATGCCGGCCCCCCACCCCCTCCCAATTCTTGAACACATTTTTCCCCCTGGGTAGGAAGCAGGGGGTCTCCGGAGCTGAACCGCATTTATTTCAGCTCCAGGGACCCCCTGCTTCCTGAGATATTTACCTCCTTAGGGGGTGCCAGTATCTCCTGCTCAGGTTGGGCCAATAAGAAGACGAGACATCACAGGCGGCTTCCTATTGGCCCATGTGATGGGGGCTTTAAACCTGAGCAGGCGATACCGGCATCCCCTAAGGAAGTAAATATCTCGGGAAGCAGGGGGTGCCGGGAGCCGAAATAAATGAGGTTCAGCTCTGGAGTCCCCCTGCTTCCATCCTACATATATTTCAAAACTTGAATAAAAAGGAAAGCAGCAGCCCTGCTACATTTTCCTCTTGCCGCCTCCTGAGACCTTTGTGCACGAGCATTTTAGAATAAAAACAGATTACTTCTTCAGATGTTAAAGCCTTCTGATGGCTTCTAAATATAATCTCTGTATACCTTTTTTTTGTAACAATAAAATACATTACATCTGACAAGGAATCTAACCAAATGCAATGTTTTCTGCTGGACCGAGAAGTGTAGATGGCTATATATTAAAGCAGCAAATACATGTAAAATCTGTATATTTTATAAATAAATCTGTTCTGTAGTGTTTGATAATAGACTGTTTTTGTTGTTGTTTTTTTTCAACTCTTAGTGCCATTTTCCATGAATCTTAATATACTGAGCATCCTTTGACTTCTATAGCAGGTTTAGCCCAGCTCCCCAGCAGTGCAAGATCTTTGCAACACTTTCTTGTTTGTGATAATCTGTTGCCAATGTTTCCAGCAGTTTGAGCTGCAAACTGTAACAATACCTTGGTAATATCAGGATACATTGTAGCTGCTGAGTTACACTGACTGAAGGATTGATTGAAACTGAAAGGCGGCCATTATGTGAGGCGCACAATCAGAATTTTGACCGATTCATCACAGGAGCTCCAACCGATTGTCAGAGTAGGTAAGAATGTAGAATTATGCATGGTCACTTGATTTACATATTAAAATAAGAAAAGGGGGGGGGGGGAGTAGTATTGCTGCTTTAGTCCGCAAATTCTGGAATAACTGTAGATTATCATTTTTTATAATGTCTACTTTAAATACTTAGTTGAGTGTTCATTTAAATGTGGTAGACATCATCAATACTTAATGGTCATTCAGATGTGCTATTAATGATAGATACAACGTGTCACAGGTTACTGAATGAATAGACTCCTTGCAGGTGAATTGATGATTCTGAAACATTTTATCAAGGTTGTGGAGCACATGGGATTGATTAATAGGCACTCCCGTCCTATATTCTAAGGGATAATGAATTAAAAGACCTTTCTTTAGAGGTACAATCCTACTTACTGTACCAGCATACATTGGAGTTTCTCCAAAGCAAAAGCAATGTCCCTACCAATTTTACCCTGTTTCAGAATGTTAGGTGTATTAACAATCTCACTTTTCCAGGGGTCCTGTGATTTCTACAATCACAAAGACAATACTTGGAAACATTTGTATTACTTTGCCTTTGTTTTCACATCACTATTAGTCGCACCAATACGTTTATTATAACACTTGTAACACTCCTTTTCGTCACATACACTACTTCACGTTGTATTGTATATTTAAAGTTTTATTTTCACTTTAAATCACTATTTATTATTATATGTGTGTGTTTAAGCGCCCTTACCAATCACCTTTCGATATTTGCAAAATTAACAATCTCGACAAAGTCTGGATTCCTAAGAACCTAATAGAAAATTTTATCCGCCAATGCCAGGGAGAAATCAAGTCAAACAAACACTAGTGCAGGGGTGGCCAAATCCAGTCCTCTAGGGCCACCAACAGGTCAGGTATTGGTCATGCCATACCAGGCACTCTAAAGGTTAATATCTGTGCTTTACAATATTTGATGGTGTGGCAATACCAATGGCTACTGGAAGAAAAAAGCCGGTCTGCAAATATAATGCAGAGTAGTGTACAATAATGGAATTCAATAGCAAAATCTCTGTTAGACTACACAAATGAAGCCAGAATAATAGTGTTTTAGTAAGTACCCACAGTATGCGTAATCTATTGTCATCTATATGGTGAAATACTGTGTAATTATCATTGACGGCTATAGAAATCTGTGATATATTGTTAAATACTGTGCAAGAATTTCCACTGGATGCTATTAAAAACATGCAATATGTTGTAAGATTGCTACAGTATATAAATTGAGCATACTGTAGGTGATAAGAGTAGAGATGGACGAATCCGCTTCCCGGATTTTCTCCCATTTCCCCCCCAAAATCCATATCGCGGTGTAAAAATCTGCAAATGTATTTGGTCGTATTTTATCTTCACGGATTCATCAAAAACCACGATTGGATACAACCGGGGATACGGGTTGCGGACTCCGCAGAGTGTGTCGGTGTCCGCGGAGTGTATCGGCATTAATAATAATAATAGCAAATCTGCAAAACGCGAATCGCCCTTTTTGAGATAGATCCGCAGAAATAAGGAACCGGCCGATCCAAATCCGCCAAAAAAATGTGCCCATCTCAAGATAAGAGTTCTTGTTTAAAAAAAAAATATGTCCGTTAAGTTGTACAATATTGTCAGCCTAGAACCACAAAATCCTGAGCAAACAGCAAGATCCCTTCTGCCCAAGCCCGAGATCTCAATTTAGCGTTTAATTGTCAGCAGTCAGTCATGTGTGGTGCCAAGGTGTAATTATTTATAGCAATGCGACACTGCTTATTGCAAACGATGTGCAAAAGAAGCACTTGTTAATCATTGTTTGTTTATTAAGTCTTAAGTAGCCAGCACAAATTGAACATGTAAACCAAATTGAAAAAAGGTATTCGGTATCAATTACCTGGGTGTGCTGTGCATGTGAGCCCATGTGAGTAGGACATGGATTCCATGACAGTCAATCGAAGCAAATAAATTACATCTTAAGTATGATCCCATCACATCCCTGGTGTTGTTATTATTAGCCAAGTTGGTATAAAGAAATCAGAGAATACATTTTCTTACCACTACAACTCTTGAGGTTGCATTTACTGTACTAAGCCTGCAGACCCAAAGCTTTGTAACATTCCATCCAGGCTGCTACTGCATCTTCTGCACTCTGGCATTCTCTAATAATATAATAACAATAATATATGTATCAATATAATGTTTTACATACATGTAAATATATTAATTAACACGGAAGTGATCCCCGACATGGAAATGTTTGAGAACGCCGGCCGGCACTAAGCCCTGAAATAATTCCTACATCATTAACAATTATTAACTACCTCTATAGAGAATCCAAGTTAATGATCATTAATAATATGTTAATATCCTAGCATAGAGAATAGACCTATTAAGCTCCTATTTAGTGTGCCCTATATACAAAGGCTCTGAGCTCTATTCAAATTAATTGGGTTAAGAGGTCTCTTGGACATGGAGAAGTTGCTCCACGGAATATTGCATGAGGGCGTTAATCTCTCTCTAATGTTTATCCAGTCGGTCTGTGCTTGGCCCCTTAACTCAAGCGTGCCCTCTCTCTTCTCTAGAATATCTGAAGAAGACACACATGTTGGATTGTTAATGCTGGTCCAATAATGAGATAGCCACAGCCTGTACACTATTGTTGCCTACACTCTGTGGAGAATTGATCTTTCTCCTGCTATCTCTATGCTGATGTTACCCTCTCTTAGGAGAGGGAGAATCCACCACTTGGAGCATGGAAGAACGCACACTAGATTATTCATTAATTAAAGGTTGTAGGAAAGGGGTGCTCAACACCACCAGTCCTCAAGACCCCCCAACAGGTCAGGTTTTCAAGATATCCCTGCTTCAGCACAGGTGGCTCAATCAGTCCCTGTTTAAGCTCAGGTGGCTCAATCAGTCCCATCTTAAGCACAGGTGGCTCAATAAGTCTCTGCTTCAGCACAGGTGACTCAATCAGTCTGAGGACTGGAGTTGAGCACCCCTGTTGTAGAAAACGGTCATAGTCAGGAATTATCATCACAAAACTCAATGCGGCTGGATAACTTTTGTTAGAGTTCTGGGAGACCAAAAGGCACAAAAATGATATAGCTATTTTTGTTCAGGGATGTGTATATTCACTAAGTGCGGGCACTTTCACTCGTGATTCGGTTTCTAACATGTTTTCCTCTTTTGATTTGGATATTGACAAAATTAGATTGGTTTGGTTTTGGATTCTTACCAAATTCTGGAGAGAAAAAAAACTTAAAAAAATGGCGGTAAGACACAGATCCAGAGTCTTATAAAACAAGTCACAGGACTAACCCTACCACTAGACCCACTGACCCTGGTGCTGAACAAACCAATCTCAGATCTTCCCCCACCAATGTCCAAACTAATAACGTCAATTTTGACTGCAGCCGGATGTGCCATTTCGGCCGCATGGAAGCAGATCAAAGCCCCATCTAGAGCTACGGTCATAAGAAGGATCAATGAAGTAATGTTGATGGAGAAATTAACTGCCCTCATCCAAAAAAAAGTACCCCAATTTTTGAATACCTGGGATCCCTGGCTGACAAAATAACCCCAACCGAAAAGAGTCGCGGAGATTGGAAAGCACCCCCACTCCCCCCATTTTCCCCCCTCCATGGAGCCAGGAAGGGAAGAAGATGAACCAGAGTCTGCTGGAAGACAATCCCCCCTTCCCTACAGCTCCCCTCCACTAAACCCCTGTATGTCCTCTTCCCCCCTCCAATCCATCCCCAGTTATTCCCCTCCACCCAGAACAAAGAAAAAGATATGCGGACACTTTCAGTATGCCAAAAGCTTTATGGTCATGGGATCATGACACCCATATGTGTACTGTACTTACTGTGTGTACCCAATAAAAAAATTGATACAAAAAAAAAAATGGCGGGAAAATGCAAAAAAGAAGACATGAAAAAAAATGCCTAAAATCATAAAAACAATGACAGTAAGAAAGATAGTATATATATATATATATATATATATATATATATATATATATATATATATATATATATATATATATATATATATATATGAAAATCTCTCTCATAATTATTATTATTATTATTATTTTTAAATATGTCCATTGTTGAGATGGGCATTTGGCCTGGTGTTCTGGTTCTGGTTCTAAACAATGTTGTGTTTTGGCTCTAAAATATTGAAGGTTTTAGTTTTGTGTTCGGTTTTGGAATATAAGGTTCTGGTAGGTTCTGATTCCATACAGTACACACACGCCCATCTCTTATATACACTGTAGTACATTTTCTCTGCAACCGTATTTTTGTGAATACTTCCTGAAACCCAGAAGGTGCCAAGTCCAACTTTATCTGCAGTTTTTCTGATCTTTATTACTTCTAAAGGGCCATTCCACAGAACAATTCAAATATAGAAATATGTAAGGCACCAGCCTTGAGGTACTTTACTTATATATTAATTATATAAATGTTTTATTTATTTTTTACTTTTTCATCCTGGTCACATACTGTAGGCCCCGAACTTTCTTCATCCCATTGTCATATATCATATAGTGAGTACGCTATTGATGGATTTGGGACAATGACAAGCAAATAAGCACTCTGAGTGAGTCACTTTTAGCTTCCCAACCATTTAAAGCACGGATATTTCCCTAGATAAAAGACACTGTTTTTGTCAGTTTGGACTCATTAGTTTGGTCTTCAGTTCTGGTTCTGTGGCGTTTACACAATACCACCTTACTGATTTCGTAATTGTACCTCACTGATGCAAATGCATATGTAATATGAATAACCACAACGAGCATTGGCAATAATGTGGCAATAAAGGAAACGTGTGCCTATGTACGAAATGTAACAAATGACTATTATAGCACCACATGTACACATGTCAAACTCCATTGCTCGTGTGCGCACATGTACTAACCTCAAATTTCTCCTGCTGCTCCAAAAATATATATTTTTCATTTGTTTTGGCGCACACAAAATCAATTAAAAGTGCACCAAAATGGTCCAGCGAGTTAAACTTGGCGTACACCCTACAAACACTCTTAATAGAGACAGCGCAAAATTAAGTTGCTATTGTACATATCAATGGAAAATGATATCTGATATAGCATAGGTGTTTCATTATAGAGGTTAACAAATTTTATTATTTTCAGAGTATGGCTATTCTAAATAATATTACACCAGGGATGGCCGGCCAACTCCGGTCCTCAAGGGTCACCAACAGGTCACGTTTTAAGAATATCCCTGCTTCAGCACACTGATTGAGGAACATGTGCTGAAGCATGGGTATCCTTAAAACCTGACCTGTTGATGGCCCTTGAGGACCTGGAGTTGGCCAGTCCTGTATTACACCAAGTCGATATTTACTAACACTAGCTATACAAAAAAGAAAAAAATCATCATTCTGTTTTCATTTAAATTGCATCAATCAGGTATTTAACATGAGGGAATCAAAAATACTTTCACACTGTTAATTGTGCGCCATATGGATCACGTCACGTAATGACATTCATAAACACGGCGCACATTTCCGAAGTTTTGTATTACTTTTTAGCACTGACATTTCGGACACAACAAAATTAGAAAAAAAAAAAAAAAAGTTATATTTGTATCTGGGGCCCCTGTACACTGGCGACACACTTTATTCGAGCTTGGCTAGTCCCACGAATTCGGGTATACCCGGGTGTATTGAGGTTTGTGACTGTTTTCTGCCCGAGTGCATTGAGTTATTTTCCAAGCAGGGATTGAAGCATTTTATTCCCGCTGGCTGCAATACTGCACAGTATATATATATATACTGCATTACAATTCATGAATTTATGCCATCTGGTAGACACGCGAAGCATTGCAGCCTATTAAATCCTAATCATTATCATTTAGCAGATCAGCCGCCCGTCAGCCAGGCATGAACCCAGGCTGGGAAGGCAAACGCAACGGGGCTTGTCAGAGGTGAGGAGCGGCGCATTCCAGGTATCTGCCAGGTACATACTGGGTATTTGCTCGAATAAAGTGTGTCGGTGCAGTAAGTCTTCTTAATAGTATGGCAATGTTACAGACGCAGCGGCTGTTATTTGAACATTTCACGGGGCCGTTTTCGTGTGCTCAGCTGTATTCCACGCGGCATTCACGCGACCAAGGCCACAGGGCACACGTGTTTATAGCGTTTGCTTTGTTTGAATTTCATGGATTCTGTTTCTTTGGGTGCAAATCTTCGCGTATCCGTGGCAGAAATTAATTAATTGTAATGTGTACAGTGCTGTGCTACTGTGTCAATTTCAGGTGTTTAAAAACCAGAAAACTAAAATGCCATTTTCTGCGCGCGCGTCTTAAGGCGGGAAGGTTGGAAGAAATCCCGCGCCATAACATGGGTATTCCGAGGTATGCAACGTGTGAAGTGTTCGAATAACGGCCGCTGCATCTGTAACTCCTCATGGAGGTCATCAAGGGGTTAAAATTGCCTTCCTGGTACTAGGTTCTGCGCTGTAAAAAATACTGCTGTTTTATATCACGCAAATCAAAACTGTAATGACAGCTAAATCAGGGCTTGTCAATTATTGCAAAAATTAATTAATCTGTTAATGCAGACATTGATTAAATTGTACTCCAAGAGGCGTGCAGACAGGGGTGATCCATTAATTTTACTCGAGATGACAGCCTCACAGGCTCAGCAAATGCTTTTTCTCTCAAAATACTTTATGGGTAGTTGCGTTTGCTGTCGCTGTTAATCTGATTTTATTAGACAGAGACGCTCCAACGAATTTCGCTTTACAGATTGTGGCTTTGAAGAGGGAAGCATAAATTATTTGTGGAAGGGAATCATCGGAGATTTGAAAAGTAATATTATGTGGCATATCAAACTTTAAAAGCTGCTTTCACTCTTAGAAATATACACTTAGAACCGGTTTATAGAACCGGTTTATAGGTTGTCTTAATTACTTAATTTATTGTATCATTCCCTGGCGTCTATACCTTGTCATATATCATGTTTTTCCTCTATCCATCTCCTCCTCTCATTGGCCCAGATACACAAAAGGGTGCTAAATGTTAGCCTGCCTCAGCACCCGACATGCTAAGACTTAGCACCCTTTGTGGATCTGAGCCATACTATGAAACCATTTATTTGCGAAAACGTAGTACAACGCGATCCGTTACAACGCGAATCCACTTATAGCGCGATGCACGGGTGGCTCTCAATTTTCGTATGTATGAATACTTTAGAACACGATTATTGGCGTCTTAAATACTTTGTTGTACAATGCACACAATTGTACATTATTTCTAACGCGATCCGCTTATAACACGATGTGATTCTTTGGACCCCAAGCACAGCGTTATAAGGGGGTTGAGTTGTAAAAGGATTCTTTGTTCCATATTCACTATATAATGTTTTAGGTCACAATACCGGCTGATCGATAGAGTTTATTTTTCAAAGGGGGTCACCAAAGCGAAATAGTAAAAAAAAAAAAAAATACCACTAAACACGAGAAGAAAAAAAGGAATCTGCTCCAGAAACCAATAGAATATCTACATTACTACATCTGTTTGGCAGTTTGCTTCAAAACTCTCTCTCCAACCCTTTTGTATCTGCTCTGTTTACCTGGGAAGGATTAGGGCTTTTGTGGGATGAAGAAGAGCTTGTAAGCAGCTTACTAGGACAGTTATTTTCTGATGAGCTGGCTGCCGGGTGTATCCTTCTGCCAAATGCCAATAACATCTCCTCCCCCAGAAGGTGTTATTTCTGGTTTATAACATTCACGCAGTGACAGTTATCATCCTCGCTGAGTAACACCGGCATTAATGATATTTGTTGGAAGCCGGCCCTGCTAAATACTAGCATCCCTTGCTTTTTTGACAGACTAAAACCATTCCGTGTCTTGAAGCATCCACTAGAAAATGAACGTTAAACAATACACAGTGTGACCGCAAACTTCCAATCGCATGGATCTGCAAAGGGAATGTATATACACAACAAACCAATTCTAGAAGCCCAGGGCTGCCAACAACTTTCCCCTTGTATTTAACCCATCCCCATTCTCAAAGAATTTTACCAGGAAGTGAAGGGGATATGGGGCCTCACGGCTCGATGCGGAAGATGAGCCCAGCTTCTCGTGGGCGCCAGCCAGATGCACCTGGATAGAGAGGACCCCTGCAACTGAGGAGAGCTGTCACCCCACTGCATAAGGAGGCCCTGACATCCCAACATGGGAGTTGGCCTGACTTTTGGACCGGCCAAATTTCCAACATCAGCCAGCCAATCGTGCCTCCAGAGCCACAGGACTCGGGACACTTGTCCTGGCTCTTTACCTCTCCTGTCCCTGTAGAAGGAAAATTAAGCTTTTTTTATTTTATTTTTTATCTGCCTTGGCTGTTCTTCAAGAGGCTTGCGTTCTCACCAGCTGTTTCTAGATTGCAAGCCTCCCGAATAACAGTACACAAATGCATACCATCCGTTTAAAATGTAGGGTAACTTTTTCACTAACACAAAATTAAAAGAGGGCCTGGATTACAGGCAGGCCTGCCACCAGTGTTTCATGGGGCCCAGGACAAAATTGTAACCCCAGGGCGCCAAGTGAATGACCAGGGAGGGCTACTTTCTGTCAGGACAACTTCTAGGTTGGGCCAGATGGGCCCCCACCCTTAGCCGCCGGGCCCGGGACAGTTGTTGAGCTGTGTGCATCAGCTTGTGATTAGGGGAGTGTCAATAGGAGGATTTAGGAAAGGGTTACATGATGCACTGATTATAATGAGATGGAGGGGCGTAAACGTTTCTGACATTTGCAAGAGTCAAATGACTGTATAATGACCATTTACAATACCTAATAGAAATCCCACTATGAGTATACTACCGGTAAGGAATCAGTTTTGCTTGCAACTTTTCCATGGCAATACAGCTCAACCCCGTTATAACGCGGATCCGCTTATAGCGCGGTGCAAGCGTGGCTCCCAGTTTTCGTATTTAGGAATACTTTACAACACGATTATTATTGTGTCTTAAATACTTTATTGTACAATGCATACAATTGTACATTATTTCTAACGCGGTCCGCTTATAGCGCGATGTGATTCTTTGGACCCCAAGCACAGCGTTATAAGGGGGTTGAGCTGTAGATTGTACACTAAGATCTAGAAGACTTCCACCAAACAGCTGAGTAGGTATGGGTTCTGCTTCAGGTTCAATCTGCAACTCAACTACTGACTGGAAAAAAAAAATCGGACAAATTCCAAGCAATGCGTCTCAAAAATTCAGCCATTGTTATTCATAATACACAATAAATGAGGTTCTTTTCCATTTTGAAAACAAGTTAAAAAAATATCTTTTTATTCATAGAAATAAAGAATATGCACTGTATTGTGTACACTTCTTTATTTTTTCTTCCCTCATCAAGAGGGGGTAAAATGTTATCGAGCAAGAAAAGTCTGCTTATAAAAAAGCAGCATATGGTTGGGTAGAAGTGATCTCATTATTGGTTAACTGATGCTCAGAATGCAGGTTTCAGACGAAGTTTAGGTTTCTCTTTTATTACATTTATTACATTGTATTGGTATCTTGCAGTTTAATTTCAGACTTTTTCCTGCAGGGGATACAAGGATTGTGTCTGAATCTAAGATAACTGTTAAAGGCTCAATATCTCAGCAGATGTTTAGCATTCTTAGCTGTTCTGTAATAACTTTATGGTGCTGACACTTGATGAAAAAGAGGCAAGAGCATTATGATCATGCTGCGATACCAAACAAATTAATTGCGGCATAATTGTTAAGACCTATGGGAGGAGCTATAGAAGATGGATTCATGTAAAAATGGTACACAAGCAGGGGGGGGTGGATTGGCGTATCGGACGTTCGGGCTTGCCATGGTGGGCTGGTACTGTGGGCAGTTCCCAGCGGTGGCTGGTAGCTCTGATGCTCCCGATACAAAAGCGCCAGACCGGTGGTAACTGCAATCCTCTCCCTCCTCCTGTCCGCGCTGGAAGTTGGGTGCAACTTTCCCCCGACTGGAGAAGGGAGCTGCAGAGTCCCCAGATTAGTGCCGGAGCAGTATTAGTATTAGGACCGGAGCAGTATGAGGAGACCTCCTCACCCCATGGTAAGATTGTTTGGAGGGAGGTGTGTGTTGGAGTGAGTGAGTGGAAGAGACAGAGAGTAAGTGGCAGAGAGAGAGGGGGGGAAGAGCGTTGTGTACGCATGGCGACCGTGACGTCACATGGCGATGCATTTCCATGACAACGTGATGTCACATGGCACTGCGTCATAGGAGGGCCGGTATGAGACAAATTGCCCATGCTGATAAGTGTCTGCAATCTGACCCTGTACACAATTCAAATGCATCCTTTGACTGTTGGAGGGGTTACAGCACCATAATGACCCAGTCCCTCCAGCACATTCCCTCAGAGTACATCTCCTTGATCGTGGTGTCACTGATGTTCCAAACAGACCAGCAGTACTCTTCCATTCCCTTGTCAGTTAGATCACGTTCAGTGCCGCAAAGGAGTGCCGAACACGATCTCATCCTAGAAAATGAGCTGAAGACCCATGACGTAGCCACTACATCATGCGGCCATTGTAATGCCAAGACCCCATAACGGGGTAGCCACTACATCATGGGGCCATTGGAATGCCAAGACCCCATAACGGGGTAGCCACTACATCATGGGGCCATTGGAATGCCAAGACCCCATAACGGGGTAGCCACTACATCACGGGGCCATTGGAATGCCAAGACCCCATAACGGGGTAGCCACTACATCATGGGGCCATTGGAATGCCAAGACCCCATGACGGAGTGGCTACACCATGGGTCACTCAAAGCGTTAATGGTTGTGATCATTTTCATGTATAAATAGAATGAAATGCCTTATGAAACCTTAAACACATTTCAAACAGTTGTGTTCGAAATTAAATTGGAGTATTCACCAGTGTCAAAATCATATTCTCATTGTCCTAATGCAGGGATTTGCTGGCTTATGAAGACATTGTCTGCCTTAGACTTTTATTAGTGAACTTAAAAATGACATTTGCTAAACCCTTACATGTTTAAAGTGCAAAAAATATGCCGGATTTTATTTCTAAGGAACATCTTGCATAGTCATGCAAAAACCTTCCAACGAATGTAAAATCTGGTATTTATCTTCCATTTACTTCAGGATACTGTTAGAATATAAATCTAAAGGGAGATGTAGACATTGCTCCTAAGGAAAGGCATATTTCACATTAACTAAATCATTGATATCACATTCATTTATGCAAAAAAACATATCCTAGGAGCTGACTGGCTTCCAAGAGCATGTGTCATAATAAAAACAACGTCTGTTATTATACATCTGTTGATGAAAACTCCATTTCGAAATCAAAGGGGGTAAAGAGGGGGAAAAATGGAGGTTTTATGTGGACGGATTTACGAGGGGCTTTTAATTTGGTTTACTGCTCCATCTAAAAGAAATGACACCAATGAGCAAAATCGGAAGAGAAAGACAATAACTTTGGCTAGCAGAGTGTAAATAACGGGAACTACTGCGATTTTATTTAGCAGGAACTGCTACGAACTGTAAATTCAGGATATGAAGCTCTAAGCAATATATATTCTCACTGGTGACCTCAACCTCTCTGCTGTGCTAAGCATTGCTGGTCCCCCTGGCAGAAGAGGGGTTAAAATGTAACCTTTGCTGTTTTTTTCCAATTATTACGGTACCTTTTTGCTACTCCCTGATAAAGCTAATAAAGCTACTCTAACAGATCCACCTAAGTGGCCAAAAGGGCAACCTTACGGAAAGGAATGATGCAGTACAGACAATATACTGACTCTGTATATACACAACCTTTAAAAATGTCACACTATACTGGTTTCATGCCCCTACTTTGCCTGACTAATCATAAGGGACTTATAGAAAATTGCCCATAGTACGTTCTGCATGACGACTACAGATGTAGCGATGCTTACTGTCTCTGGAGCCGCAGCTTAAAAAGCTTAAAGCAACGGTTCCAAAGATAACACTGGCGCACAGGGTCCATGCTTCCAGATCAGACTCCCCGCAACCATAAATTGCCGGGGCGATCATGGTTCCGCAACTTGCCCCTATGCCGAAAACAGTGAGTCTTGCTACATCTTTATTTCATATCTTTATGTCAGTGAGTCAAACCCAAGGTCAATGTTGGAGGATACATTTCTGCAGGTGTCGTGCAATTGCCTTCAATAGACCTCTATTCTTCCTCATAAGCACCGGTTGACTTGTAACCTAAAAGATTTTGGAAGGTGTGCAGTGTAGTGGATAAAAGTGTCTTTCAGATACCAACTTATGAGATCCATTCCTGGTTGGGTCACTGACACTCAATGGCCCTTACTCTAGAAACTGCGATAGCGTGTGAAGAACTCTGGTCACTTCAATGGGGTTTTCCGTGCGTTAGTGTCGGATCGGTGGTATCACAGTTTATAGAATAAGGACCAATGTACAGTTGGACAAATCTGCCAAGCTAAATATCCCAGGATGTATTCGAAAACAGGCACCAGTAAGATGACGTATCCAGATCGACCGGCCGGTAAGAAGTCTTCTTCAAAAAACGAGGAAAGACAAGAAGAGGCAGGAGGAAGAACTTACAATGGAATGCCCTCAAAGAGACTGAAAACTTAAGTATTGAGAACAGCAATGTTATTAACATTTCCAAATATGAATTGACGCATTCAGAACTGTCCATTTTACACCTAGGACTATCTTTTGCGCCGAGCACGTCATTTAACCTGTTTACCACAATGGTGGATCTTTTCAAATTCACAAGGAAACTAACCCTGAAACGTTTTTTCTCCACCAAAAGTAATGTGCATAATACTCTGTTACCCATTTATGATGCCAATACAGTTGCCCCCTTTCCGCTAGGTTTTCAGGATCAATGTAATCAACAGGACCTTAGTGATCTCTTCATGGAGAACAACACCATAGATGATCCTGTTGATTTCCTGGGGAGTACAAATTCTGGCCTCAAGAAGAAGTCGGTGTTCTACCCCTCACATATGAGGGGTCAGTACATTGACATCTTCCAGAAGGGCATTGAGAGAGATCTCTCACTCCTAGCCAAAGGTATAGGACCTAGGGGTTTGCAGCGAGACAATCTCACTATAGATCAAAGGGCAGCTTTAAAATCTCTGAGTAACAATGATCTTATCCTTATTAGGAAAGCAGATAAGGGTGGCGCTACAGTGGTGCTCGATCGAGATTACTACGTATCGGAGGCCAAACGGCAGCTGGGGGATCCAGAAGCGTACCATATCCTCGACAGGGACCCTACTCCTATATTCACAAGAGAGTTCCAGGACCTCTTGGATGAAGGTGAGATTCTTCATGTTCTCTCGCCTAGTGAGCGGGACTTCCTCACCACTCCAAATCCTATCACTCCTATTTTCCATCACTTGCCCAAGATACACAAAACACTCACTGCACCCCCAGGCAGACCCATTATTTCATCTATTGGTTCCCTGGGTGAACACTTATCACAATACATAGATCACTTTTTACAGCCACTAGTCGTTTCTTTACCTTCACACGTTATTGACACCAAGCACGTTTTATCCCTTTTAGCACCTATCACTTGGCACCCCAGCAACATCTGGGTCACCCTGGATGTGGCTTCCTTATATAATATTATCAATCACGAGCACGGCCTCATAGCCACAGAACACTTTTTACAACATCATTCCACTCTTTCGCCAGCACACATAGTTTTTATTCTTGATAGTATTAGATTTTCACTTACGCACAATTATTTTTTCTTTGACCAGCAGTATTATCTCCAAACACGTGGGACAGCTATGGGGACATCCTTTGCCCCCTCCTACGCCAACTTGTTCATGGGTTGGTGGGAGATGTCCCACGTGTTTGGAGATTCCAATCCCTTCAGGCGTCATGTGGTGTTTTACAAACGCTACATTGACGACCTGATTTTGATCTGGAGTGGTGGGGAGGAAGACCTTTTGAGGTTCTTTGAATACCTGGCAGACAATACTCTCAACTTGAAATTTACTCACACATATAATAAAAACCACATTTACTTTCTAGATTTAAATTTATATGTGGATATGGAGTATAATATTCAATCAGACATCTATAGAAAGGAGAATGCCAGGAATTCATTACTTCATTATAACAGTTGTCACGCACGCCCTCTGGTTAAGGGCATTCCAAAGGGGCAGTTCCTGCGATTACGCCGTAACTGCTCCACATTGGAGGCCTTTATCCACAGGGCGAAAGAGATGAGGAGGAGGTTCCTGTCGAGGGGATACGATGGTGCAGACCTTGATCAGGCATATCAGCATGCACTGAATATGGATAGGAATACCCTCACCAACATGGCAGCCAACAGTACCCAGATAGATACACAGGCCGAGAACACAGAAGCGCCATTCTTTATCACAAACTATAGCGAACAAGCAAACTCAATTAAAACCATCATACACAAACATTGGGCCACACTTTCACTAGACCCTTTACTAAATAAAATGGCATGTGTGGGACCCAAAATAGTGTTCCGTAGAGCAGCTACGCTAGGGAATCTCCTGTCACCCAGTTTGCTGAAAACTACTAATACTAACCAGAATAAACTGTCTTTCTTTCCAAAATTGATTGGATCATTTAAATGTGGGCACTGTAAGATTTGTCCCAAAATGAGGAAAGTTAAACATTTCACTGATAAACTTGAAACACGGAAATATCAGATAAAAACTTTTATGTCATGTCAGACCAATTATGTCATATACCTGTTACAATGCGGATGTAAAAAACAGTATGTGGGGCTTACCAGCAGAGCCTTAAAAATTCGCATTCTAGAACACTTAAGGCTCATTAAGAATTCAGACATGACACATCCGGTCCCAATCCACTTTAACAACTGTCCATTGGGTTCTGTGGACAATTTCAGTTGTTGCGCTATAGAACATGTAGTCCTCCCCCCTCGGGGAGGGGATAGAATCAAGCTCCTACACCAAAGGGAGGCGCACTGGATCCACACATTAAACACATTACAACCCAGTGGACTTAATGTGGATTGGGATCTACGATGTTTTCTTTAAGAGATATATAAGAGTGTTATACGTGGAATGCAGATATGTACATATTATGGTCTTCTTAAGAACAGAACGTCTACTGTGTATTTCTGATTTATTCTCTGCACTGTCCCTCCCTTAGCCTTTCCCCCCCCCCCCCCCTCCTTTCCCCCCCCCTCTTTCCCTCCCTCACATTTCTCATCCCCCCCCCCTCCCCTTCCATACCTCCTCCCCTCCCCCCCTCTTCTCCCCCCCCCCCTTTTACCCTTGTTTCTCTCCCTTTCCCACCTACCTTCCCTTGATTCACTGGTCTATAAGTCACAAATATGTTTAAATAAAGCATTAGGAAGCCCCTATATGTATGACTGACTAATAGGTACACAACTTGGGTTATTGTGAATCTAGTGTTGAGTATATTCCACTTGCAGTGTTTGCAACAGCTTTTTATGTTTATTCATATACCTGGAATGTGCTGCCAAATAGTCTTATCATATTGCTACTGTGTATGTCTGAATATATAAATTAGATGCTCTCCGTGCATATAATATGTTTATAGTGAGCTGCACAGACATTAAATACTTTAAATAGCATGATATTAGCTAACAGGCATATAGCACTGAAGGGGTTAAAGTTTTAATGCCGCTTTCGCGGGCTTTTAGGTATTTAAGAGGCTGTCACCACTTCTCCCCACTCCAAGACGAAGCCCTCTGCGTAAGGGTGAAACGCGTTGAGGGGGAGATGCTGGTGTAGCCCTGGTGTGTGTCAAATAAAGTTATGTTGAACTAGTCATCTGGGAGCCGTTCATTGGACATGCGCAGTTGCGCCGCACTTCTATCCATTTTCTGTATTCGAAAACAAGATGTATTTGTATCATTATATTTTAATTAAAAAATGTCAATAAAATAAGCCTGTTTATATTTAATTTGTTCCGTAAATAGTGGTGCATATTGATGAATAGACAGCCGGCTATACAGTAACAAGCCTGAGATGTGTAAAAGGAAAGGAAATTAGTATACAAGTCCTAAGATATTGAAGCTCGATCAACGTTAACTGCCGTTCAAGCCAATGAACCCTATTTGTGTTTGGATACCCGTTATCGGAGCTTTGTAAAATCCTCGCAAAGTCTTCAACAACTGAAAAAAAAACTAAAAAGCCAGTGTTTATATGGCCAGAAGGACACAGAACAATGATATAGAGGAAATAATGCACAATTTAGTTTGATATGTTTTGGGCTAAGATATTCCTGTTATTATATTGAACTATATTCCCATTGTCAGTGTATAGTACTACCTTTGCTAGTTTTTCTGCACCCTCAACCCTTCCTTAGCTGATATAAGGAGGGATCCCTCTAAAGCAGGGGTGGCCATCACCAGTCCTCAAGGGCCACCAACAGGTTAGGTTTTAAGTATATCCCTGCTTCGGCAAAGTTGGCAGAATTAGTAGCTAGGTCATTGACTGAGCCACCTACAGTATACTGAAGCAGGGATAGCCTTAAAACCAGAACAGTTGGTGGCCCTTGAGAACTGCCGTTGGCCACCCCTGCTCTAAAGGGAATTTGTAGATGTTGCAAACTATGGCCGGCCCTACTGTACCTTGTTGAAGATACTGCTGAATCTTCAAATGCAGCAAAGTGTATTAGAACAAAGTCAAGACGTACCCTATTTCCTCGATTCTAAGACGCACCTTTTTTCCGATTTTCATATGTCTGAAATCGGGGTGTGTCTTAGAATCGATGGCGTCTTACAATCGAGGAAATACAGTAGTTGTCAGACGTCCGAAGCAAGCGGTAGCCAAACAAGAACATACATTTTGCTGATTGTTTGATCCGACTCCTCTTTTTTTTTTTGAAGATACATTTTTTATAAAAAGAAGGCATCTGTGCTCTGGATCGCATTACGAAAAGCAATTTGGAAAACCGGAAAAAACCCATTAATGTCTATGAAACCATTGTCAGATCACCGTAGCATCCGACACCGGCAGGGGGATAATGCGATTTACAAGTCTACAAAGGATTTTCATTTTAAAGTCTTTCCAGCACATTAGTTCCCCTAATGATATCAACGCCAGGCCTTAAGAGACCGGCATTAGTGAACGGTTCAGAACTGTAAACCGATCAATCTTGTTAGACATCAAGACGTCATATGGAAGGCAAGAATAGATGGTAAGCATGTGGGAGTTTGCATTTTATTAGAAATAATGCAATATGAGCACCCCAGAGTTTCCAACTGATATCCTCTGACTTCTCCCACGTGTAATTGTAGAAGCTGCATTCACCTTTACTTGTAGTAAATTATATATACAGTATATTTAAATACATTTACTAAACCCCCCCCCATCTCATTATGGCATTAATTGAGCACAGGCATGGAGTGCATATGAATCTATATTTGCTGTCCAGCCTTAAATACACCTTCCAGTGCTTTCAAGTGTTATGGCTTAGTAAATATGGATCCCTGATGAAGGTGCTTATAAGCACCGAAACGTTGGATGCTAATAGGGCTTCAAGTCATTAAAATTACCTTTTTTGCCACCCATTGAATTTTCACTATTTTTCGTGTGCTTGATTCCATGATTACTGCACCATATCTTGACCAGATTTGTTGTCATAGCACCCACTCTTGAAACCTTTGTATTGCTTGAGACCATTGGTAGAGGACTCCCAAGTAGGTAGACCTGATTCTCTATTTTTTTGTTTTTAGTAAATACTAGCTGAGAGACCCGGCGTTGCCCGGGATGTAAATGCGTAATACTGTAGGTAGTATTATTTATAAATCGTGGAACAATAGGTGACTATTTGTTGTAAAGGTTGGATAATAATGTTGAAAAGAAAGATGGAAGAAAATGTAATACGATGTTGTTTAAAAATGGTTTATTGTAAACACACCACAGTACAATATATATTTTGGTGACATAACAGATGTAAAAATGTGAGGCGTGTGTCCTGCTAGGGTGTGAGGCGGCGGGTGGCGCGTGGGTTGTGAGTGCTGTCTGTGAGTGGGGGTCCTGCTAGGGTGTAAGGCGGTGGGTCAGTGATGTCGGTGCGTAGGGGCGGGAGGCAGCAGGTGTGTGTGGCGGCAGGTATGTGTCGAGTGTGGCGGGTGTCTGTTGAGTGCGTGCAGCGGCTGTGAGGCGGCGGGTGAAAGGCAGAGGCGGGCAGAGTAAGGGTGGGTGAAAGGCAGAGGCGGGTGGGCGCGAAAGCAGAGGCAGGAAGGCAGGGGTGGGTAGTGGGGGAGGGGTGGGTAGTGGGGGAGGGGGGGGGAGTGGGAGAGGGGGGGGAGTGGAGGAGGGGGGGGGGAAAGGGGAGGGGGGGGAAAGGGGAGTGGGGGGGAAAGGGGAGTGGGGAAAGGGGAGTGGGGAAAGGGGAGGGGGGGGGAAAGGGGAGTGGGGAAAGGGGAGTGGGGAAAGGGGAGGGGGGGGGAAAGGGGAGTGGGGGAGGGGGGGGAAAGGGGAGTGGGGGAGGGGGGGGAAAGGGGAGTGGGGGAGGGGGGGGGAAAGGGGAGTGGGGGGAGAGGGGGTAAGGGGAGTGGGGGAGGGGGGGGGAAAGGGGAGTGGGGGAGGGGGGGGAAAGGGGAGTGGGGGAGGGGAGGGAAAGGGGAGTGGGGGAGGGGAAAGGGGAGTGGGGGAGGGGGAAAGGGGGGAAAGGGGAGTGGGGGAGGGGAAAGGGGAGTGGGGGAGGGGAAAGGGGAGTGGGGGAGGGGGGTGGAGAGCAGTGGGCATATGTATTGTCAATTTATGTATGTGCATGCCCCCCCCCTCCGGGCGTTCGTCCCCCCGCTGGTTCGGTGGGTGGTCGCTCCCTCGTTCCCCGTGACTCGCCCCCCCCGTTACCCGTGACTCGCGGCTCGCCCCCCCCCATGATTTGCGGCTCGCCCCCCTCCCCCCCCCCCGTTCCCGGTGACTCGCGGTTCGCCCCCCCCGTTCCCCGTGACTCGCGCTCCTCCCCATTCCCCGTGACTCACGGCTTGCCCCCCCCCCCCGTTCCCCGTGACTCGCCCCCCCACCTCCCCGTGACTCGCACCCCCCCCCGTTCCCCGTGACTCGCCCCCCCCCCTTCCCCATGACTCGCCCCCCCCCCGTTCCCGTGACTCGCGCTCCCCCCCCCCCGGCGCCCGCTTTCCCTCGATGTGCCGCCCGGCTGAGTGAGGCGTGCAGGCGGCGGCAGGAAGCGCCCTGTGTGTTCCTTTGTGGGGCCTGTGTGGGCCTGTGTGTTCCTGTGTGGGCCTGTGTGTTCCTGTGTGGGGCCTGTGTGGGCCTGAGGCGTGAGGCTCCGCGCCTGAAATAGGAGAGTTACTGGCAGTGGTGTGACTTACCTGAGGGGGAGGTAGCGGCGGGGAGGTAAGGGAGCGGCTGGGGTAGGAGGGCCGCGCTTCCCCTCCGTCTGGAGCCTGTGCAGGGCGGCGCACGTGATGGGGGGGGACGGATAGAGGCGGGGGGATGGGAGGGGGGGGTGGTGTGTGTGTGTGTGTCCTGTCTGTGTATCTCAGTGTGTGTGTGTGTGTGTCTCAGTGTGTGTGTGTGTATCTTTGTGTGTGTCTCAATGTCCTGCCTGTGTGTGTCTCAGTGTCCTCTCTGTGTGTGTCTCCGTGTGTGTGTGTCCTGTCTGTATATGTGTGTCCTGTCTGTATATCAGTGTGTGTGTGTGTGTGTGTGTGTGTCTCAGTGTGTGTGTATCTTTGTGTGTGTCTCAGTGTCCTGCCTGTGTGTGTCTCCGTGTGTGTGTGTGTATCTCTGTGTGAGTGTATGTGTGTGTCCTGCCAATGAGAGGTGTGCGTGGGCGGGCCAAGGGAGCCAATGAGATTGCCGCTAGGGACACAGGGAGGGACACAGGGAGACACATACAGACACGGACACATAGAACACTTTCACAAATATATAGTAGATGGCCGATTATGTTGGTCACAATTTATATGGTTCACTTTGGAAAGTTTACCTTGTCTCCACAACAATTACCGATTTCTTAGCATTGCCAATTTGAATCTATGGCTCCAATTCAAAATGTGCAAAGCAGTCTTTCATTGGCTTCGAAAACTTCACTCACATTGAAGCTATATTCCTGAGCAAGGGAAAACCGCTCTGCAACATATTAAATAGCAGCCAATTAGTTTACATGAGGGCCAGAAGATCAAGAAGAACATATCACAGCTGTTCATCATCAAGCGCCGATAACGCATGCGCGGCCGACATGCGCCAATTGCGCATGCGCACAAGCGGCTGGCAAGTGCCAATTGCGCACTGGCGGCCGGCAACATGATGTCACATTGCCATGGCAATGGGAAGGTGCGGCACTGGAGAAGCGCCGCACCAGGTAAGTGCCTAAGGGCGGTATTTTTTTTAGAATCCGACACTGGGAGCGCCCTTCACTTCCATTTCCACTGTTGGTTGGCAATCACGTTTTTGGGATCGCTACTGAACTGCACACAGGGCTGCCAATCCCAGGAAGGGCTGACTTTTTGGGATAGGGAACAAATAATGGTGATTCTTTGGCAGAATGGAGGGCAGGAGCAGTGGGATAAAAAAGAAAGGAAGGAAGGAAAAGCAACACAGAGTTCTATTTTATTAGAGCAGGGGTGCTCATCTCCAGTCCTCAAGCACCCCTAACAGGTCAGGTTTTCAGGAAAGCCCAGCTTCAGCACAGGTAGCTCAATCAGTCCCTGCTTCAGCACAGGTGGCTCAATTAGTGGCTCAGTCTTCTACTGAGTCACTGATTGAGCCACCTGTGCTGAAGCTGGGATATCCTGAAAACCTGAGCATTTGGGGGGCCTTGAGGACTGGAGTTGAGCACCCCTGTATAAGAGTACCAAACATGCCGTTATACAGCTCATGGAGAGATACCTGTGCACAAAAACTAGCACACCAGAGATACCTCGGAAATATGCCAACGTTAATTATTTGAATACATTTAAGTATCCAAATGAGCATATTTCTCTCTCTGGGTCTGGGTGGGATGGGTGGGAGTACTGTAACTGTCAGGCATTTTTTTTTTTTATTCGCTTCATTTTTAAGCAAATTTTTGCGCAATAAAAAAAAATCTGTGTATAGAGGTGAAAATAACAATGTTGACTGCAAATCGTACTCAAGGAAACTTTCAAATAACATCATTAAGAGTTAGAAGACCATTCCACTGTGACTTAAGAGGATCAGCGTATTCTGCCTGGACTCATGTATGGGTGTGAAACTTGGACCCTAAATGCAAAAATACTTTACAAGCTTCAGACACCTAAAAGAAGTATGAGGAGCACTGTATGCTGGGTGTTACCCAAACAGTTGCCATTACATGGGTGCCCCCACTCTTTGGTCACAATGCAGAATAGAAACTGGGCACACCCTGGTCTTCTTCCGTATACAAAATACATTTCTAAAGTAGGGTTCAACTTTATCATTGATCCTCACTTTATGAATACATTTGTATATTGAAGACGACGTGTGATATATAAAGTGAGGTTCAGCAATATAAGAAATTTAGTGCGGTCTAATATACCGCCTCTATAAATGAAAAATACCTAAATAATTGGTGTAGTTCCTGGAAGATGCTGCTAAATTGTCGAAGGTCCCACTCAAGATCCTCAGCGAGAAATATAGAGAAAAGTGGACAATAGCGCAAACAACGAGGAATAAACTATAGTGAGATAATACTAACTAAATACATAGTGACAAAATATTAACCAACAAGAAAACAAAGCAGCCCAATGATATCGATGGAGGAAATAATCCAATAGTGGGTGATGAATGTAAAACGTCCTAAAAGATGCCTCTATTTCATTAATAGAGGTGATTTATTAGAGCGCACTAATTTTCTAATATATATACACACACACACACACACACACACACACACACACACTATATACATACATATAACAATCCCACATATCTTATCCACAAAGTTTTTAAAGTAACAACCCTTTTGTCTCGAAGATATAAAAAATGTATTATAACTTGTATCCAAGATTGATCTCACATAAGTCAGCAATAACTCACATGCAAGACATTTCTTCTGCAGTGATACAACTCTCATTATTCTGAGATACATACTTTTGGTCATTGATCTGTGTGAAGCTTTGTTTTAAACGCACCTGCTAGATTGTTTCCACTGTAGCAAAGCATGCTTCTCTCATACAACTGTGATACACATGACAACCTTTACTGGACACTGTCAACAGCTAAGCCTTACAGGCAGTCCTCGGTTATCCAACGGAATCTGTTCTGGAAATAGCGTTGGACAGTGAAACCGTTGTAAAGCGAGTCCCATGTTAATAAGTGGCGGTGAGCGTTGGATAACGCATTCGGGCATCGAAAAACGGCCCATAGGGAGGCATTGTAAAGCGTTGGATATGCCATTCGTTGTAAAGTGAAACATTGGATAGCGAGAACTACCTGTATTTAAATATATCTGGATGCAGGAGCATGGAATACATTTTGATGACCCTAACATTTTTAGGGTCTACATGATTTTTCAAAACGTAATATTTGATAACCTTTATTGTCTAAAAATCTTGTGTACTGTACAAAATTATTTCTAATAGTAATAATTAATTTGATGAAATGTATTATAATGTACAACCTTTTTATTTACTGTATACCTGAAGAAGAGATCTTCAGGTTTGAAAGCGTTGTACACATAAATAAACCATTCGCTTTACTGCCATGAAATAAAGGAATGTTCCTTCCAAGGGAAACAAACTGGATGGAAATCATCCATTGTTTCTTCTTACTGGCCCGGGCCCTGTGGAAGGATTTAAACCTCCACAAAGAACAGGCGACTCCTTCTCTGGAAGCAGGGGGTCCCTGGAGTTCCCTATACATGTAACAACAAAAGAGGACCGGAGAAAGTTGCTGCTGAGAAGAGGAGAAGCTCCTACCCACGGTTGCAATGTCCGTGCTGTATATGCAACCGGGGAAGAAAACAGCAAAAGTACAACCCCATCCGTGTCACACTCTCCCCCGACATCTACACGTGACCTCTCCCTTCCACATGAGTAAGCGTACAAGCAACACGTTTCCTTTGTGTTCTCTGGTCTCATGTGTTATGTATAAAATCCTATTAATTTGTTCTGTATTTTAATCTAAGAAACCGAAGCACCACACCAGTGTTAATCCAACGTGACCGTTGTCGAAATGTTGAAGTGATCACACCCTTTGTCAGGCTCCTAAGTGGGACCCTGAAAGGAATGGTGCACTTTATTTTAGCATTTGAGTTGCTGTTATAAAGCATTAGGGGACATTAAAGATGGACACTACAATGAAATCAGCATGTATGATAATTCATGAGAGAAAAGGCTAAATCCGAATGTTGCCATGGTTACTTTGTACGTTAAGATTTCAAGCCCCATTTTGAAAAGCTCTAAAATGCCAACGCGATCTGTAAGGAGTGTTATAAAAGGTCAAATTCTTTTTAATAAGGGAACTGCTTTTATTCCAGCGACCATTCCCAGTGGGTGGTTAAGTGGGCCAAAATGCTTCAAAATGAAGAAATAAACCACTAATTGAATATAATAATGAGTCTCATACATTATATATAGACTCTACCTAACAAATAACACTGACAAAAAACACCCATCGGAACCCTACATGGTACAAAAGAGAAGAATCATTTATACAGTTTTTAAATGTAAATGTCAGTCCCCACGTGTAAACATATGCTTCGTAACCCTTTGAATATGTTTCATTTCAAGCAATGTTTTCACTTGTTGTGTGCATATTATCTTTACAATGTACTGCAAAGCTACTTCCTCATGTTAAGAGACAATATTGGTCCCCTTCATTTGAATGTAGCCGATCTTTACTTGAGCATGCTGAAGCAGTGTCATGGCTGGATTGAATAGAAGCCTCAGTTCTTCAGTCCTATTTTTTAACTAAATCGAAAAATCGGAACTAAACTTTATACTTTCCAAACATCTAACATAGAAGTGGTCAATGGCTGAGCCACCTGTGCTGAAGCAGGGATATCTTTAAAACCTGACCTGTTTGCCCTTGAGGACTGTAGTTGGCCACTTCTATGTTAGATGTTTGTAAAGTATAAAGTTTAGTTCCGATTTTGGATTTAGTTTGTTTGGCTCTCATCCTTTCCGGAATATTCTGATTTTATGTTAACGATAGTGAGGGGTAAAGCCTACAGTAAAAGCTCATTGCAAGACAATTTAAATTACTTCCATTTTTAGAATCAGTGGTCATAACGAGTCTCACACTTTGAAGTCAGATTTATAGGAGCTTATGGTCCATAATGACAACCAAATCTCACTAAATGGGATCCTTGACCTGTCAAAGACCAATAAGTATATTGTATTTTTGTTATAAGATACAACTCTTACTCGTGTAACATTGATGTTCGTCCACCATACTGTAAGTTATTATGAGTACCTAGGTTCTAGACCCCTCACCCTGCAGGCCCCTTGCCAGGTCGGAGATCAGGTCGACTTTAATTCACTCCTTTGTCAGAGGTGCACATTCAACTGGACTGGGACCATCCAGGAGGTAACGTAAGAGTGACCTGGTCATCTGCTCTCAAGACATGAGTGACCTGTTCTCAGGGAATGAGAGGCTTTAAACAATATGAATTATGAAGTCATTATGTCAATGCTACATCAATAGAACTATTGTTATAATCAGTTGTCACAACCTGAACATTTAGCTAAAAACAAAAATGAAAGATACAAGCTTGTTTGACAGTTTAGTGGAACACCTCTTCAATCAGTGAATTGAGTTGTCTTTCTGCCCATTAGACACATTTTTGTAGCCACTATCTGATGAGACAGACATTGCTGTATTACATTGAGCTACCAGTAAATGTTAATGATCTGGAAACCTATTGAAGACGGCACTGAACTCAAACCTTCAGCTATAGGTATGAATTAATCAATTTTAGTTGGCCAAACGTCTGACCTCTTGCACTGCCACTGTGGTGAGGGAAGGATTTAAATAAGCACAACGAGGAAGAGATGTGCATTCACGGACATCACTGCAGGAGAATCGCGGGGAGATATATATATACTGTATATACATATACACCTTGTGAATGCAGTTTCATAAATTATGAATTCATTTAAATAACAGAGAAAACTGCATCAATTTAGTTAAAGCAGCAATTCAAAAATTACAAACCTTTCTTTACTGGATTGGAACCAGATTCGAATCAGGTTATTTTCAGTTCCAGGGAAGCCCCAGACCCTGTGATACAGCAGGGCCCCCGCTTCTCGGCGCTCCGCTTTTCGGCAATCCGCCGATACGGTGGTGCCGAGAAGGGGGCAGCCATGCCCGTGCATGCGCAGAACGGGCCGGCCAGGGGTCGCGCATGCGCGGAATGGAGGGGTTTCCTTCTGTCGCGCATGCGCCGAACGGGACATTGCTGGTCTGCGCATGCGCACCTAACGAAAATCGCTGGTTCCACTTTCCGGCGGGTCCTCAGAACGGAACCCGCCGTATTAGTGGGGCCCTCCTGTAATTACTGTTTTTTTTTTTCCCATCACAGCCATTTAAACAGCCAGCCAATAAGAAGCCAGACTGTCCACACACAGGACCCGTGAGATTTGGCAGCCATATCAAGCTCCCTTCAGGGACCTGAAACACTGTTAACTATACCGGCGAGTATCTCAACAACTGGATAACCCCCTCCCCCCCCCGGCACTGTGAGTAAATGGCCCGGAGTGCCCCTCCAACCCCGGTGCTGTGAGTGGGGTGTGTGTGTGTCCAGCGAAGTTTCACTTCAAAAATGATCAGGTGGCATTGCGGCTTTAAAATGACAAAATTTATAGCTGATGTCACAAAATCAACATGCAGATACATTTACCACAGTTTAGTTAGTGGTGGAAGTGGCTAAGAAAAAGTAGTGGTGCTGTGCCTGATAAAACTAAAATCGATATTATGTAAAACTTTGGGGGAAAGCCATCCAGAACATATTTAAAATGATGTATGCAATATGATTATAAATCAGAATGGGATACAGGCTTTCAAAAATGATTCAGTGGCTCTGAATAAAAAGTAGTGGTACTTCTTATCACCTAGTACAATCACACTTCGAACAATAAGTACATCATCTCCTTCATTGTGTGCTGAAAAACACAGGTACGGGTTCTCTGTGTATAAATACGACATAGATTAGATCAGCTGTTCAGTTACTGCATTCATTATTAATGTTAAGCCTATAGAAATGTTTCACTGAGATGGTAGTGAGTGAAAATGGTTTCAGACAAGTAGACAAATGAGGCAGAATGTAGACAGAGTTGAACACAGAGCACGGGACAAATAACTATATAATAAAAAAGGTTTTGTTATTAAAGCTGCAGTTCAAGCTGCTGGTTTTTAAAAAAATATATTTTTTTTCCCCATTCAATATGTGCATCAATACAACCTGCACAGTGACCAGTGATTAGCTAAGTTGCAGATCGATCCGTTCTCCTGTAATCGATCACTTGCTCTGGGTTATATAATTCAGTTCTTGCACAGCATTTTGGGCAACGTAGTTCCTGGAATATGATTGACTGGCAGTTACTAGATACAAATGGTGCACTGCTAGAGAGAGGGTGGGGCTCAAGAGCCAGAGCCTATCAGAAGGGGAAGGGAGCTGTCACTTTGGAAATGCTCCCTACATTAGAAACATTAACTATGTCTTTAAACATTTTTTTTTACATTTTTTAATGCTACAAGTATTTTATCATAGTACAGAACTGATTTATTAAAAACACACATGTAGGATATTGCTTGAACTACTGCTTTAAGCAGTGCTATTTCGAATTGCGCTTTACCATTGTAGGGATGCCATTTGGGAAAGATACAAAGAAACTGGAACTACCAAGGATCTTAATAACTACAGATCCCTGTGGAATACTGTATATGTACAAGGCAGAGGACTAGCGGGTCATCAACAATACATATTCCTGCCTTCTAGCCATCAACAACCATCTAATATCAAAAGGGTTGATATTACTCTGACAAATCCCACTGACATTGCAAATGCATTCATTGAATACTTTGTGGGGTGTGCTACGTCCCTAATTTTAAAGTGTAACCCAAACTACAAACACAAAGCTCAACCTGGGAGAACCCCTATAGCCCCACACCCTCCCAACAGTGTGTACAATTTTCACTGTATCCCAGTATCTGAAGGAAATTACACAGGTGCTCCTAACATTAAAACTAAATAGCCAACGTGGACCCGACCTGCTGCAATCAAAGTTCCAATGACTCTGTGCCCCAGCCATTGCCACACCGCTTACCTCCCTAATCAACTCTATTTTGTCTACAAAAGTAGGGACAAAAACATACGGTAGTGCCAACGAGTATTCTAAAACAAATCTGGGGCAATCACCAACAAGACCCAGGTACATGCTGGGTATTTGCTGCAACATTTCAGTGACATTTCTGCAGACAGACTAATGGCCCATTGGATTAACAGTGGGAGTCCCTGGCAGTCAAACTGAATGGGACTGCCAGGGACCCCTGCTGTATTAATCCCGTGGGCCATTAGTTTCTGCAGAAATGTCACTGAAATGTTGCAGCATGTACCCAGCATGTACCTGGATCTTGTTGGTGATAGCCCCAGATTTTCCAAGGCAAGTTTAAGGCAAGTTTTAGAATACTCGTCGGTGCACCTGTAGTATCCAAGTACAAGCCAAGCTCTATTCTCCCAATACTATCCAAAGGCATGGAAAAATGTGTCCATGCCCAAGTAAGTGATTACTATGCAAAGACAAATGTCCTTAGCCAATCTCAATCTGGCTTTCACCCAAACCACTTCACAGTAATTACCCTCTTAAAAGCATACACTGAGATCCAGTGTGGAATGGAATTGGGTGCAATATTCCTAGATTTTGCAAAGGCTTTTGATACTCTTGATCATGTTATCTTGTTAAATAAGTTTCAGTGATCTGGAATAGGGGAGCATGCTTTAAATGTTTAATTCATACCTAATCGGGTAGATTCCCAACATATGTTTATCTCAGGTTCTAACTCTAACCCCTAGGATGTCCGCTGTGGGGTCTCGCAAGACTTTGTTCTGGGTCCTCTACTCTTTTTAGTCCTCATTAATGATCTATCTACAGTACAGCTTGTAAGGCAGTTTCAATGTACACGTATGCGGATGACAATTTTATATGCACTCAGCCCTATAATTTGTGGCCCGAGACACGTTCTTCAATCTAATTTTTCAAGACTTGCATACTGGATTTCTAAAAACAAACATTTTTCTTAACCACTGACAAAACTGTAATGATGGTGTTTGGGACTAAAACTAAATTGCTAAGCTACCAAAGACAGAGCTACAAAAAAAACCCGACTCTAACACAATTCTAAGCCCGGTCGCTAGTTTTAAATATCTAGGCATATGCGCTTTCTGACCAACGCACTTGCAGGAACTAATACCCAGCAGTGACTCTGACGTCTTTGTCGGAGCAGCTAAAGCACCGCTGCTGAGACAGAGATCTCCATTTTGGCTTTATTTTTGTTAAATAAATCATGACACGGTGTAATATGTCATGTGTTGTTGTCCATCTGAGGTTGTATTTACCTATTTTTAAGACCTGCTAAGGGACAGATGATTGTTATTATGTCCTGATATGTAAAACCATAGAATTCAAAGAGAGAGTACTTTCTTTTTAACACAACTGTATGTATATATATATATACATATATTTTTCCACCTGAAAAAGTCCAGCAATTGTGATAAAATGCGTTGGGCCACGTGGGGTTTGCGCTGGAACGCGAGTGCTATCACCATGGTTAGAGATCGGAGCGTGCAGATCTACAGTGAATTCATGCGGATCATAGAACGGAATACCTGCTGGCCGATTACAAATAAGAGGAATACCTCTTGTTTATATCTGTTCCACTTTCCGCCTTCCGTGCATGATCTCCACTGACGCTTCTCTACTGATACACCAGCTGGTAACCCCCTGGGATTTATCTGTCATTGCTACACTGATTTTTATCCATGTGAGTGCAACGTTTACTGTGAGCAAATATTAAAACTGTGTGAAGGTTTTAGGCGATGGAGCGTGCGCTTCTTTCTGCCTTTTGTTATTTACATAAAATATAATATCACTTGTGAGCACATTCACGTCTCAGACAGGTCTGCAACCCTGCCTTCCCCCATTATCTCTTAGCATGCAATACTTGCACTGCAGCCAGGGATTCTGGGAAATGACATGCACATGAGCAATCACAGTGAGTCACATTATTTACACACACATTCACACACATATACAGTGTTCGACAATCCTATACATTTACACGCCCGGGGCGTGTGGATTTAACCCCCGGGCGAGTAAATATTGGCCCAAGCAGCACACGTGTTTTCTTTTTTTTAATTTCCCTGCTCGCGCTGAAATTTTCCCCCTACCTGACAGCTGATTGGCGCACGCTCCCAGGCTTTGTGGGCGCGCAGCCAGGCCAGAAATTGATTAGCCATGGCATTTAAAGATATGAGCCCACCCCCAACGAGCGCCCATTCTTTCTGCCCGGACATCTGTTGGAGGGTAAGTACTCACCATGCTTCGGCCCCTCTGCTCCTTCCCTGCGATCCCCCTGGTCCCCACATGGCTCCCTACTCCCCACCGCGGTAGCTCTCCTGTCCCCTGCCCCTCCTCCTGTCCCCTGCTCCTGTCCCCTTCCCCTCCTCCTGTCCCCTCCTCCTGCTCCTGTACCCTTCCCCTGCTCCTGTACCCTTCCCCTGCTCCTGTCCCTTCCCCTCGATCCACCGATCGGTGCCCAGGGCAGGAGGTCCCCACTGCTGCAGCCCGGTTGGCGTGGCGGGGGGGGGGGACCTCGGCCCTCACCCCTCACCATGTGCCTCTCATGCGCCAGCTGGCTTCATGACGGTGCAACCGCCGCATGAGGTGGGGGGGGATGTCGGTCTGTCCCCCCCCACGAGCTTCATGCCGCTGCGGGCTGGGGGCGGAAGAAGCTGACTGTCCCCTGGGGCGCCCGCTGGGGGATACCTCGCCACGTGCCTCCCACCCACCCTGCTGATTGGGGGGGGGATGTCGGCCTGCCCCCCCCCCACGAGCGGGAGATGGGTGCGGGTGGGTGGGGGAGGAGCGTGGTGCTGGTCGCGGCCTTTCCTCCTGTGTGTGTGTGTGTGTGTGTGTGTGGGAGAATGTGTATGTGTGTGTGTGTGGGAGAATGTGTGTGTGTGAATGAATGTGTATGGGAGTATGTGTATGTGTGTGACACCAGAGGTACCCCCCTAATCAGTAAACTCCCCCCCAGTCACCCCCCCCCAGTCAGTCACCCTCCCCCCAGTCAGTCACCCCCCCCCCAGTCAGTCACCCCCCACTCTGTGTATCACCCACTGTTTCTCCCCTCTGTGTCTCCCCCCCCTACACTCTCTCTCTCTCCCCCCACTCTCTCTCTCCCCCACACTCTCTCTCTCCCCCACACTCTCTCTCTCTCTCTCCCCCACACTCTCTCTCTCTCCCCCACACTCTCTCTCTCTCTCTCTCCCCCACACTCTCTCTCTCTCTCCCCCACACTCTCTCTCTCTCTCCCCCACACTCTCTCTCTCTCTCTCCCCCACACTCTCTCTCTCTCTCTCCCCCACACTCTCTCTCTCGCTCTCCCCCACACTCTCTCTCCCACACACTCTGGATCTCTTATTTACCCTATATATCTTGCCTTATACTACACCGAAATAACCTATACTGCTTTCTTCCAGATCTGACTCAAGCTTCACACAGGAAACATCGGAACCCCCCCCTAACCCAGAAGACAGGTAAGGAACACCTCCCCTCCAATGTATAAGATTGCGGGAATGAAGGTATCCGGACATTGAGGGACTGCGGGTCAGGTAAGATCCCAGGTGGGATTGCTGCTTTAGATATTGTGAAGCGGGGATGTCCAGACACTGGTTAAGGGGTTCAGGAAACTAGTCATTCACACCCGGCTTTTATTTCTAGATCCGACATTTACGCACACACACGTAACAAGGACTAATTGTAGTATAATGTAATACAATAAATACATTTGTCAAAAAGGAATGTTGTTCTGACTAGGAATTTATTAAATGTATTTTATTTATATATTTTATTTTAAAGCGGGGTTGGGGGCGGGACTGGGGCAGGACTAGGTGGCGAGTAGATTTTTTTGGTTGGGCGAGTAGATTTTTGGGTGATTTGTCGAACACTGTATATATATATATATATATATATATATATATATATATATATATATATATATATATATATATATATATATATATATATATATATCACAAAACAAGCAGTCAGCACTCTAATGTAGGGCAAAAGGCAGTTGCTAGTCCCATAGGAATCCACATAACATATGAACCAGCCCAAAGACCAGTAAAGACACAGCAACCAGCAAGGAGTAATCCAAAATAAACTGTATTGAAGCAAACAGATACACGAAAGCCAACGTTTCGGTCTCACAGGGAGACCTTCCTCAGGGCCGTGCAAACACCAAACTAACAGTGACCATACTTATATACCCACACCCCAAGTGCAAACAGATAAAGTTTGTTTGCACTTGAGTTGTGGGTATATAAGTATGGTCACTGTTAGTTTGGTGTTTGCACGGCCCTGAGGAAGGTCTCCCTGTGAGACCGAAACGTTGGCTTTCGTGTATCTGTTTGCTTCAATACAGTTTATTTTGGATTACTCCTTGCTGGTTGCTGTCTCTTTACTGGTCTTTGGGCTGGTTCATATGATATATATATATATATATATATATATATACATATATACAGTGTTCGACAATTATATACAATTATCGACAATTATATATATTTACACGCCCGCTCGCGTTGGAGAAAAAAAAAAAAAGCCTCGGGCTCTCTGAGCAGTGGCCTCCCTCCTCAGCGCTTCTACTCCTCCCCATCCGGCAGCCAGCCGCATCCATGCCTGTCTGCCTCAGGCTCCTGCAGGGCCATCTGTCACCCCTCCCATCGGGCCACCCGCCCCCCCCCCTCGCACCGGGCCATCCGCCCCCCCCTCGCATCAGGCCATCCGCCCCCCCCTCCCACCGTGCCATCCGCCCCCCCTCGCACCGGGCCATCCGCCCCCCCCCCCCTCCCATCGGGCCACCTGCCCCCCCCCCCTCACCCCACGCGGCATCGGTGTGCCGCCTCTACGGACAGTCTGACGATCTGTCAGCTGTTAAGGAAACCCCTGATGGCCAGCTCAGTTGTTAGCAGGGGAAATCCCCAAACCGGAGCCTCTCCCTGCTCTAAGCAGGGGAAATCCCCTAACCGGAGCCTCTCCCTGCTCTAAGCAGGGGAAATCCCCTAACCCGAGCCTCTCCCTGCTCTAAGCAGGGGAAATCCCCTAACCGGAGCCTCTCCCTGCTGTAAGCAGGGGAAATCCCCTACCGGCCCTTCTACATCTATCAGTGAATACTGCGGCGTCGGCGTCCCACTCTGGAGGGGGCGCGGCCCCTTGCAGAGGCCCTCCTGCCGTGCGGAGGCCCCCGCTGCCGTGTGCGACCCCCTGCCTTACGGGTGAGTGTTTGTGTGTGTGAGTGACAGACTGTGAGTGTGACAGACTGTGAGTTTGTCTGAGTGAGTGTGTCTGAGTGAGTGTGAGTGTCTGTGTTTCTGTGAGTGTGTCACCCTCTCTCCCTCTATCACCCTCCCTCTCCCTGTGTCACCCTCTCCCTGTATCACCCTCCCTCTCCCTGTGTCACCCTCTCCCTGTATCATCCTCCCTCTCCCTGTGTCACCCACCCTCTCCCTGTGTCACCCTCTCCCTGTGTCACCGTCTCTCCCTCTCCGTGTCACCCTCTCCCTGTATCACCCTCCCTCTCCCTGTGTCACCCACCCTCTTCCTGTGTCGCCCTCCCTCTCCCTGTGTCGCCCTCCCTCTCCCTGTGTCGCCCTCCCTCTCCCTGTGTCGCCCTCCCTCTACCTGTGTCGCCCTCCCTCTACCTGTGTCGCCCTCCCTCTACCTGTGTCGCCCTCCCTCTACCTGTGTCGCCCTCCCTCTACCTGTGTCGCCCTCCCTCTACCTGTGTCGCCCGCCCTCTCCGTGTCGCCCGCCCTCTCCCTGTGTCACCCGCCCTCTCCCTGTGTCACCCGCCCTCTCCCTGTGTCACCCGCCCTCTCCCTGGGTCACCCTCCCTCTCCCTGGGTCACCCTCCCTCTCCCTGGGTCACCCTCCCTCTCCCTGTGACACCCTCCCTCTCCCTGTGACACCCTCCCTCTCCTTGTGACACTCTCCCTCTCCCTGTGTCACCCTCCATCTCCCTGTGTCACCCTCCCTCTCCCTGTGTCACCCTCCCCCTCCCTGTGTCACCCACCATCTCCCTGTGTCACCCACCCTCTCCCTGTGTCACCCTCCCTCTCCGTGTCATCCTCCCTCTCCCTGTGTCACCCTCCCTCTCCCTGTGTCACCCTCCCTCTCCCTGTGTCACCCTCCCTCTCCCTGTGTCACCCTCCCTCTCCCTGTGTCACCCACCATCTCCCTCTGTCACCCTCTACCTGTGTCACCCACCCTCTCCCTGTGTCACCCACCCTCTCCCTGTGTCACCCTCCCTCTCCCTGTGTCACCCTCCCTCTCCCTGTGTCACCCTCCCTCTCCCTGTGTCACCCTCCCTCTCCCTGTGTCACCCATCCTCTCCCTGTGTCACCCATCCTCTCCCTGTGTCACCCACCCTCTCCCTGTGTCACCCACCCTCTCCCTGTGTCACCCACCCTCTCCCTGTGTCACCCACCCTCTCCCTGTCACCCACCCTCTCCCTGTGTCACCCTCCCTCTCCCTGTGTCACCCTCCCTCTCCCTGTGTCACCCTCCCTCTCCCTGTGTCACCCTCTCCCTCTCCCTGTGTCACCCTCCCTCTCCCTGTGTCACCCTCCCTCTCCCTGTGTCACCCTCCCTCTCCCTGTGTCATCCTCCCTCTCCCTGTGTCACCCTCCCTCTCCCTGTGTCACCCTCCCTCTCCCTGTGTCACCCTCCCTCTCCCTGTGTCACCCTCCCTCTCCCTGTGTCACCCTCCCTCTCCCTGTGTCACCCTCCCCCTCTCCCTGTGTCACCCTCCCCCTCTCCGTGTCACCCTCCCCTCTCCCTGTGTCACCCTCCCCTCTCCCTGTGTTGTTCTGACTAGGAATTTATTAAATGTATTTTATTTATATATTTTATTTTAAAGCGGGATTGGGGGCGGAGTTGGGGGCGGGACTAGGGGCGGAGTTGGGGGCGGGACTAGGTGGCGAGTAGATTTTTTGGTTGGGCGAGTAGATTTTTGGGTGATTTGTCGAACACTGCATATATATATATATATATATATATATATATATATATATATATATATATATATATATATATACACACACACACACACACACACACACACACACACACACACACACACACACACACACACACACACACACACACACACACACACACACAGGCCGAGACCAGTAACTAAGAAACAGGTTAAAGCCTTCCTCGGCCTGGCCGGTTACTACCGTCGTTTTATACCAGACTTTGCCACCCTCTCAACCCCTCTCTCCGACCTAAGGAAAGGGAAGAGTTCAGTCATGGTGAAGTGGTCTGACCAGGCGGAGAAAGCTTTCCAAAGCTTAAAAGACGCCTGATGTGCTCATCCCGTCCTGATCACCCCAGACTTCACCAGGGAATTTCAGGTTCAGTGTGACGCTTCCGATGTAGGGATAGGAGCGGTCCTGTCACAAAGAGTTGGAACGGAGGAGCACCCCATCATCTATATCAGCAGAAAGCTAACTGTCCATGAGAAGAGATATGCCGTAGTTGAGAAAGAGGGCTTGGCCATCAAATGGGCGTTAGACACTCTAAAATATTATTTATTAGGGAGAAAATTTACCTTAATAACCGACCATGCACCTTTAATGTACATGCAACAAAATAAGGAAAAATATGCTCGGGTAACTCGCTGGTTTTTGAGTCTCCAGGGGTTCCAGTTCACAGTTGAACACAGGCCAGGCTCCAAACATGGAAATGCTGATGCATTGTCCCGAGTATACACCTCCCTATTTTCAAGTGCTCACCCGATAACGATTGAGCAATGGGGTGGGATATATTGAAGCAAAAGGTGTTTGAGGGGAGGTATATAGGACCCAGCACCTTCCAGGGTGTGTTCCCTTCACTCTCACCTGAGCCCTAATTAATGAGCTTCAAGGTTAAAAGGCAGCACAGACAGCTTCCTGGGCTGCTGCTGTGCTGGTCTGAAGGCACACACACAGACAGCCCTGTGAGATACTGCAAAGGGAAGCTGCAGGTACAGTGTCTGAAGTGGGGAAAGAACTTAGTTTTCCCCACTGGTAGTTCGGGAATAAGCTGTATTAGTCAGAACTCTGAAAAGGAGTTAGGCTTTTTGTTTCTGTTTTGTCTTATAAGTTAACCCTGTTCCTGCTGTGTACCTGGCAAATAAACCCTCCTGTGCATCAACACTACGTTTCCCTGCCTTTGATCTGGATAAAAGAGACTGCAACGTGGTGGGGACATCACAATATATATATATATCATGAAACGCAACTAGTACAACCCCAGAATAATCCTGGAATTACAATTCTGCATTGTTCTTTTTATATATATATATATATATATATATATACATATATACAGTGTTCGACAATTATATACAATTATCGACAATTATATATATTTACACGCCCGCTCGCGTTGGAGAAAAAAAAAAAAGCCTCGGGCTCTCTGAGCAGTGGCCTCCCTCCTCAGCGCTTCTACTCCTCCCCATCCGGCAGCCAGCCGCATCCATGCCTGTCTGCCTCAGGCTCCTGCAGGGCCATCTGTCACCCCTCCCATCGGGCCACCCGCCCCCCCCCTCGCACCGGGCCATCCGCCCCCCCCTCGCATCAGGCCATCCGCCCCCCCCTCCCACCGTGCCATCCGCCCCCCCTCGCACCGGGCCATCCGCCCCCCCCCCTCCCATCGGGCCACCTGCCCCCCCCCCTCACCCCACGCGGCATCGGTGTGCCGCCTCTACGGACAGTCTGACGATCTGTCAGCTGTTAAGGAAACCCCTGATGGCCAGCTCAGTTGTTAGCAGGGGAAATCCCCTAACCGGAGCCTCTCCCTGCTCTAAGCAGGGGAAATCCCCTAACCGGAGCCTCTCCCTGCTCTAAGCAGGGGAAATCCCCTAACCCGAGCCTCTCCCTGCTCTAAGCAGGGGAAATCCCCTAACCGGAGCCTCTCCCTGCTGTAAGCAGGGGAAATCCCCTACCGGCCCTTCTACATCTATCAGTGAATACTGCGGCGTCGGCGTCCCACTCTGGAGGGGGCGCGGCCCCTTGCAGAGGCCCTCCTGCCGTGCGGAGGCCCCCGCTGCCGTGTGCGACCCCCTGCCTTACGGGTGAGTGTTTGTGTGTGTGAGTGACAGACTGTGAGTGTGACAGACTGTGAGTTTGTCTGAGTGAGTGTGTCTGAGTGAGTGTGAGTGTCTGTGTTTCTGTGAGTGTGTCACCCTCTCTCCCTCTATCACCCTCCCTCTCCCTGTGTCACCCTCTCCCTGTATCACCCTCCCTCTCCCTGTGTCACCCTCTCCCTGTATCATCCTCCCTCTCCCTGTGTCACCCACCCTCTCCCTGTGTCACCCTCTCCCTGTGTCACCGTCTCTCCCTCTCCGTGTCACCCTCTCCCTGTATCACCCTCCCTCTCCCTGTGTCACCCACCCTCTTCCTGTGTCGCCCTCCCTCTCCCTGTGTCGCCCTCCCTCTCCCTGTGTCGCCCTCCCTCTACCTGTGTCGCCCTCCCTCTACCTGTGTCGCCCTCCCTCTACCTGTGTCGCCCTCCCTCTACCTGTGTCGCCCTCCCTCTACCTGTGTCGCCCTCCCTCTACCTGTGTCGCCCGCCCTCTCCGTGTCGCCCGCCCTCTCCCTGTGTCACCCGCCCTCTCCCTGTGTCACCCGCCCTCTCCCTGTGTCACCCGCCCTCTCCCTGTGTCACCCGCCCTCTCCCTGTGTCACCCGCCCTCTCCCTGTGTCACCCGCCCTCTCCCTGTGTCACCCGCCCTCTCCCTGGGTCACCCTCCCTCTCCCTGGGTCACCCTCCCTCTCCCTGTGACACCCTCCCTCTCCCTGTGACACCCTCCCTCTCCTTGTGACACTCTCCCTCTCCCTGTGTCACCCTCCATCTCCCTGTGTCACCCTCCCTCTCCCTGTGTCACCCTCCCCCTCCCTGTGTCACCCACCATCTCCCTGTGTCACCCACCCTCTCCCTGTGTCATCCTCCCTCTCCCTGTGTCACCCTCCCTCTCCCTGTGTCACCCTCCCTCTCCCTGTGTCACCCTCCCTCTCCCTGTGTCACCCTCCCTCTCCCTGTGTCACCCACCATCTCCCTGTGTCACCCACCATCTCCCTCTGTCACCCTCTACCTGTGTCACCCACCCTCTCCCTGTGTCACCCACCCTCTCCCTGTGTCACCCTCCCTCTCCCTGTGTCACCCTCCCTCTCCCTGTGTCACCCTCCCTCTCCCTGTGTCACCCTCCCTCTCCCTGTGTCACCCATCCTCTCCCTGTGTCACCCACCCTCTCCCTGTGTCACCCACCCTCTCCCTGTGTCACCCACCCTCTCCCTGTGTCACCCACCCTCTCCCTGTCACCCTCCCTCTCCCTGTGTCACCCTCCCTCTCCCTGTGTCACCCTCTCCCTCTCCCTGTGTCACCCTCCCTCTCCCTGTGTCACCCTCCCTCTCCCTGTGTCACCCTCCCTCTCCCTGTGTCATCCTCCCTCTCCCTGTGTCACCCTCCCTCTCCCTGTGTCACCCTCCCTCTCCCTGTATCACCCTCCCTCTCCCTGTGTCACCCTCCCTCTCCCTGTGTCACCCTCCCTCTCCCTGTGTCACCCTCCCCCTCTCCCTGTGTCACCCTCCCCCTCTCCGTGTCACCCTCCCCTCTCCCTGTGTCACCCTCCCCTCTCCCTGTGTTGTTCTGACTAGGAATTTATTAAATGTATTTTATTTATATATTTTATTTTAAAGCGGGATTGGGGGCGGAGTTGGGGGCGGGACTAGGGGCGGAGTTGGGGGCGGGACTAGGTGGCGAGTAGATTTTTTGGTTGGGCGAGTAGATTTTTGGGTGATTTGTCGAACACTGCATATATATATATATATATATATATATATATATATATATATATATATACACACACACACACACACACACACACACACACACACACACACACACACACACAGGCCGAGACCAGTAACTAAGAAACAGGTTAAAGCCTTCCTCGGCCTGGCCGGTTACTACCGTCGTTTTATACCAGACTTTGCCACCCTCTCAACCCCTCTCTCCGACCTAAGGAAAGGGAAGAGTTCAGTCATGGTGAAGTGGTCTGACCAGGCGGAGAAAGCTTTCCAAAGCTTAAAAGACGCCTGATGTGCTCATCCCGTCCTGATCACCCCAGACTTCACCAGGGAATTTCAGGTTCAGTGTGACGCTTCCGATGTAGGGATAGGAGCGGTCCTGTCACAAAGAGTTGGAACGGAGGAGCACCCCATCATCTATATCAGCAGAAAGCTAACTGTCCATGAGAAGAGATATGCCGTAGTTGAGAAAGAGGGCTTGGCCATCAAATGGGCGTTAGACACTCTAAAATATTATTTATTAGGGAGAAAATTTACCTTAATAACCGACCATGCACCTTTAATGTACATGCAACAAAATAAGGAAAAGTATGCTCGGGTAACTCGCTGGTTTTTGAGTCTCCAGGGGTTCCAGTTCACAGTTGAACACAGGCCAGGCTCCAAACATGGAAATGCTGATGCATTGTCCCGAGTATACACCTCCCTATTTTCAAGTGCTCACCCGATAACGATTGAGCAATGGGGTGGGATATATTGAAGCAAAAGGTGTTTGAGGGGAGGTATATAGGACCCAGCACCTTCCAGGGTGTGTTCCATTCACTCTCACCTGAGCCCTAATTAATGAGCTTCAAGGTTAAAAGGCAGCACAGACAGCTTCCTGGGCTGCTGCTGTGCTGGTCTGAAGGCACACACACAGACAGCCCTGTGAGATACTGCAAAGGGAAGCTGCAGGTACAGTGTCTGAAGTGGGGAAAGAACTTAGTTTTCCCCACTGGTAGTTCGGGAATAAGCTGTATTAGTCAGAACTCTGAAAAGGAGTTAGGCTTTTTGTTTCTGTTTTGTCTTATAAGTTAACCCTGTTCCTGCTGTGTACCTGGCAAATAAACCCTCCTGTGCATCAACACTACGTTTCCCTGCCTTTGATCTGGATAAAAGAGACTGCAACGTGGTGGGGACATCACAATATATATATATATATATATATATCATGAAACGCAACTAGTACAACCCCAGAATAATCCTGGAATTACAATTCTGCATTGTTCTTTTTATATTTTTCTGATGTTCAACACTGAATGCACAGCATGAAGTTTGTCACCTTCATACTTAGTGTACAGTATTACACTAAACAAGCAGCAGCAGCTCGGGGTGCCTGCAGCTGAGAGATGATATTAGTGTTCTCCAGCTTTTGGGATCATTAAAAATCAACTCCACTAGAATGTGGAAATTGCTTGGCTCTTTTAATGCAGGGAGCTGTAGGAAGTCAGTAACATCAGAGTACTGTTGCTGTTGTAGCAAAGAACTGATACAATATAGCCTTTTCGCTCATTACAGAATACAAAATAGTTGGCAGGGTGCGTTGTCATTAAGAGCTAACCCTGAGCTCTCTGCAAGATGAAACATGATTCATCACTGATCATAGTTCTTAGGAAAAAAATGACTTGCTGTTTAAGGAAGTACGGAGGAGAAGCAGCTTTGATCTCCAGATAGAAGACATTGGTACCCAGTGCAAGGTCTAGGTCTGAGGATAATCGCTTTAATTCCCTGGGCATCTGGAGCCAAAAACTTGATTGTAAGCCGTTTTGGGCAGCACTGGATTGTGCCAGCACACAACCACTCACAACACAATGTACAGTACATTAATATAGAGATGTATTATTCCAGACAGATAAGGGTGCTCAATACCATCCATCTCATTAATTTACTAAACCGCACAGCGCCATTCACAGGAAATAAAGAGCACTGTGATGGTAGGGGTAAATGTGACTGCTTTAAATAAAGGTCAATCCTGCCATTACCCCTGCCGGTCAGTAATATATCTGTATTATGTTTGTAATATACACACACACCTACAGTACATATACTGTATGAAAAGAAAAAATTAAGGTGCGCAAAAAAAATCTAAATAAAATCAATAAATAAAGGTCCCTAAATGCTGCCACAAAATTCCTAACCTCACAAAGATTAATACATATATAACCAAACAAAAAAATGAATAACGCGCGCAAATACACAAACCAATATATAGAATTTAAAATAAACTATGTATCAACGGAGAGGTGTCCAAGATGGTAACAGAGTCCCACCTCCTTTGAATCCTATAGAAAATGAAGAAAAGCCGCAAAAGTGAAGTACTAAAAGGCAATTTTATGCGCAAGTAGAAAATTGGCTACTTACAATGCAGCAGATAAAATTGGGCAGTGTGGATGTATGTCGCCACACAAACAATCAGATGGCAAGTCAGCGTCTCCCTCTCGACTTTGAAACATCCGACAGCAAGGTTGTTGCTCTGGCAGTGAAGTCCTGCAATCAGCGATCCAAATCTCATTACCGTGACGTCAGACGTCGGTATGGGAATCTGTCCGCTGTGAGACTAATATGATTCCACCATTCTGCAGTCCTTTAGTTTAGGCAATGATCGGAGAGTAGATATGGCAAAATAGAGGCACTTACTAGTAAATGCACCATATCTTAACCATATGTGTTTCGTTCTTAGCGTGGGAACTTTATCATGGGTAATCTTGATTGTTTGTGCAGTGACATACATCAACATTGCCCAATTTTATCTGCTACATTGAAAGTAGCCAATTTTCTACTTGGGCATAAAATTGCCTTTTCTATTGTGGCTTTTCTTCATTTTCTATAGGATTCAAAGGAGTCGGCGGGACTGTTACCATCTTGGACACCTCTCCATTGATAGATAGTTTATTTTACATTCTATTTATTGGTTTGTCTATTTGCGCCCTTTATTCCTTTTTTGTTAGGTTATATATATATATATATATATATATATATATATATATATATATATATATATATATATATATATAAATATATATCCAAACAAGAGTGACCTAGGCGCAAGTAAAAACAAGAAAAACAAACATAGGGTAATACGTTCAAACAATTTCTCCGCCAAAGGGTACGATATGCACTTACAGCGAGTAAGATATTATCAGGCCTTGTATCCACTCTGGGATCTGGAACAATTAATGAAGATCTGGAACAACCAGCAGCAACTCATCCACAGGAAACGTATCCTCGTGTGAAGTATCACATGTTGGAAGAGAAGTGGGACACATACATAGTGTAACACAGTTTATTATAAAATTTAATAAAAAATGACAATAGGTAAAATACTCACACTTTGTGAGTTTGGGTAAAAGCGTTTGAGAATTTAGAGCTTCTCACACTCATCAAGGGTGGGTATCCGCGGACCTATACACAGTCTCTATTGGCTCCTTATATAATGTCCCTATAACCACATGCGTGTTATGGCCAACTTCCAAGGGTATGGAGTCACTTTATAGGGCACTCCCAATAATGTCCAGAGCCTCTGAGGGCGGGGTACTAGCTCCGTTGTTGTGAGACCCGTAGTAAAGGGCCGTGTGTCTCTTTAGCTGCACCTAATGTGCTAGTAGTACTAATATAATATATACTAATATATATAGTAAGCCTGGTTACAGCACTTTAGGAACCAGGGGTTAATGTTATGTTCAGCTGGATTGTTGCAAAGTGGTCTGTGATCTTTCCAAGTAACTCTTTGCATGTACAGTAACTGTGTTTGTTGTTGCATTTCCACCCTCCAATTAGGAGCGGGTTCATATTGAAAACACCTGGGTGGATGGAGACTTCTAACTATATCAGACAAGTTTAGCTCAGCTCAGCTTAAGCTGTGAATTGAGAGTTCTTTACCTGAGGCATCTGTAAAGAAGCTGGGAGTAACTGGGAGAAGCTACAGTGGACCCTGCAGGAAGAAATAACAGGGAAAATCTCTTTAGGGAGGTCCCTGTATCCAGTTTTATAGTGTAACCCTAGTTTCCCAGTTGTGTGTGTGCTGTACCTGTAAAGAGCTGTGGATAATTATTTTTCCAATAAATGAATTTTATAAACTTTCTGTTTCGGGCTGACGAATTTATCCCTGGTGTGATAATCCTGGTCTCCCGTGAAAAGCACGATCTAGAAATTCAGCAAATCTGGCATCCACCATTACCGTAATATGCTCTGAACTCGGTTCCTTCCTCTAGTAGCACTTCTAGTGCGGGATATTAAGGTCCAACAAACAGGGCCCTAGGGATAAAACTGGGTTTCAGGAACAAAAACAGAAACCACACAAGTCAAACAAAAAGGAGACTACGCTAAAACCCTGTATAGATTTACAAAGGGTTAATAATTCAATAATGGGATAACATAACAATATATTAATATGAATTAAGCTCCAAATGCATAATGGAGTGAATTGCTGCTTTAAATCATTCACATAGCATTTACATTTTGTTAAATGATGTTCAGTATATACAGAGGTTGCGGCCATTAATGCTCCCGCTGGCGTGTTGCAGTGGGACACACATAACGTTCAAGCACCATTGTAAAGTCATTAGCCCTGTGCAAAAAAAGGGGCAGAGCTAATGAGCTATTGCACCCACTGCCGCACGCCAGCAGGTTTAGCAACACCTGCTACATAGTAAGAGCGCTAAATCAGAAAGCTCTGTAAATCGAGCCTCATAACATGACATTGCCTATAACAGGAATGGCCGGTATGTTCCCTGTGGTTAAAGCTAATCCTTCAAGCCAATTCTATGCCAAAACAATTGCAGTCTCCATCTAGTTTGCATAGACGTAATGTCACATTATTGTAGCATAACGGTGCATTACCTTCCACATGACATTAAGTTTGTCTTAGCGTTACTGCGATCCAAACCCTGAAATAGGTTTAACTCAAGTTGTGAAAGATGAGAGTGGAAAACCTGGAAATAACGCTGTTAGTTACATCCTACCTAACTATGGTGATCCAGAAGCCCTATGTAAATTTCTGGATGTGAGTAGTGCCAAATGTTGATACACATGACCAGACTAATGTATGGTTAAGTCCATGCATTAACCTTAACAGTCGTTGGTGGTTATGCAATATGCAATATGGAAGAATACATAAAATGTTAGGTAAGACTATTGTTTGTATAATATTAAGGGATTGTCAGCAAGTTGTTCTCTATTTCTTATAAGCTGGCCTAATTTGTGGTTTTTTGCATTTTTTGCATCTGCATTTTGCAATATATACTATATCACTAGCAGCTGCATTGATAACGGGGGACATTAAGTCTATATAATTTTAGAATGTTAATTGAATCGAACCATCATGCACAAGTTAACATACAGACATGAAAGTTTGACTTAGATGCTATCTCATGTGAACCAATGACCATGCAATTCTCATAAATGGAACACATCGTACTTACAGCCACTAGGGATGTTTATTTATAAGAGGTTTTACCAGGAAGCAATACATTGAGTGTTACCTCTCGTTTTCAAGTATGTCCTGGGATGTGATGTTTCAGATGCAAGTGACCTTCAGACAGGATATTCCTGCACGGAATAACGCGCAATTCAAGTCACAGAAGCCAGAAGCACCAGTGGTCAGACATTAAGATTTAGAATCTGCAACAGCCCACCGTTATATGTGTATCCTAGAACCTCTCTAAAATTATTCCCCAAATCCCAAGAGCACTCTAATGTGCAAACTAAGACTTGTTAAAGATATTTTGCTTCAGCATTTTCTTGATAAGTAGGCCGGGATTTGCTAAGCACGGATGTGGAGTATCACCCTCAGATCCAGCAGTAACTGCCATTGACTTAAATAGCAGTCAATGCTGGATTGATGTGTGATAGCTCGCTCTCCCATAGAGATCCATGCTTCAGCTATACCTAGTGTCCTAGCCCATTACCGTACAAACATATTTTTCTTTTACAGTTGCTATAAAAATAGTATTTATAACAAGTTTATAGTTTTGCAATGTTGCAGCATTGTTTCTTCATTTGCTATAGGTGTGACTATCCACATTAACTAGCAGAGTTTGAGTAAAAGTAGTCTTATATTCCATATGCATCTCTTTTGAGCCACGAGAAGCACCGTTCCAGCACGGACCGAGCCCCCTGAGAGCAGTGACCGGGCCCCAGGAACAAACAGCTCACCATGAGGATGGTAATTATCCTCTACCTGGTAGCAGACGTTGGGAATCATCACTCGGTGTGGGGACAAGCTGTGTGCCAATGTGGTAACATGTCACTAACATGTTAATGCCTGTTTTTTTTCCAAATTGTTATACGTGCATTACTTACCAGCTTCACTATAGCCTAATATATATTTACTTACTACACCATGAGAGTTGTGCGCTGTCCTTTTTCTATTTATATTCCAAATATTTGTTGTCATGTGAACAGTTATCGTTTTGAGCATGAACACATTATTTCTTTTAGAAATACAGCTGAGGACTTTCATTTGATCTCATCTTTAATATATGATATGCTGTGTCTATATATACATATATATATATATATATACACACACAGTATATATAGCAAATGGAAATATTACTGTATGCTCATTTGCATGTCTTAGACAGGTCTGCAACCCCGCCTTTCACCATTATCACCCAGCACACAGCACTTCCACTGCAGCAAGGGATTCTGGGAAATGACATGCAAATTAGCACACAGTGCCACCTTTTGCTTCAAAACCATTCAACATGGTTCCATATAGGCTTAAGCTTGCTGCATGGTCACAGCTTTGAGCACAGCCAGGGTTAAGATGCATTAACCCTGGCTGTGCTCAAAGCTGTGACCATGCAGCAAGCTAAAGCCTATAGGGGAAACATGTTGAATGGTTTTGAATCAAAATGTGGCACTGTGTGCTCATTTGTACATATACATATACATACAGCTTTCGAGATACACTTATCTATTCTTCCGGCGATGTTACAATGAATGAAGCAAGCAAAGGGTATACTTAAAAACAGAGTCTCTTGTAATGTTATCTGTGCTTGTCCTTCCCCCGTGTGTAGATGTGATTTATGGCTAGAGGTGTTAAATGGTTCCTGAATGTTAGTGATGTAAGAGTGTGTGTTAATCTGTGTGGATATAAATGAATGAAGAGCCCACAGTGTATACAGTGCTTTACAAAAGGTGTGTGTGGAGTGGCTGTATATATATACAAACACAGAAAAGATACAGACATAAGTCTCACCCCTAGTGCACTGTAAGAGAACTGGTGCCATGGACCACCAACGATTCTTCTCTTTGGGCCTCCACCACTGGTGCACTCTGTCTTTAATGTCTTTGTTGCCTTGATATCCGGTTGTATTTACCTAGAGAGCGAGCGGAGTGCTCTCACACAAGACTACGAGCTGCAACCAAGGACAGAGGTTTTTCTTCAAACATGGAATCAAATCATGAACGATTATCCAAGGAGTCTAGCGCAAGTGGAACTTCTTCGTATGTATACAGAGGAGCCAATGAGTATTCTAAAGCTTGCCTTAAACTTGCCTTAAACTAGCCAGGTAACATGCTGGGTACATTTCAGTGACATTTCAGAGACATTTCTGCAGAGACTAATGGCCCATCGGATTAACACAGCAGGAGTTCCTGGCAGTCCCATTCAGTTTGAATGGGACTGCCAGGGACCCCCGCTGTTAATCCAATGGGCCATTAGTCCGTCTGCAGAAATGTGTGAAATGTTGCAGCATGTACCCAGCATATACCCAGCATGTACCTGGGTCTATTTGGAGATTGCCCCAGGTTTGTTTTAGAATAATCGTCGGCACTACAGTATATACCTCCCCAAGGTTCTTCCAGGTGCTGCGGTAGCAAGCCTGTTCTCCACGTTGAAATATATATAGTAAATGGGGCTTAGCTTTGTAGAGGTACAAGCTTTCAGTAAATGAAAAGGAAAAGTGGAAGACTTATTTCTAGTAGCTTTAATTACAGGAAAGAAGCTGACATTGGAGGATTCCTGAAGCGCTCCTTAGTCAGATCAAAATATGTGTAATTTAATTAAGATGTAATTAGCTGACTAAGTAGTGCATTCATACTCTTCAAGACCTCTGAAGAGAAAAGGCACATTAATAGCAAAACGTGCCAATGAATTGGCAATTTCTCATATTAATGTGTGGATTTTCAGTGATGACAGACAGTCTCTCAGCGATGGTAACAGAATGAGAACTCGTTTGTATTCATTTATAGCAGTATTCTAAAAAATGCATGAATTTCTGTCTGTTTATCAAACAGAACAGCCAACAATGCATCAATCTCTGTAGCAGTGACGGTATCTTTGACACTGCATATCCTCACTATCACCATCTAATGTATCAGCCTGTCTTCTACGCTCTTTCCTACTATTAAAGCTCATTTTTGCCAATCTCTGTTTTCAGTGAGGATCTTAATCTGCCAGGAGATGTTAATACTTAATCTCCTCTTTCTGTACTGTATGCCAGGATCAAAGTATCCATCCTAGTGGTTTTTATTTTTAAGTAATTGGTACTGTGAATTAATCTCGTAGCAATTCCAGCAACGTGGCCAACATGTTGAAAGGAGCTATGGGAAGGAAATTATTTCGCTTTTTTAGGCCGATTGGGGTGTTTTGACCTGAAATTCTTATTACCATTGTTTGCATTTTACCTGAAATTCCCCATTAAATTAAATGGGGGAATTAGTCGAAAATCGGCCTGATTTTTTGGCACATATAAAATTACCCCCTTAATTTTACCTTGACATAGTTAGGGGTCATACTGTAGGAAGTTCATCAAGGATACCATACAAAATGACTAACTTTTCAGCTATGTATCATTGTTTGTGGGACGGGAGGCAAGCCGTGTCTGATATTGCATTATGAGTCGTCTACCTTACTGTTAAATGTGTACACTATATACTTACAGCCTTATTTGAAGGGGCTTTTAGCATGAGGGGATTCAACATATAAAGAAACTTGTCAAACTTCACCCAACAACACTCCTCCTCGGGTTTCAGGAGTGTCTGTCCTGTGCTAAAGTAATACGCATAAGGCCGCGCTTATAGTGCCGGCGACGTCCCGCTGCGGTCGCTGGAAAAATCAAATTGACTTGACTTCCAGCGATCGCGACCAAGCCTTCGTGCCGTCACGTCGCTCCTACTATAAGCGCATGTGACGGCGGCAATGCATTTGTTTTGCCGCAACATTGCGTCGACCGGCACTATAAGCGCAACCTTACGCTATAATCGTTTATACTCAGTGATCCCTATAAATATCAGGATACTGTATCTTGCAATGTGGTCATTGGAGGAATACATAATCAGCGTACAATATTACCAGTGTTATAAAGAAGAAGTTGGAAGAACATCATAGGAGTGGATGGGTTACACAGGGAAATTAATTAGAACTTTGGAGAGTAAAGTCTTTGGTTCAAACCTGTGAACCTGTAATGTTCTCAGTATTCAACATGGCACATACTGACAGCGATATCAAAATAAAGTGTTACAATTGTGTTTTTTCTTAGTGATACCAATTTTACATGTTTCAGTGTGCAGTAAAACAAGCCAAAGTAGCTCGGCAATGCACTGATTTTATCGAGGTTTAGTGAATAAGCCGAGTACTGTGGAGAGGAACCTCGCTCAGAAAGCCCTGGATGGTATTAGCGTGCTGCCGAGGGAGTATAGGTATGAAGATAAAGAGATGTGCCTAAAGGAGGCACAAAACGTCCCTTCTAAGAGGCGCACAGCAAACCTTTATAATATGTGGTCAGGGGTGAATAAATATATGCATAAAATAAAAAAGGTTTATTAAATAACTTCGTTAAAATCGTGTTGTGTAGTGTGATGTGTATGTGATGTGTATGACCACCACTTTAGCATTGTTCACTATTGGCAATGACTAGGATAACAGAGTAGTACTATAGGCTTAACCAGTCTATTTTAATTTGTGTCATACACATCACACTACACAACATGATTTTAACGAAGTTATTTAATAAAACTTTTTTATTTTATGCATATATTTATTCACCCCTGACCACATTATATTATAAAGGTTTGCTGTGCGCCTCTTAGAAGGGACCTTTTGTGCCTCCTTTAGGCACATCTCTTTATCTTAGTGAATAAGCCCCATAAAGTATTATCGAGGCTGGAGTTCATTTTCAGTGAAACATTGTATCACAATGGTAACTAAAAGAAAAAGCTGCTAATGTGTGTGATTAATTTTTTTGCTAGAGTAGCGGTTCTTACTCCCTGGAAAGTATTTCATAACAGTATCAAGTTCAGTATAATAGGGTTACTGCGAGAGAGCAACATTCTGCCAATTAACTGCTGCAGCTAATGGAAAGGTGAACTGCATTCAAAATACAGCAATGCTTAATTGTGCTGGAATCTGGCAGAGCTTTTTCTCTTCGTTTTAAAGGTGCAGTTCCACTTAGTAGTACATGTTGGAGTTTTAAAAAGTGAAAGCACTCAGCCATGTAACACTGCTGTACCATATCCAACAGTCGCCTCATCGTTGATGAAATGTTTTACAGCTTTTCACGTAGAGATAGAAAAGGCTTTACTCTGCAGGCGTGATGACACGTTGTGTGCAGTACTTGACACCACTGGCGGAGTTTCACCAAGTTCCAAATCGGAACACAGCGAACTTACATTAAGTGCCATTCAAGATAATGGCAGACTGGCAGTAAACGAGGAATTGCAGCGCAATACCACACATCCGATCTTAGTGAAATGTGGGGAAAGCGCTTTGATAGGGATTAGTAAACCTTGTATGTGGCTGCAAACTGTCCAACACTCCAGTACTGTTATTTTGTTCTATCAGCCTCTCTGTTACCTCACTCCAATACATGATACATGCTGGAGAAACCAAAGGAGTGATGATGAGGCTGACTTTTCAATACAGTATCTGTAATTAGAGAGAGCTGGGAGCTGTAATGAAAAGACCATCAATAAACAATGGACTTTGTTTAATATATTGTATTGTGAAGTCATGCTCCTCTTGCTTGGGTCGATTTAAGGTCTATTCATTTGAATAGGGAACAAAGAGGAAAAAAGCGCAAATTTTTTTTGTGTATGACGATACAGTGAAGAAGTGTACAATCACAAATTAGAGACAATAGGGTGAAAATAAAATATCACAAATAACATCGCCCTAGAGAAGGCTGCCGCTTTTCTAAAGAGGTTTCTCAACATCTACTGTATACAGCAAAATCGGTTACAAATACAAAGCGCAACATTCTCAGGGTACATGTGAAGAGATAAACGTAACACATTGTGCAAAAAAATGCTATAATGTGAACGGTAAGCAAAATCCCAATAATGTCGTTTTGGTGATTTCAGGTACACATACTGTATAAACAGCAAACAGCAGCAAGGTGGCTGATCAGATGCAACGCTGGATGCGTACTGTATATTCAAGAAGAAAAGAGTAGGCATAGCAGAATAACATGAAAAACACAAGGTAAAAAGTGCACAAAGTGTATATATATATATCTAATGATATAAGAAGTGTACAAGGTGAAAATATAAGGTGAACAAGACAACCAATATACTTAAAATACTAATAAAGTGCAATACATAGACATATATATATATATATGGAAAAAAGAACAGAAAAGAAACAGGCGCACACCTAGTGCATTACCACAATAAAAATGTATTGAATGAACATAAAATCTGACAAATGGCCACTCACAAGAATACAGCAAATAAAAGCGTGTATGAGATAGGCTCTCATGTGCCTTGCAGCTCTATCACCAGCATCCGTCCGCAGTCAGTGGCGTCGTCACGTGGATCACCTTCGTGAACCGGAACCGGAAGAGGGATCTTTCACCTTCAGTGCTTCATACCATTAGTCCCTCCGGGAAACAGGCACCTCAGATATATAAATGTATAAAGTAGCAGGCCGGGAGAGCAGCACACGGGAGCCAAAAGTTCTCAGTCTATCTGCATCAATGTTTGTGGGCAAATGGCGGCCGGATTCTAGCCATGCCCTACGCGTTTCGTCATCAAATGGCGACTTCTTCACACAATGCCCAATGTTTTAGTCCCCAGGAGGAAATCTTCAGGGGTTGGGAAGGTCCCCCTGGAGACCAAAATATTGGGCATTTGTGTGCATTTTGGACCCAATAAACCATTTTTTGTGATTATCTCTTGTGCTTTGCAGGTATATTGGACCTCTAGGGATCCTTACAGACTAACTATTTACCCTTCACCGTGCACCACACAAGTCTCTGCTGAGGTCGGTCAGTCTGTCTCTTTCTATCTATCTATCTATACCATAATACTGAGTAAAGTTATGGTGAGTAAAAAAAGTGACAAAAATCCTCCACAGGAAAGCAAATATGCAAATACAGCTGTATGCTCATCTGCATGTCTTAGGCAGGACCTGCCTAAGACATGCAGATGAGCATACAGTTGTATTCTCATATATATATATCTATATCTATATACTGTATATACTTGAAAGATATGATCGTGGATATTTGGTAAATAAGACCTCTCGAATTAAGGTACGTAGTAATGTGAGTAAGGATAAAAACAAAATATATTCATTGCAAAATACAAGAATTAAAAATAATATTTAGTAAAACCCCAAAAGCTGGAGCCGATACTGTGTGATGTACATAGCTCAAAATGAATGTAATCCTCTATCATGCACCAATAAAGAGACCTGATAGGTTACCGTGAGACCTCGTGCTGCGGTGGGAATGCATTTCCCTAGATTCAGAGCTGTAACACTCAGGTTCTCTATTTGAGCAACGCTAGCGTTAATCCACTCACATCTTCCTTTGGCCTTCAACAGTGGGCGGCAGCCAGCACCCACAAGGACGGCCACTACCACGACCTGGTTTTCACTAAAAACTTCTCTCTCTCTGATTTCTCCATTTCCTCTCTGACCATCACCTCATCTCATTCTCTCTCTCTCGCTTCTCCCCTTCTCCAACTCCATCTTCCCCCCGGTTCTGCAGAAACCTGCGCTCTATTCACTTACCTGACTTTGAGTCCACTTTACGCTCCTCCCTCTCCTCTCCCAGCTCTGCTACAGACCCTGACAACCTGGTCAGGAACTACAACTCTGTCTTATCCTCCTCTCTTGATCTACATGCCCCGCTTTCTCTTTGCCATCCTCGCCCTTCTAACCCCAGACCCTGGCTAAATTCCTACACACGCATGCTGCATTCCTCCACTCGTTCCTCCGAACGCGTCTGGAGGAAATCTCATACTCTCGCAGACTTCCTTTACTACAAATTTATGCTATCCTGTCTCAACTCTGCCCTCTCGCAAGCTAAACAAGCCTACTTTTCTTCACTAATCAACACGCACAAGTCTAACCCACGCTGACTGTTCTATGTCTTTGATACTCTACTCAAACCACCCTCAGCTGCCTCTCCTTCCTCCATCTACGCTCAGGACTTTGCTGACTATTTTAAGGAAAAGGTGGAATCCATACGTCAGAACATCGCGTCTGTTTCTTCCTCCCATCCTACACCACTTCCTAACTCTCCTCCTGCCTTCCTTGACTCTTTTTCCACTGTCTCAGAGGAGGATGTGTCGCTGTTGATCTTCTCTTCTTCCTATACCACTTGCCCTCTTGACCCCATTCCCGCCCATCTCCTAAAACCTCTTGGTCCTACTGTAATCCCTATGCTCACACAAATTTTTAACTCCTCCCTCTACTCTGGTACCTTTCCATCCTCCTTCAAACATGCAACAGTTATACCATTACTCAAAAACAGCAAGCTTGACCCTACGTGTCCGTCTAACTATCAACCTGTCTCCCTCCTGCCTTTTGCCTCTAAACTCCTTGAACATCTTGTTTTCTCTCACTTGCTTCATTTTCCAACACCTATTCTCTCCTAGACCCTCTACAATCTGGCTTCCGAACTGCTAACTCCACGGAAACAGCCCTCACTAAAATAACCGATGACCTCCATGCTGCCAAAACAGGTCATTACACTGCTCATATTACTTGACCTCTCCGCAGCATTTGACACCGTGGACCACCCTCTTCTCCTTCACATTCTCCATACTCTTGGTATTCAGAACCAAGCTCTATCCTGGATCTCCTCTTACCTCTCCCATCGTACTTTCAGTGTCTCTTCTGCTAACACCACTTCCTCCTCTATTGATCTATCTGTGGGGGTACCCTAGGGCTCTGTCCTGGGACCTCTTCTCTTTTCACACACTCTCTAGGTGACCTAATAACCTCTTGGGTTTAAATATCACCTCTACGCTGACGACACACAAATGTACTTTTCAACACCCGACCTTACACCTGCTGTACAAACCAAAGTTTCTGAATGTCTCTCTGCTATATCATCCTGGATGGCCCTCCGTCGCCTTAAACTCAACATGGCAAAAACAGAACTCCTCATACTTCCACCCAAATGTGGCCCTAGTACCTCCTTCCACATTACTGTTGGAAGTATGATCATTCACCCAGTAGCCCAAGCACGCTGCTTAGGTGTCACACTGGACTCCTCTCTCACATTCTCCTCTCACATTTAAAATGTTTCTAAAACCTGTCGCTTTTTCCTCCACAATATCACTAAGATACGCCTGTTCCTCTGTTGCTCGACTGCTAAAACTGACTCAGGCCCTCATTCTCTCCCGTCTTGATTATTGTAACCTCCTGCTGTCCGGCCTTCCTGCCTCTCACCTGTCTCCCCTACAATCTATCCTAAACGCTGCTGCCAGAATCGCTCTGCTCTTTCCTAAATCTGTCTCCGCGTCTCCCCTCCTGAAATCCCTCTCCTGGCTTCAGATCAAATCCCGCATCTCACACTCAATTCTCCTCCTCACTTTTAAAGCTTTACACTCTTCCGCCCCGCCTTGCATCTCAGCCCAAATCTCTCGTTATACACCATCCCGACTCTTGCGTTCTTCTCAAGGATGTCTTCTTTCTACCCCCTTTGTATCTAAAGCCCTCTCCCGCCTTAAACCTTTTTCACTGACTGCCCTGCACCTCTGGAATGGCCTTCCCCTCAATACCCGACTAGCACCCACTCTATCCATCTTTAAGACCCACCTTAAGACACACTTGCTTAAACAAGCATATGAACAGCACTGTGGATAATACTGGACACATGATATAAAGCTTAGCCCCCTGCAGACGCACTTACCAGAACTCCCTCCTACTGTCTCTGTACGTTCTCCCTACCTACCAATTAGACTGTAAGCGCCTCGGAGCAGGGACTCCTCTTCCTTAATGTTACTTTTATGTCTGAAGCACTTATTTCCATGATCTGTTACTTATATTATCTATTATTTATTTGATTACCACGTGTTTTACTACTGTGATGCGCTATGTACATTAATGGCGCTATATAAATAAAGACATACAATACAATATACCGGTGCTCAGTTTTGTATGTATCCAACCCAATTCCAGCAGTAATAGAGGTAGAAAAAGTGATAATAGGCAGGTCAGCTAAGATATGGGTTGCTCTTGGGGCATTGCCCAACACCTGTGGGGTGTCTATGTGGCAATCAAAGACTCCATGGACTAGGTACTGGCTATGCAAGTGTCTGTATATTTACTGGATGAGCAAATGTATCCACTCATGGAGCAGTAGACTCCTGGAAGTTAGAACTTGCATGGAAGAGATCAGGATGCCCTGATTCAGCAAATGACGGTCCCCGGATGCTTCCCGACACCTTGGAGGGTAATGGGGCAACACTCCGGAGCACTGGAGGATGGACCCCTTGCTGTGCAGGTCTTCATTACAGTTGAGTTAAGATGTCGATGGTATGACATCACCGCATATCCCGACGGCGCTCGCTTCATTGGTACCTATGGTGGTTCCCCCTGTCTTTTTGCAGACAAGGGGAACTGCCATGGGTATCAGGTTTGTGCCATGGTATGCCAACCTCTTCATGGACAAATGATGAGGAGGATTGCATTTAGAACAATCCATTTGGCACAAGCCTGGTACTATGGCATCATTATATAGACGATGGAGTCTTTATTTGGAAGGGTAATGACATTATCATTATCGTAACACCAATGGAATAGCAACACCATTATACGTTTCTTTGATTTAGTCCTATACATAGACAATGAAGCAATTAACACCAAAGCTTTCTTCAAAGAAGTCAATTGTAATAATTATATTCTTAGGAGAAGTTGTTATCACCAAAGATGGATATCAAATATACCCTGTGGCCACGTTAGACCCATAAGACAGAACTGTTCTGATCTTAGAAAATACGTTTTTCGGAAAGACAATATTTGCCATCAGATATCCTACAAGCTAAACTTAAGGCAGGAAACTTGGAGAGAAAAGATATTCTGAAACATAAGGACAAATGTCCCAATAATTAAACATTTATTCCATTCATCACACAATACAATAGCGTTTCAACTAAAATCTATAATTTAATACGTAAACATTGGCATGTGCTCAAACAGGCCTCAATCCTTAAGGATTATTTCCTGACAAAACTCAGATGCTTTTCACAAAGCGAGGAATTTGAGAGGCAAATTGGCCCCTAGTGTGTTAAGGACAAATACACATAATTAATCTAATAGCTGGCTCAGTAATAAACCAAAAGGCTTTTACAGATGTGCGATGTGCACCTTTGGACACAGTAAGACCAGTACATTTACATTTTTTGTTACTAAAGAAAATGTCACAATTTCTTGTTTTATTAATTGCAAGAGCGAATCTGTATATGTTAATCTGTCCGTGTGGACTACGGTATGTAGGATGCACTATTCGTCCCTTACACGTAAGAATCCTTGAACATATTAGGAACAATTGGATTGGAATCTGTTTAATCCCATTTTAAGAAAAGGCATAAATCAGATGCAACGGGTTTAGTTTTCCATGGCATAGACATTGTGAGACCCAGCTGGGAGGATGGCAATAAAATCAAAGACATTTCACAACAAGATTCATTCTGGATTCATAGATTATGCACCCAGCCAGCCGATCTAAACATAGATATCGACCCGAATTCCTTTCTGATCTGAAACATTTATAATCTTCATTTTCGGTTAAATTTCCTGCTTTTTAAAAAGGTTTTAAAAAAATGTTTTCAATGCATGTAATTGGTGATGTAATTAGTTATACCATCTGATAAGCAGCACATGAGGTATTTTGTGTCCCACATCCATATATATGCATTAAAACATTTTTCACACTTATTAATATTTTCATACCTTGAAACAGTTTGTTAAAATTTCCACTTTCATGCGTCTAACTTTTTGTCTCTGGAGACACACCGTACTTCATTACTTAATGTTCATGATGTTTTCCGGTGCACGTTATGTGCCCATCAGCAAACACTTATATTTTACTCTAATCTATTTTTCAATACCCCTTAATAGGCATTTTTACCTATATTGTTTATTTTTCACTGTATATACTTTATGTTCATGTGGATAACTCAGATTCATAGCTTTTTAATGATGTGTCCAATCATAAGGTTTTGAGATCCCATTAATTAATTTAATTTGCTTTTAATATTTATTTGTTCTTTCCTAGAGCAACTTCGTTATTCATTACAATTGCAATGTTTACATTATATACAAAAATGAATATTGTGTTGCAAATGCACTCTTTATTTTGACATGTGTTTTTTATTATATATATTCCACCGTGGCGTCATTACACAGGACTATAAATATATCCAAACGTCCTGTATGGGACATCGAGACCCCTGAGGAAGCTCTAACGTAGAGTGAAACACGTAGGGTGTAGTTCTGTCAAGTGCCCCCTGCTGGAGAATCCATCTCTCTCCCCCGATTGTACAAGGACGCTGGAACGCGACTCTCCGCCCTAAGCAGTGACATCCTCAATGCAAAAGCGCAGTCGCACGCGTGAACTGGGAGTGCCAGTGTGTGCGAGCAGAGGCGTTCCCGAGCAGCGTGTTCTCTGACGCTGTGTTATCTACAAGCCCTTTTAAATCATGGAAAATGTAATCCTCTAAATGTTATTATGCTATGTCTACTCTTTTCTTATTGAATATACGGTACGTTATGCATCCACAGTCACCTTGCTGCTGTTTATGTTACCTAAAAACACTTGACTTTTTCCAACACCACGTGAGTGGGATTTTTTTTACTTTTCACATATTTTTCCCAATATAGCATTTTTTGTTGTTGCAATATGTGTGTTTCGTTTCTCTCTTCACATGTACCCTGAGAAGCTTGGGCTTTGGATTTGTCACCAATTCATTTGAATAAGGCTGAAAATTACTCCACAGCATATTGAAGAGGAGCCAATGAGCTAAAAGACGAAGCCTGCCTCTCTGAGCTGATGGAATATATATGTGAATTGTTAAGTGGAGGAGAATGTCCAGTTATTACTTGAGCTCTCAACTAATTATCCTTACTTTGCCTTTATTGCTCAATAACATTGTCCTTCACACAACATCCACAGTATGAGAAATTGAGAAAAGAATAGTGGGGCGTATGTCAACTACAATGGATTGACAAGCAGTGCCTAAGGCTGCGGCCAGGCAGGGAACGGGTGCGCTGGTGCTCGTGCGCTGCCCCATGCTCGGCCAGGCGATTCGTGGCCGGCGAGGCCATGACATCATGGAGCTGGTTTGCCCTCATTGGCAAACTGCTCACGTGACCCGCTTGCGAGCGGCAAATTCAAATTCGCTTGCTCTGAGCACCGAGCGGGTTGCCTAAAGCCTCGTCCTGTGTGGCGCCGAGTGGGTGGGCTATTGCTGTCCGCGATGAAACACATTGCGGCAACGTGTGTGGCCAGCGTGAGCAAGCGCCTGCTCGGCGCTCAGAGCAAGCAAATTTGAATTTGCCGCTAGCAAGCGCGTCGGGCGAACCAGCTCCATGACGTCGTGGCCGCGCCCCCCGGCGAGCGCGCGCCTAGCCGGCCACGAATCGCCCGGCCGAGCCAGGCGCAGCACACGAGCACCAGCGTGCCCGTTCCCTGCCTGGCCGAGGCCTAAGAAATGCAGGTGAGGAGCAGATGAACAATGCCACACTATTACCAGCCTCAAAATAAGAAAGGGGCTTAAATGTGACTTAAATTCATCTAAAATTAATGGGAAGCTAATGGGGTTTGGGAAGACCGTTGGACAGAATATTATATAGGAAGAGTTAGTAAGAGCAGAAACAGGCACTCGTGGCTGCCATCAATTCCATCTGGTCTTGAACAGGAATAACTGGGCTCCTTCAGCTTAAACTGCACATTTCCATGCTCCATTTCCATTCTGTCTTTAACTTTGCAGAAATTCTCCTCTCTTACACTGCATCATTGAAGCCTTAGCATTTAGTCAATTACCTGCACATGGTGATGGCTGTCACATCATGTACACAGTGCACTAATGATCCAGTCTGACCTGCCTCTTTTTGGTAGTGTGTGTTTACACAGGTGCATGTCGATACTCATTAACTCATGTACAGTGGTAAGCCGAGTTTCTTATCGGAAATGTTTGCCTTGAAGTCCATAATGTTGTGCTAATTAGATTTTTAGAGAGTCTAAAATAATGGAACGCTGATAATGTCTCTTTTGGGGGGGGGGGAGCAGATATCTAGGAAAGATAATAAACATTGGCGGAATTGCTAAGTCGTTTTAACTCCTGCGTGTCCCCATGACGCCTGCCACTCCAGGGCTCTTTGCTTGTTTTCTAGGGGAAAATCTGACCAGGTGAGGAACAGAACAGGAGACTCCTCTTCCCTCCAAGTCATCAGTGGCCATGGGGCTGCGACACTGGCACTCAATGGGTTAAAACGAACCCATGCAAACCGTTTTGAATCATCATCACTCAAGTGATTTATGATGTTGAATGGTCAACTGTTTGAACCAATCTGTGCATTTTGCCAAACGTCCTTGTGCGAGGCTTCCCACGGCTCGTCCTCCACATCGTGTATTGTAGATCAGTAAGACTGTAAAATTGGAACCTTGTGTTGCAAGACACTGAGAAAGTACCTTTAAGTGACAGACGGCTCTATAAATATCATGTTATACATTATACAGTATCATGTTATACATTTCCTAGTACAGTAATGAGAGGGATGACTAGTAAAAAGCAATAAATGTGAATTTCATGTGTCCAGACCCAACTGAATACTCCAATTCAGTGCTGCAATTTTTCTAACAGACTCCTCAAGGTGTTATTACCCAGCAGGTACAAAGTCATACTGTGGCTGTGAAACATCTACATATCATATACATACTGTAAGTGAACCAAACATTTGTTCGGTGGAGACTTGGAGATTTAGTTTAAACAAATTGCAGATACTTCAGCTGTAGGGCAGATATCCAATACTGCAGGGTTTCCAAACTCGCTCACAACAGATCATGTTTTAAGGATATCCCTGCTTCAGCATAGATGGCTCAATCAGTGGCTTAATCCTGAAAACCAGACCTGTTGGCGTGTCTTGAAGACTGGAGTTGAGCACCCCTGCCCTACTGGTATTGTTTGTGTTGTGCATGGCCCCTTGGAAGCATGGACCAAAGACATGTCCACCACATATACAGTGAAGCAGTCCACATCACACCGTCTACTGCCTCCTCCCACAATATAAAGTTAATAGTAGCCTTGATGGGTTCTTAAATACACTATTAAATACAATGCTCACCATAAAAAAAATCTCTCACTAGTGGCATTGTAATGCACTTTTGAAATGCTGGAATTTCAAACATGTCTATTAAGACTTTAACATTTGCAGAGATATAGTATGGAAGGCCGAAGGTCAGAACAACATTTCTTCTGTATCCAAATCTCAGACTGGTGGCACAGGGTCTATGTCTCTGGCCTCATTGCCTCAGTTTGGACGCTGTCAATAGTTTTAACTACTCAGCCACTCATCTATAAGTGGTAACCAGATGCCAGCCCTAGTGTTAATATATTGAATCAAAGCTGTGCATAAAAACATATTCTAGTTGTGATCATGCAATCAAATGTATCCTTGTAGCAAGTAGTAATTAACCAGTTCACAATCTCACATTTATTAAGCGAGGAGCACATTTCTAGCCACTGCTTTACACAGCAAACAAACCAGTCTGTCAAACCAGCCAGCAGAGTGATTTTACGTAACCAGTATGCATAGGTTAATCAAACTTTGCATCAAATCTTGCAATGGGACAGAAAGACAGCAGGGTTTATATCCCGCTTCTCTGGCAGCAGGAATCTCTTCCCTCTTTTCCTTGAATAATATCCAGGCAAGCTGTATTTTGTGCCGTTTTCAGCAGCTGTGATCTGCTCACCTTGGCGCGTGTGTGTTTGTAAATGGAAGAACAGGTGTTTTCCATGGAACTATTCTGGCTCCCATGCGAGATGTGCCATTTTTCAGCCAAACAGAAGCCTTCTCCTTACACTGTTTGTAGGCACATTCCTCAGTATACGAGCGCACATCCATTTCAGCCTGACATCACTGTTATTTGGCGGGGTTCATTTTTTTAGCAGCAGATTGTAAATACACAGCTCATTGTTTTGCTGGAAACACCAACAGCAAAATTAACTAAAGCTGTAACCAGATGAAACACTGCAACAATGACCTTCATAGGGTGAAGGGCGACCTAGCAAAGGTGGTCACATCCGTTTCTCCGCAACCAAGTGACCTCGTTGCAGGGACACTCCGCCGCCGGCTGCAGGAAGCAACGTTTTGCTAAACACTCAAACACTTGATCTGGGATTTGGGGGGAAATAATCCCTGCCAGTAGCGCTATTGTTGGCATGCCACTTGACAAGGAACATGGTATATGCCCTTATTCATATTGTTGGCATGCCACTGGACAAGGAACATGGTATATGCCCTTATTCATATTGTTGGCATGTCACTGGACAAGGAACATGGTATATGCCCTTATTCATATTGTTGGCATGCCACTGGACAAGGAACATTGTATATGCCATATTCATTTATGGCATACAGGATCCCTATAAGCTCATATTGAACCCCCCAAAAAATAACCACAACATATATATGTATATAAGTGTCAAAGAGGAGTACCAGAGACAGAACATGAAAAACAGACGGAGCTCAGTGCTACATCCAATGACACTAATACACGGTACAGTGCCTAAATATATTATATATATATATATATATATATACATACATACATATACACTGTACCGTGAATTTGTGTCGTTGGATGTAGCACTGAGCTCTGTCTGTGTTTCATGTCTCTGGTTTTAAATATATTCATGTATGGCCCTAATGACATTGCCATGTAATAGTGGCTGTTACGTCCTAAAGATACTCAGGCCTACATATATTTTCTGTGTTAAGATGATCAGGTTTGATTTCTGTGTACCACAATCTATACATGATATCCTTGTTCTCTTCAGTTGTTATATGAAATTATATACTGAATACTCATAAGAAGGGACTTGATGCAAATTATAGTGCTACATTTCAATTGTAATCCATTCTAATGATATTTTCTTTCAGCGTTATGAATCAAATCAAACTGCCAGGCAGGAGCTGATATTAACATTGATGCTAACACAATGTTAAATGTGACATTGATTAAAAACAATTATATATATATATATGTTATTAAATTTGACTCAGATGCTAAAGAATGGTAACTTTCTGATATGCTTGGCATCAATAGTCTGCTTGATACGTAGCCTAGTTTTTTGACATATTGTGATATATCTTATGAGAGCAATGTGAAAGTTACTAATAGACGTCTTGTACACGAGGATTAGGGAGTAGAGATGACAAGTGCCTATTAACCACGTCTTTAATATCTATAAAGAACATTCATTTTGACTCTGTGAAAGGTTGTTGAAGTTAGAAAGGATCTAGTGCCGGGGGTGGCCAACTCCAGTCCTCAAGGGCCACCAACAGATCAGGTTTTAAGGATATCACGGCTTCAGCACAGGTGGCTCAATCGAAGACTGCACCACCTTTGCTGAAGCTGGGATATCCTTAAAACCTGATCTATTGGTGGCCCCTGAGGACTGGAGTTGGCCACCCCTGCTTCAACAGTAACTCAGCACGAGACAATTCCAGTTCAAAAGGGCCACCAGAAGGTCATATTTTCAGGATATCGCTGCTTCAGCAAAGTTGGCCCAATCAGGGATATCCTGAAAACCTGGCCTGTTGGGGGGCCCTTGAGGACTGGGGTTGGCCATCCCTGGTTTAATCTGTTTCCTAAGCCTGGCTTTGATGGTTTCTCTCTTCGATGTCTGCATATTTATTATCTCTTCCCTTTAAATAAATGTTCTCAGTTGAATGTGTAATGCAGAGAAAAAAAGAAAAGAAAAAAAACTTGCTGATTCAACTGAACTTCAACCAAAAAACTTTTCCACTTCAGTCTATGGATTTGCAATTCTAATACAGTGCAATAAGTATATACTAATGTTCGTTTTAATACAGCATCAAACCGCAGATTGCAAACATGAAAATGCTGTATATCAAGGTGAAAGGTAATAAACACTCACAGCAGTAATAATACCCAAAACCCATATGAATAATTTATCAGTAATTATTATTTATTTGATATAACGTTTCCATTATGTGCCGCATTGTACATGGCAAAACACTCACTTGAAATCAGTAAGTGACATGGTACTAGGTCAGGGGTGGCCAACTCCAGTTCTCAAGGGCCAGCAACAGGTCAGGTTTTAAGGATATCCCTGCTTCAGCACAGTGCCGCAATCAGTGGCCCAGTCAATGACTGACTGAGCCACCTGCGCTGAAGCAGGGATATCCTGAAACCTGACCTGTTGGTGGCCCTTGAGAACTGGAGTTGGCCACCCCTGATCTAAATAGTATGTTGAGAGAGTTAGAGAATAGAACTGCATTAATTGCATTACTGGCCAATAATACCCTGTTCTGATGGGATTATTACTATTGTAGACTAAATGTAGGCTTATTTACATTATTCATAAATACTGTAAAAGCTAGACCGTTTTATAGTCATATTGATTTTTATCAACATGAAATGCTACATTTTCTTGTGCTTTTATTGTAGTTGTTAATTCAGATGAAATTATAAATACACACACCGCTCTCTGCAGGCAGGGAGGGGAGGAGTCAGTGCCTTGCTGGTGCCTCCGGTCCAATCACCTCCCTTGTCTGAGAGCTGCTCTCACTCAGTGTATATGAGAACTCAAACTGATTGGCTAAAAAAAACCTGGCACGGTTCCAATAGCCCGTTACTGAATGGATAATGTCCGGAATTTTGACCAATCAGAGAGCAGGGATCTCAATAACTGTTTAGCCCAATTCCCAATAAAGAACAGATAGAGAAACCTTGGTCTACTGCAGGGGTGGCTAACTCCAGTCCTCAAGGGCCACCAACAGGTCAGGTTTTAAGGATATGCCTGCTTCAGCCTAGTTGGATCAATCAGTGGCCCAGTCATTTAGCCCATGTTTCTTCGCCCATTTCTGCTGGTGCAGGTTTTAACACGTAATCGCGCGATTTGCAATCCCCCAAACGATAACGAGTGCAATAACATTGGCTAAATCTGTACGTATGAGGGTCAAGATCGTGACATTTTTGCTAGCCAAGGGCAGTAAACCTGATCAAATTTGGATTAATATTTAATCGACCAGAAGTTTCGATTACGCTTTGTGTTACTGCTGATGGCATGGTTACCGAAGACATTGATTTCTTAGGCACTTGCGCTTTTGTCAAATGGACAAAGGCCAGTGCTTGTTTCTCTACAGAAGAATAATACAGTGTCAGCATATGGTGCCTGTCTCGCATTGAATATTACTCTTTTCCAATTAATACAGCTACATAACTGGATATAATTGCTGGATTGCAGATAACATGATGTTCACTTATGTAACTGTACTTGTAACCATGTATTATTTGTCATCTTAACTCTGTGCCCAGGACATACTTGAAAACGAGAGTTAGCTCTCAATGTAATACTTTCTGGTAAAACATTTTTATAAATAAACAAATAAAACACGACATGTTAAAGGCGTAATTAAAGCAGGGGTAGTGCTTACAAAAGTAACACATTGTTAACAGTTATCGCCCATGGTCTGTTAGTGCAGGGGAGCGCAAACTTTTTAAGCTGTGCCCCCCTGCCAGGCCTCCCCCGGTCTCGCGCCCCCTCTCCTACCTTCCACATGCGTCAAATGACGCTCCGGGATGGCGTCACGTCACACGCGGCGTCATTTCACGCTGGCGACGTGACGTCGCATGACGCCGCGTTGCCATGGAGATGCGTTTGAAACAAGGTACGTTTCCTTGTTGCAGAGGTCTCGCGCGATCCCCGGGAATTAAAGGCCTGGGGGAAGAGCGTGGGGCCTCTGCAACGGCCCCCGCCCCCCCAGACAAAACTCCCGCCCCGCTGTGTTAGAGGTTTGCAATACCAAGTGATTAACTGGAATGCATTAACCAATATCTGTCAATATTGTGTTATACAGCCACAATATGTATTTATACATTCAATAGCTCTTTCTTGCAAATAAAACCATCCCAGCCATGCTAGAAGGAGACACGGCAATTAAGAAATACAGTATAAAGAATAGGAATTATGCTGCGACTCAAGTGAATGTAATGGTACAGAGAGGTCTATTTATCAAAGAGTAAAAATTATTTCTTTCTTCTGGCTTCTCTAACAAAATGAATTGTATATATTTTAGTTTGCTCTTTAACTCAGGGGTGTGCAAACTGGGGGGCGCAAGATTTTTCGGGGGGGGGGGCGCAGCGGTTGCAGAGGCCCCGCGGTCTTCCCCAAGGTAATTTAAATTAAATGACATGACTCCGTGGCATCATTTGACACCAGCAAAAAAGGTAAGGGCGGCGCGAGCACTGGGGGGGAGCAGGCAAGGGGATGCAGCTCCAAAAGTTTGCGCACCTCTGCTTTAACCAACTGTAAAGTATTGCAGTTCCCCCTTAAGGGCTTATCCAGGCTGAGAGCGAGTGCGCATGCGCGCTCAGTGTGATAAAAAAAATTACGACAATGTGTTTGACCAGCATGCGCACGCATGCGCACGCCCGTGAGCGCACAGAGCGCAGCTGCTTGTTGAGACAAATTAATTTCATTCTGACGCTCGCTGGCGCGTCATGTGAGCGGTTCGCCCAATGAGGGCAAACCAGCTCTGTGACGTTATGGTCACACACCCCGACACACCCCCCACGCATGGAACTAGTTGGCCAGGATTCGCCCGGGCAACCTGAGCGCCTGAAGTCACGTGCTCGAGTGCCAGCGTGCTCGGTTGCACACTGGACGAGGCGTTAAGTGGAGGAGTGCTTTTACTTAAAAAAATTTAAATTATGAAAGTCTCCTGTTTGCCGAACTGGGGCAAAAAATGACATCAAAGTTGCCAAGGAAGAACATTTCCACTGCTAAACACGTCTCCGGCTGATCTGGTGCTGTATTTTTGCATGAGATATGCAATGAAAACTAAGTACGGGAACATAACTGCATTAGGTATTCCATTTAGTCCTGTTTTGATCATTTTATGAGCCACTGTAGGGGACGTTAATACCATAACTAAAGGAACAATTACACGTGACAAACAATGTACAACTGGTGATCCTGTTCCCAGATCATTAAAGGAGTCCATCAACGTACATATCCCGGTTTAACCAAAACTATCCACATTTTCTATAGGTTCATTGTTGCTGCAGAATCTCTCAATTGGGAAGAGTCACTATACGCCGATGTGCGGTATTTCTCAGCAATCCCACCTTTAACTGATTTAATCAAGGGTCCCCCAACAGGTCCGGTTTTCAGGAAATCCCTGCTTTAGCAGAGGTGGCTCAATCAGTCCCAGCTTCAGATCAGTTGGCTCAATAAGTCTCTGCTTCAGTACAGGTGGCTCAGCATCTGATCTGTTGAGGGGTCTTGAGGACTGGAGTTGAGAACCCTTGGTTTACTCAGGGCCGTCTTAACAGCATTATAGGCCCCTGGGCAAAGCAGTGCACTGGGCCCTGCAAAATTTCTCTCGCAAAAGTAGACATGCCAACTCTCCGCTACAAGTTTTAATTTTTCTCCTTCTACAGAGTTAGCGGGAGATTTGAATGTTGAGGCAGGTGATTGGAAAATTAGTGTTACATTCTGGTCTGTGCATAGATTAGCATGGGGCCCCTATGCTTGTGTGGCCCCCGGGCAACTGCCCAGCGTGCCCATGCGTTAAGATGGCACTGGGTTTACTATATGTCATGGCAGTTAACATTGGATGACAGTGCAATACCCTGAATCAGGGCGGAATTTGGATTTCTTTTGGGGAAAAAACCCGTTTGGTATGTAAAAAGTATTTAGAAACATATGACATCTCTTAATTATACATGTCAATTGATTTTCTGAAATGTATTTGGAGACACAACTGTTGGTGTAAAACCTTCTTTAATTTGAATAATAATTGTAAAAGCAGCAAAGTGTGCCATTACCAGATGGTATCTTTAAAACCCACATGTAAAGGGAAAAGGTCTGTGTTACCCAGCGGGAGGGACCCGTCAGGAGCAAGAATACAAGTATAGCCTTGCAAAATAGGCATAGGGCTGAGTGAGCTGGAACACTGGAGGCAAACCCAGCCATTCGGCTATAACAGCCGCTGCGCCTCCTACTAGCAGGGGAATCCGGAAGTGACATCACCAAGACGCCGGTGAAAGCTGACATCTCCTAGGCAACAGACGGCGTGGAGCAGGAAGCGGACACGAGGAGACTGGACAGATGCTGTGCGTCCTTCCTGCTGGGGTAACACAGACCTTTTCCCTTTGCATGCTTTTTTTAAAGATACCACATGGTAATGTCACATTTTGCTGCTTTTACAATTATTGTTCACATTAAAGAAGGTTTAACGCGATTAGGGGCTTCTGTGCAATCTTCTACCCCTTTGTTCTGCAGTATCCCTTCGGATTACAGGAGGTTTGGAACACCTCTCTGAGGAAGATAGCACCAGCCCACATCGTGGATTCTAATATCCTGGGCTGACACTGCCATTCACAGTGCTTGTCCCGTTTTAAATTATTACTGTACCCAAGCTGTAAGGTTTAGCACTTTTTAGGATACTGTTAACACGACTGTTTGTGTTGTCAAACCTCACTGTATTAATCTCTTCCTCCTGAAACAAAGTTTTAAGAACAAATATATTTTTCACAATAAGGATATGCTTTTCTGACCTAAATTTCTGTAACCTATATGAATATATTAGTAACTTTTACTAATGTTACTGGAAAGATACATTTTAAAACCTTTTTTACAATAACCTTTCATCAAAAAAGATATTATTTTCCCAAAAGGTTTCTAAAATCGACTGCACATATTGTGACTGCTGTAATTTTAACAACTGCAGCCTAATTTCTGTGAAATTGTAATTACTGCACTACACTTAAAGGTGCAATCCCTACCTAGATCAGAATAAACCAATGGCAGTGACATATTTAAGACTATTAATTATGAATGATTTTGAAATCTGACATGTATTATGAAATAGTAGTTCAGCAAATAAAAATACCACTTGTGGTGCATTTGCATGTTGCAAATAAGTTTGCAACCCTATCTTTCCCCCATTATCGCCAAGCAAACAGTGCTTCCACTGCAGCCAAGGATTCTGGGTAATGACATGCAAATGAGCACAGTGTGTCACTTTACTTCTTATCTATTTTAACATGGAAAATAGTCGTTGAAACCTTGTAACGCAAACATACTGTAGCAAGATAAAGCTTTAGGAGGGGGTTGCTTTCCTTTTGCTAAGCCCGTTTGTATGGTGTCACTGTGTGTGGACAACCCATCACACAAAGAGGTTCTCCATTAAGCTGCGATAGTGCCAATTGGGGCACTATCACCTGCAAACTTCCATTGAAGTCATTGCACAGTTTACGGAATAACACCAAAGGTTGGTAAACCTCTCTCCTTCCACAGACAAACTCCACTTTGTCCACAGTTCATCGGACAGGGAAGGAAAGGCCAATGGTTGAGCAAACACTGAATAGATAGGCCTTCTGTCACAAGAAGCTGTATGGTGCTCCAACATGAACCACTGGCTAAATAGCCCACGAATATAAGCACATTATATAGTGTCCCTGGAGGTCCCAGACAGTCCAGACCAAAATACTCCAACCCTTGCAATAAAACCACTTCCACTAGATACCGATTAGCTGGAAAAAATCCCACTGTAATGATGTGGGACCTTCACTGGCTAGTGACCTGACATAAACATCGGTTGGGTAAGTATAGGTACATACAGATAAACAGGTTGGAGTAACTCACATTTGTAGGGTCTTTTGTGGGAATTCCTCCATGGGTGCGTACTGCCGTTACTCCACAATGACCGGACATCCAAAGGAAGGAGAGATGGAGCGCAGCTGGTACAAAATAAACTACTAAGGAGAGTGGGACCCAGATAAAAATGTTAGTTTATTGGATCCAATAAACTAACATTTTTATCTGGGTCCCACTCTCCTTAGTAGTTTATTTTGTACCAGCTGTGCTCCATCTCTCCTTCCTTTAGATAGGCCTTCTGCCTTCCAGGATTGTGAATGAAATGATGTTAGAGTTTAGAAGTATGCAAAACAGTAGATGTGATGCATTAAGTACAGCATAATGTCACTGGCATCATGCCGTCTGTGTTACTGGGGCCTGCGATGAATAATCCAGTTCCTAGCATGAAGACATATTGTACTAATAATGCTGTATATTTGCAAATTAGAAAGTGCCGTCCTCTTTATGGCCAAAGTTAATTGTTAGCAGTGATAACAATGAATTTCACTGGGTACTAGAGAATAGAGATGGGCACATTTTTTGGGCGATTTTGAATCTGCCGGTTTGTTTGGTCCAGCACATCGATGTCAAAACGGGCGATTCACGTTTTGCGGATTTTATTATTACACATACACTCCGCGGATGGATTTGCAGAATCCGCCAACGGATTGCTGAATTCGCAGATTGCATTCTACAAGTCCGTCCACGGATCATATCCAATGGCGGATTTTGATAAATCCACACGGATTGAAGCTGTGCCTGCTCCGTTTGCCGACTTTACACCGCAAAACAGATTTTGGGGGTAACATCAGCGAAAATCCAGGAAACGGATTTAGGGCGGATTCCTCCATCTCTACTAGTGAAAATAAAAGCGAATTCATTGTTGTATGGCCCACACATAAGCTGTTCCCCATTTAAAAGGGATTGCATCTTTCTACGGAAACCAATAACACGCACACATTTCTTCAGTGTATCTATTTTATTTATTTTGTATTGCCTGCAGCAAAGCCCTTTAAGAGTTTATGCAGCAATAATGTTTCAACAACCAGTTTTCTGTTAAGAGCCATGTAGAGCAGATGGTCTAAGCCGATGCTTCTGAATCTCAATCAAAACACATCAAAACTAACATTTTATATGCAACCGCTCATTAGCTTAATCAAGTGTCTGCAGTGCTAGATCAACCTCATTTGGAACTTAAATATGTACAACAGATATAAGCATTGTGGAACATATTGTCATACAGAAATGATGTAAATCAGCTGAACAAAGGACTTTTAAGAAATTCACTTCTGAGCGGATATCCTTTTCCCCACAAATTAGAGGAGGGTTGGGGTGAGCAAATTTTGCCCAACTACTGTACTTATGAATATAATCTACTGTATTTGTCTTTTTGTAATTCATACATATCATTTTGCAGAAACAATGACCCCCTAAAGGGCTTAAATTTGCTATCTGAGATAGAGTGGCCTGCCCATAGTCACAGAGACTGGATAGTTGGAATGAGTCAATCTGCATCAAGCCAGTGTGTTTACTACTGAATTATTTCTCAGCCCATATTTCTTTTCAAATCAACCACATTTGGTGTCTGAGAAGTCAGGAATGCCCAAGGCTACGGTCCCGGTCCTCCCTGCTGCACGCGCGCATGACGGTGCGTGCAGAGACCACGGTCGCGATCGGTAGTCTGTAGGGGAGATCTAGAGGAGAGCACGGGGGCAGGGTCATGATGGGGGTGCAGCCATGACGGGGCATATCTGCCTTGCCATTGGCTGTATGCAGCAACGTAACGACAAAATTCTTGTCTTCCCTTCCAGCGTAGCGTCACAGCGCTTTGCGCGCCCACACATACAGCCACAAGGGCCTGCCCCATAGAGGGCTGTGCTATGGTTTGTGGCGCGCACGCCACCGTGACCACCGGGCGACTCAGACTAAGAGGAGACAATGACACTGAGTTGAAGCAGGGGAACCTGGTTCAATTCCCAGTGTCAGCTCCTTGTGACCTTGGGCAAGTCACTTTATCTATCTGTGCCTCAGGAACCAAAACCATAGATTGTTAGCTCATCTGTAAAAAATCCTATGTGCTGTGTATTGCACACTATACTGTAATTGTGAAGCGCTTTGACTCGCAATGGCAGAAATGTTATTAATGAAATAAAGTTATTATTATAAGAGTTTCTCTCCTCCCACCCTCCCCCCTCTGTTTACCCCCAGTGGATCGCACCTGTCTGTACACTTAATAGTCTGCCATTACCAGTACTGTCCAAAGCCATGGTATGTTCTGTAGCACACTTCTTCCTTAAAAATGTACTTCTGTCCATCCCTTCTCCTCCCATGGCGACTAGAGTGTAAAGTTTGAGGTTGTGTTATGCAGTAGCAGAGGATTGTTATAATACAATATTGACAAGGGAAGTTCTGAAGTTACCTGTATGTACCAGTCATAGAGGCATTGTGTACGTTCAATGAGAGATGGATCCCACCAGTGAATGATTAATTTATTTCAACATGATCATGGGTTTGTGACTTCACCTAGTATGTGATGGGGTTATACAAATCACTATATCACTCTTCTTCCTGAAAGAGGAGGCATTTTGCATTTGGCTTCTGGAAACCTACACGGAAGAAAAGTGGTATCTATTCAGAGGGAGATTGCCATAATCCTATTGATTTGTTATCAATCACTAGCTATATTATAATAAAACACGGAACAATGTTCAAATTAAAGTCACAACTAAGCTGTAACGCAAGACTAAGATTTTGAACTTCCCCCCTGCGTTCGAAGATGCTTACCACCGTAGGAGGTGTTAGTAGCTCCTCTGCTCTGCAAGCAGGGTTTCCATTATGTCCGGGTCTCAAAGCTCCCGCACCCTGCGGGCCAATAGGAAGCAGTAAAATCATCCGGTGTAGCTTCCTATTGGCCCACGCGATGCTTTAAACTTTGCTGAGATACAGACCAGAAAATGGGATGCTGGTATCTCTGTAAGCAGGGGGTTCCAGGGCTGAAATTAATGGGGTTCAGCTCTGGGGAACTCTGCTTCAATCCTAAATAATAATACTGTAGATAACAAATTTAAAAAGTACATAAAATACTCCTTTAAGGATTTCGAATGAATGTTTACTCATTGAGCCATACCTACAGTACTCCCCCTTTCTTATTTTTTAGCGCTGATTGGTACAGTATGTACAGTAGTTCTTAAATACGCAGATTTTTCCCCCACGCTTTTCCTTGTGTGGTTATTCTACTATCTTTTAGTCTGTGTACGGTGCTATTTGCAGTTTTTGGTATCTTTTTATGTTTTCTTCTCTAAATGAAAGCAAATACCTGCGGCTTTAGAACTAGTGCAAATATAAACAGTTCGTATGCATACAAATGTGTCTTCATTTTCGAAATTGTCCCAGTACTTGCAGTAGATACTCTACCCGCTGTGTCTCCATTACCACCACATAATAGGAATCATATTCAGATGGCAATTCGGACACGGAATTCCACAAGCACCAACTTTACTGAAGCAGTATACAGGCACACCCCGCATTAACGTACGCAATGGGCCCGGAGCATGTATGTAACACAGGCATACCCCGCATTAACGTACGCCATGGGCCCGGAGCATGTATGTAACACAGGCATACCCCGCATTAACGTACGCCATGGGCCCGGAGCATGTATGTAACACAGGCATACCCCGCATTAACGTACGCAATGGGCCCGGAGCATGTATGTAAAGCGAAAATGTACTTAAAGGGAAGCACGACTTTTTTCCACTTATCGATGCATGTACTGTACTGCAATCTTCATATATGTGTATAACTGATGTAAATAACGCATTTGTAACATGTTCTATAGTCTCCCTGCTTGCACACAGCTTCGGTTCAGGTAGGGAGCCGGTATTGCTGTTCAGGACGTGCTGACAGGCGCATGAGTGAGCTGCCGTTTGTCTATCTGGCGAGATGTCCTTAATCGCGAGTGTCCTTAAAGTGAGTGTCCTTAAACCGGGGTATGCCTGTATTCTTTTATTATTGGGGGGGGGGGGAACAGAATATTGTGGTTCTTTTTTCACTAGCCGCTCAATAACAATGGAATGTGATGCTTCCATTAAGTCTTCAGCTATGTTCTCTTGTTGACCCCCTGGTTGCTGACTGCCAATTCTCTGAATGATTCCACTTTAGAACTACTGCCCAAGTAGAACAAAAATCCCTCTCACTGAAGGTTGAAAGAGCGATTGTAGTCTTAGTGCCGGCCTAATATCTGTGTCCGGAGCTGGGAAGTCAGAGGTCAAGATAATAGCGTACAAAGAATGCATGCAGGTCTACTGTATATTGTGGTATTTGGTGAAAACTAGTATCCCTTGAAAGCCGTTGTATGACAGCACACCCAAAATACTGTAGTATGTATAAAACGAAATCCAAAGGCTGGTGGGGCATAGCAAAAGGGAGAATAAAGCTGGACGTGAACGTTGGGCTATAAAAGCAATTTATCGTGCTCTTAGGCAACACATATCCAAGAGAAAGGTCCTCTGAACGTGTTTCGCACCTGTGCAGGTGCTTTATATTTGATAAAGCACGCACACATCGGGAATCATCCACAAGGACTTTCATTTCGTGAGTATTATCTTATACACTTGTCTTATGCGCTGTGCCAGTGAGATATTGCCACATGCGGTGGGACCCTTGATTTTAGCAGGGTTGGTTCCGAAGAGAACATTCAATGGGTGAGTTCTACCATACCTGCATCTACGCTTTTCTCCCCCAGTTGCTGGTCAGATATCACCCTATTTATCTACACATATATGGGCATTACCATTGCAGCTCTTGGATTAATACCATGTATTGCTTCATGGTTCCTGTATATTTCCCTTCACTAAACAACCATGTCACATGGTTGTGGACAGGGCCACAGACAGATTTGCTGGGGGCCCAGGACTAGAGTTACGACAGTGCCCCCACTAACTCCTCTCACTTTCCCCCACCCTCAGTCAATCCCCACTCCTCACACTCATTCCCTCCCCCATCACACTATCCCCCCCACAAAATACATACCAAAAAAAAAACAAACCCCAATACAAAAAACATTCTCACCCCTAAAATACATACAAAAAATCATCACACCCTAAATATATACAAAAACCCCATCACCCTCCAAATACTGTACATACAAACCGCCCCACACCTCAAAAGCAGTAAAAAAACCACCCCCAAATAAATATATAAAAAGCCACCCCCCACATACATATATTTAAAAAAAAACCACCCCTCAAAAAAACCACCCCCAAATACATACTGTATATATAAAAAAAATCCCACCCCCCCAAATACATATACTTCCCCGCCCCCAAAATACATATACAATACAGATTTACCTTGGGGATGGTGTCAGGCCTCTGCGGGGGGCCTGGCGGCCAGATAAAGCTGTTGGGCCCAGCCCATAAATTCAGCGTGGGACAGTCAGGCCCGCAGCTTGGGGAGAGCCGGGGCCCAGAGGCAACGAGAGGTCGGACCAACTGCTTTGTCCTACCGCCTGCCCCCCGTTTCCCCCCGCAGCCAATGGACCCAGAACACTTGCCCCGGCCCTCCCCCCCCTGTCGACGGCCCTGGTTGTGGATTACAAGTTTTTGGATGCACTGGATTTAGGACTGGTTCCTTCATATACTCGTTACAGTAGTATGTAGCCTTCTAAGAAAAATAATGGCGTAGCCCTGCGTTATACACTGGCGACACATTTAATTGCACTGCGGCCAGATCCGCAAGCCGGGAGATTTCCCGGCTTGCTAGTGGCCGCCCCTCGGCGTGCCGCGCGTCATAGACGCGCGGTCACGCGTCTTCGGGAGCGTGCGCCCCCTGCACGCACGTCCAGGGGCTCCCCGAGGGAGCCCTGGTGTCCCGCGATCGCGGGACAGCGGCAGGGGGTTCCAGGGGACCCGGCGGACCCGGCAGCGGTAGGGAGAGCGCCCCGATCGGAGGGCGCTCTTCCGCTGCTTCGGCGCGCGCCCGTCACACTCGGGCGCGCGCCAGGCTACTGCTGCGGCACAGAACGGGCAAATGCTCGAATAAACTGTGCCGCAGCAGTAGCTAAATTATAGAAGAAGACTAGAAAGGTCAAATTATCCAAAAGATCAGCATCTTAAAAGCCCACAGTGTTCTTTCACAAGGACGTTATTTGTTATAGAAGGGCTCAGAGCTTTCTATTCACTTGAAGTATTTTGTTTTGCTGTGTGGTTAAGAGTACAAATTGAATAAAAATTGAATAAAAATGATAAAATGGGTTGGAAAAAAAAAAAATCTTTTGCCTGAATATTATATCGAGACATTTTGAACTTGAAGACGCTTAGTTGTTTGAAAAGGGGTCTTAAGAACCCTTCAATATGTACAGCTCACAAATGGAACCAGCACAACCACGAAAGGCGCAGTTGCATTTCACAACATTTATTAGAGCAGTATATGTAACATCTGCTCTACCATTTTAATATTTGTTACAGACTCAGATATATTTAATTGCTAAACAAATTTGGTTACAGAAGTTGCATAGTTGATGCCATTGAAACAAGTTCAACCTACAGTATGTTAAATTTAGATGACAGACACTTCTTCTAGATTTGTATTTACGGTATGTTGATCCAGAAGAAGGCAAACAGAAAATCCCATGTGAAATATCATTCAATGATATCCTGGAAGGGGAAAAATAAATTAATTCCTCAGTCCAGAAATGGCAATCAGATTACTCCCTGGATCAACAGCCTTCCCATGTTTACTTACAGGCATACCCCGCATTAACGTACGCAATGGGACCAGAGCATGTATGTAAAGCGAAAATGTACTTAAAGTGAAGCACTACTTTTTCCCACTTATCGATGCATGTACTGTACTGTAATCGTCATATACGTGCATAACTGATGTAAATAACCAATTTGTAACAGGCTCTATAGTTTCCCCGCTTGCGCACAGCTTCGGTACAGGTAGGGAGCTGGTATTGCTGCTCAGGACGTGCTGACAGGCGCATGCGCGAGCTGCCATTTGCCTATTGGGCGATATATTCTTACACGCGAGTGTACTTAAAGTGAGTGTCCTTAAACCGGGGTATGCCTGTATTTGGTATATCCCTGTATACCTTACCTTTCTACAAAGATATCCAACTTTTTTTTTTTTAAATATCTATTTTATCTATTGTATCTATTGCCATCACAGTCTCCGTGGTTAATGAATTCCATGTTTGAATTGTCCTTTACGCCAACCTGAAGAGATGACCCCGTGTCGTTTATACTGCCCTTGGGACGAATAGTACTTTTGAAAGCTCATTGTATTGTACCTGAATATATTTGTATATAGTTATGATATAGTAATCATATCCCCTCTTAGATGCCTCTTTTCAAAGCTAGCTAGCCTCTCCACATAAGTCAGACTTTCCATTCCCTTTATTAATATGGTGTCTCTTCTCTGCAGTCTTACAATAGAAGCCACAAGAAACATTATATTGACTATACAGCACATAAGAGCAAACATTTTGAAGTTACAATTATAAAGATTTTTTTTTTTTCATGAAAAACATTTGTTTTTTTAAAACAGAAAAACACTGGATACTCAATACCGGCTACATCTTAAAACATAAGAAGCCAAAAACACAGGCTCAAAAAGGGAGAAAAGTAGAAATACATGGAGAAAAGTCAGTCAACATCCAGAGACCCGATTGCTGCCTTCAGATGGAAGTTTTGATCTATGACCCTTAAATCGTGTTCATGGGCTACATACACCCTTTCATTTTTCAAAAGTAACAAGACACTAATGTGTTCGGAAATACTTGCTCTTCAGTGTAATTATTATTCATTTTTTGCCAACATATTCCTCCTTCAAGGCCACCATTGGGAGGGATGCAGCTGGGACAGTTGACTTTGGCCTGGTGAAGGAAAGGGCCCTGGCCAACCACATCTGTCAGGGCCCGACTTACCTGCCATGGGCTGCCACTTAACACATGGCCTGGTAAAAACAACTCTCCCTACCTTCCCCGCCCCACTCAATGACTTGGTCCGGGTCAAGATTGCAAAGCTCTTGTTGGGCCTGTCTGCAGTGCTGCACAATGGGTGTCAAAGTTAAAATGATTTAATAATATTAACATGTGCTACTAGTGCAATAGGTCGAAAAGTCTCTGTTTCAAAGAGCTTACATGCTAAAGCAAGAAAGTGGAGAGTGGGAGCACAAAGTATGTTGGTTTGTGTTCAAGTTGGCTGTTGGCAGTCTAGTAGCTGCATGTTTTGGGGGGATTGTGTGACAGATCTCTTGGAGTAGACCGTGTGGAGATATGTACATTGCATAAGATAGTATTATTTATAGATGGTCACTAATGTTAAACAGTGTTATTAATAAGGGAATTTAGGGAGGATCCCTAGCAGGGGGGCAGGGGGACTTTCATGTGAAGCTGTGCTCCACAAAATAGGTGTTGATAGTTCTTAAAAAGTTTGTTTTTCTTATTCAAATAGGTCACTGCTTTATAAACCCACAAAGATCAGTGCTGATGCTCAATGAATAGGAGAAAGCACCTTGCTGCTGTTTTAAGTGCTGGAAGCAGAAGACAGACAGAGAGCAAGTGGAGCCATAAGCTACTGTAGCCAGGTTCCCCTTTTGAGGGTTGACCCCCCTCCTTCGTGGGCTCCCAGCCGCCGCTCGCGAGGTGAGGGGGCAGGTGCGCGAGCAGCGCGCTACCTCAGAGATGCGGCCGGTTGCCGGGGACGCGATCGGGCCGTTGCTAGGGCCGCGGTCACGTCGCGAGGGTCCCGGCGGCTCGCGGTGAAGGAAGTCGCCATTGCGGGTTACGTTGCGCATGCGCAGGAGACAAAGGTCGCGCATGCGCATTGAGAAGCGCGCGAAACCCTAGCCTACCAGGGAAGGCTCTAAGCAGGGACTACGAGTCCCATGAGCCTCTGCACACCCCACATGACGCCAGGGAGCCAATAGGGCTTAGGTTCTCCCTGCAGAGAGAAAAGAGATACATTTCGCGGGCTTGCAGCACGCTAGTCAGTCAGAGCCAGGAGCAGCTAGGGGAAGGAGGTAGAGTGCAGGAGTCAGTGACTCCCTGCACTAGGCCAGCAGCCCCCAAGGCCCGAGATAGCCCTGAGCCACCCAGTAGTATTGAGTGTTGTAGGGACAGGCCCCAGGTTAGGGACCCTGTCACTTACTATCCAGAGTCAGAGCCAGTTAGGGACACAGCGGACGCCGCGCGTCTATCCCGAGGTCTGGGCTCAGACCTTCGCTGTCGTTGCAGTAGCCATCCGGGTGGGATCGCCCCGGACGGTAGCTCCTGCATTCAGCCGACATCAGCCTTCGGATCCTTTGTGAAGTTCCTTAGCAGGTCCGGGCACCGGAGTGTCCGGCAGGTAATCCACAAGTGCACCAACGAGTTCTCTCACATTCACACGGGACCTAGTGGCTGCGCAGTCACACATACATATCTCACTTGAAGGGTGGGGTAATACTGCGTGGGGCTACTGGACACTGGGTGGGATCATCCGGTGGGGTTTGTGAGGGAAGGTTGCGTCCTGCGCGACGCAGTTGTTAGTGTCTCCTCTAGGGAGGGACACCGGTTGATATACGTGCATCTGCTTATGGTTGCTGCAAGTAAAGTCATTGGGTGTTTACATACGGTGTGCTGGTTATTTGTATGTGTCCTGCGGGGACCAATTCCTGCTCTGCTGGGAACCATCGCAGGTGGAGGCGCTGCACCGAGTACAGGGTTACTCCTAATATAATTGCCCCAGGTTCCCCGTGGCGGAAGCTCAGCCCTCCTGTGAGCCTAACAGGTAAAGCATCACACCTGGTAACACTAAGTTCCCCGCACCCACACTATATCTGCGATTGGGTGGGGTGGAATACCCGTTACATTTGGAGGCGCTGCTGAGATAGACCTGGGGTGCCCTGTTCCATTTTTTTGTCAAATTGTCCAATTCATTTTTTCACCATGGGTATAAAGTCCGGACACGAGGTCCTCACCTGGGCCTTGAGGATAAATCTTAGCCCCCGCCGTGTGGTGGCCTTAGAAGGCATTCCCACCAATATATCAGAGGAGGAGATCTATGAGCCTATGCATAAAATCCCCGGGTGGCAGTACGCCATTATTATAGATATAGATTAAGACCCCACGTGCACGTGGAACTCGCTGCTTTTTGTGGTGACATTCTGAGGGGATATATGCCTGTCAGAGGCACAGTCCGCGTTGTTTATGCCCGGGTGCCTGCCTGAGGGCTACCCTTTAGTATACTCTGACCCAGCGCCATGGCAACTTTCCCCAAGTCGGCAGTGTGCACGTGATGCCGCGCTCGAGGTGCAGAATGACCTTGCAGAAAACTGTCCGGGATTGGCGGGAAAACCTAAGCCCCACCCCCGCCAATTGAGTGGCACAGTGCAGACAGAAACACTCCTTGGAAGTGTGTGCCGCCCCTCCTTTAAATTCCACAAGGGGAAGCAAGCACCGTGAGCTTCAACCAGTAACTGCTGTCTCCACCAAAGAAAGTACTGGATGCAGAGAAACCCGCTCTCCGTCGTATGGAGTCTGGCAGACTAAGGGAGGGAGTGTATCTTTTCTTTTGTGTCAGTGCTTAACCAAATTATTGAGTTCGTCGGGTAGTATGGACTTTAACATTTTGAAGCAAATAATAGAAGATCACTTGGCAAACGCGGGCGAGGAGGGGTGCATAGACTGTATCTGTAACAAATGTGACTGCTTATTTTGTGAATTGGCCTGGGGACTCAAGTGTGCCTGCTGTGGGATACAGCTCCTGAAACCCGTACTGTTGGGGGCTGCAGAACCAGCAGAGGAAGAGGAGCCTGACCTCTCTACTGAAGTGAGTTACAATGCTACTCAGTCTGCCTTAATCCCCAAGACTCCCCGGGGCGTGTGTGTCCAACGTGATGTTCCGGACACTGTTGCAGAAATGGATTATCCTTCCTCCAAGGATGAGATGGACTGTCAGGGGGTACACCCTAATGTGTATGTGCCCTGGCGCGCGCCAGGAGTAGATGCCCTTGTATTAATGTGCCCCTGCATGCAAGAAGCCTATGTCCAGGGAGCCGTCATGTCTCAGTTATCGCTAGACTTCAAGACAACCGAGGTGGACGGTGAACTGGGTATACAGTGTTTTAGCCCCACCTGTGACTGTTCTAGAGGCGCACTGGCGTGGGAGCCCCAATGTGACTGTTGCGGTGCCCGTTTCTTGAAGCCTATTATGCCCCAGCCTGCAGAATCCGCAGAGGAAGAAGCGGTCGACTTTAATACGGAGCCGCCAAGGGCCGAGCTGCCGATGTTGGAGCCCCAGATGCTGGTTCCAGACCCGGTTCCCGAGCAGGAACCACAGAGCCCAGACCAGCAGATTCCGGAATCACAGGTTGCAGTGGATCCTGATATGGGCCCGTGTGCCCTACAACGGCCGGTTCGGCCTCCTCCAAAGGTACCATCGGTCCTAGGCTGGGGACCAGTACCTAACGAAGACCAGGGTGAGTTGACTGCCCCAGGGGTGTCGGGTGTGAGCCTCCAGGTTTCCGCGGAGCACAATAGCTTCTAAGTCTGGCAACCAGGGCGAATGGCTGCACTCGACATCGCGTCCTGGCGGAGGTGTCCTCCTTGGAAGGTAGCTGTCCAGTGGTGCAAGTGGACCCGTACCTACCGCCTATCGTCCAGGCGAAGAGAACAGTTAGCCCCATTGTGATGTCCTGTGAGGCTTAGATGGTACCTGACAGTGTTCCAGATGAAGAGGAACCTATCGCAAACCAGCGGAGTGGTGAGGAACCTCCTAACTCCCCACGGTCTCCGATGGAGGTGGCCGTGGGAAAGGCCCCAACTAAGGCTCCTGAGCTGAGTATGAGTCCGTGCGCTCCGACCCAAATGGTCCCAGGACTGGGATCCAACGCTCCCGAGTTTCCAGCAAGTAGGTGGACTGCCCCAGAAGTGCCTGGGGCAGGTCCCGAGACAGCCGAGGTGGGAACTGACAGCGTCCCCGAGGACCTGAATCACCGCAGTGGTAAGGTATCTACCCCTTACTCCCTGCCGGGTGAAACAGAGACTTTGAGGAAAGAGACATTGTCAGTTGCTCGCTTCCCATTGGAACCCTCGCATGTACGTAGGAACAAGGACTGTGTGGCGAGGGATTAAGTAAAAATTGCCTCCTTTAAGCCCAAAAAGGAGCGCTCCCTTCACCATTTGGTGGACCGCGGAAAAGGTCAAGACCTCCTGGCCTACTGCATCCATGCCACCGATGGCTGGGTAAAGGTCTGGCCCAGAGACATTGCACTATTTCTTCCACCAGGGGGAGGAAGTATAAAGGAGCTAGTGACTGTTACCCCTGAGCACGATTGTCAAGAGATTCTCCCGGGGGAGGCTCACAAACGCAAAAGTGAGGTATCCCCACCTGATCAATTGAGGGCACCCCACAAATGGTCTCAGCTGGCCTCAGTTATCATATGTGATCTGTCTTGTACCCTGTGGTGTAAAGTCAACCATGTTAAGTTGTACGTATCATGCTATGCATTTTTATTGTATAACCTTATGCCGAGTGACGTCGTTCCCCAAGCGGGGACGTTGGATTTTTCACCAGGGGGAGGATGTAGCCAGGTTCCCCTTTTGAGTGTTGACCCCCCTCTTTCGTGGGCTCCCAGCCACCGCTCGCTAGGAGGTGAAGGGGCAGGTGCGCGAGCAGCGCGCTACCTCAGAGATGCGGCCGGTTTCCGGGGACGCGATCGGGCCGTTGCTAGGGCCGCGGTCGTGTCGCGAGGGTCCTGGCGGCTTGCGGTGAAGGAAGCCACCATTGCGGGTTGTGTTGCGCATGCGCAGGAGACAAAGGCACCGGGAGGCTCACAGACAGGTCGCGCATGCGCAGTGAGAAGCGCGCGAAACCCTAGCCTACCAGGGAAGGTTCTAAGCAGGAACTACAAAGGCACAAAGGTTGTTGTAAGTTATGGATGTGTTGCGACCCCCATCGATAATGCTATTATAATGCTATTATAGTGGAGCTATCTGACAATGTTGTACTGAAAAAGTGAATGCAGACATTTCAACTGTATCTGGTGACCATAGGAGTTGAGGAGAAACATGATAAAGCTAAATGATCATTATTTGTATATGTTGGAGGAGGAATTGGACAATTACAGTGAGGCGGCAGAGCGAGCCCACCCAATCAGCAATTGTAGACGTTGGGCCCGACACCTGTGGGACCTAACTTCTGTTTTAGGCCCGCCAAGGCCCCTCTGGTAGAACACTGACGGTCTCAGGTAGAGCCTGGGGGCAGGTGGGGAGATCGAGAGAGATGGGGGCCCATAAAACTGCCAGAACACCAATCTGGCTGGTAAAATATGTGCCAGAACAGCCTTCCGGCTGTGGGAGGATGGACCTCTAATAGTTGTGAGTCCTGGTGCAGCTGAATTGGATGCATCTGTATGGTAGATCCACCACTGGGTACAAGCATGAAGTTAAATGTGATACTGACCAAAATGTAAGAATATTGTATACTAAAAAGGAGACATACGTTTTGACATGCATGCAAGAAAGAGATCAAAACATAAAGCAGTATGTCACTGAATAAATGAAACTCTGTCTGAACTGTGCCTTGAGTGAATTGACCGTGTCTTATCAGAGATCAAATCATCAAAGAAAACGAGTAAAGAGAAGCAGATGAAGTAGATCTAACCTTAGATAAAACTTTCCACATACGCAGATCAGCAGAAGCTGTAAAAGCCCAAGTGCTAAATTCACCAGAAGGGGTTATCCCTGCCCGAGGTACCAAAGAGGACCGACAGAAATTCTCACAAGAAAAATCAATATCTCATACAAAGAAAGGCACTGCTACAGGAGATAGCACCTATAGAAGGTTATATCGGTGTGAGTTGTAGCATGTGTAGCCTTTCGAAGCTCTGTCATAAATGTGGCAAAATTAATCATTTTGCAAAGTGCTGTAAATAGCAGATACAGAAAAATCACGTGAATGCAGTTCAATGCTATCTGCCTCAGGAATGTTGTAAATATGCTGGAAAAAGTGCAGCTGATGAAAGAGACTGGATAATACTATACCAATAACACTGAATCAAAAACTCATTCCTTTGTAACAGGGCACTGTAGCTCTGTTAACATTCCACCTGAAAAAGAATATGAGAACAAAGCCAGAACGGTGGACAACACAAATAAAAGCAACAGCTTATTCTAGAACAGATATTCCAGGTGAAGGGAAGCTTTATTGTGATCTTAAATCATAAAAACACCACATACCAGCTTCCTTTTATTATGGTACCCAAGGATGTTACTCCAATACGAGGCTGGGCTCTCTGTAAAAACTACATTGTGTAAAGCGAGTACTCTCAATACAAGGTTGCACTGAAACTACTGTAGTGATGCGATATGGTGACATATCACCAAACCCTGTTCCCACACATCTACCCTGAGCCACCACATTGTCTGCCTCAGAACCACCTCTAATCTTGTTCACATCCCCTGCCTCCCTTCAGCTAAATGTTTCTGCTCAATAATGTTACGGCAGTTCATGACCTTTCCTCTAAAACTTTTTCAACCTACAGTATTACCCATCACCGAGTCATGGCTCACCTCCTCTAATAGCCCCTCATCTACTACACCGTGTGCTCTTCTTTTAGTCATACCCCCCGACCAAGAAACAGACATGGTGAAGGAGTACAGTAGGCATTTCTGCTTTCTCCATGATGCATTATTCAAGCTATACATCCTTGAACTTCCCTCTTATTGTCCTCATTTGAAGCACACACTATCCATATTGTCTCCCCTGTCTCTCTCCATGTTGCGGTCACCTAGAGTACCATCCCCATGAACCTACCTCCCAGTTCCTGGCTTCCACGCTTCCTCTCTTAGAGGACCAAATTTGCACCAAAAGAATTGTTTCGCCAAATTTAGAAATCCTTCCATCGCCCCTAAACAAATTGGCAAACTTGGTACACATCTGGTCCCCATTGCCGTACCACAGAATTGTAGATTTAAAAAAATTTAAATAATTGTGCTCAAGAATAAATTGAATGGAAAACAAGATAATATTTTGGTGGGAAACAGGCAAGTCTGCCGTCTCACTCAGAAAATTCTATACTGCTTCTAATCCTAAATTGCATTGTATGCTTGTGTACAAATTTTGTACATCAAATGGGATGCAATAGAAATGTTGTTAGCATCTGAAGTATCTTAAAAGTTGTAAGACGGTTTGTATCTATCAAATATGTTTGAGATAAATTAAACAATGTAGCTCGGATGTAGGTTCAAACACATAGTCTTGAAATCTTTTAGACTTCTTGATAAAATGCCCTGTGCTTGAGATGGGAAAAAAAAGTAAAAACAGGTTTAAAGTTTTTTATACTTGAAACCCAACTCATTCAAGGGATCTAGTTCTTCAAAATAGAATATTGTATCGTTTTGAATTTGGCTGTTTCATGTCGAAGCCGTAGGGATCACAACATCATGACTTTTCTCCATTGCTTATATCAAAAATAGGTAATGTACAGTACTTTCTGATTCCGTCAGAGATTCTGAGTTTCTCAAATATACATAATCTTTATGATCTAATAAAATATGGCTCATATGTGATGGAAGAGATTTTAATTTCTTATTGGCAAAATATCTCTAAATTAATCTATTTCAATCCACAAACAATTCAAATATTTTTGGATCACTTGAAGGGGAAAGGGATCTTTTTATTTATTTATTTTAAAGAGAGAGTTGTTCTGATTTGAGCGTAAACGAAAATAAATGAAAGATTCCATGTGATGAATCTACAAAATTATTATAATATTTTCCCCTCACTCTTCATTTTTTCTTTCTGCGAAGTCTCTACAAACTGTGCTCTCTGTCGTCTCAGAGCTGGTGACCCTAGGTTTCTCCATTTGCCTTTCTCAGCGCGATTTGTTCTTTTTTGTGATCTTACTCCTTAGAACCTGGTTCTTCCATTAAAAAAAAAAGGAACTTTATGAGTAGGGTCTTTTTGTCTGGCTCCAAAATACACTTTTGATTTAGACGTCGGACCAAAATGGATCTTTTTGGATATTTTTTTTTTGTAATTATTTCATCTAGTGTTGAATCTAGATGTTAATGTATCTCTATACTTAATGAGACTAAATTGCCTATTATCTTGCGATCTTTTTGGAAAGGGGTGTTGATGTCCAACAACCTCTCTGTGTTGCCTAACATGAGTTTGGTTGAGCTGAGCATAACTCTTTACCCAATGTTTTTGAGGTTGTCGATAACTTCTGACTTGATCTTTTTCAAAGTCTATTTCATCCCTTGGCAAACTTCTAGGTCTTCTTATTTAGCATTTCTGCCTGAAAGTCCCCTCTTTTTGTTGGATAGAGTTCTTTCAAACTAGGGGAAATCTGAGAAAATGTCTTGCTTTTTTTTTTTTTGGTATTGCATGAATTTCTATTTCAATAGCTCTGACTTTTTCCTCTCTAGGTTTTGTCAAAAGACACTTTAAATTGAATGAGCGGGTATCTAAAATTTGGATCCACACATTCATCAGTTGTTTGTCATCGAGGGAAGGAGTTTGGACGATCCTTAAGCCTCGGGGGAAACGTTTGCAATCTAAAATCATTCCATGCAGCTAACCACCAACTGAAAAGAATCAAATGATAGAGAAGTCTGAGTACCAAGGATCCTTGCACATGTCATCCTGATATAGGGGCCTGATGAAAAAGGAACTCTCTCTACAAGTAAGAGACATGAACTTCCTGTGGTAGGAGCAATGATTTTCAAGGGCCGTAAAATTGTAATACCAATTAGTCTTTGAAGAAAAATCATGCAAAATCTCTTTGAGGGTAATTTAGGAGTAGAGAAGTGCAAAAAGTACCACAACAAGTGATGTATTGGCCTCTAATAAATCAATGTTTCGACTACATATTGCAGCCTTTCAGGGTGAGGGCTAAACATAATATAAAGCTACCATTTATACCCCCTAAACTTTCACCAAACCACCCCAACTTCCTCCCACAGCCACATGCTATGACACCAAAACGCTGACGCCACATTACATAACGCAGGGACGTCCCTCCGCTACAAACATGGAAACTCAAAACCGCAGAAGAATGCGTCTCCCGTTGCCATGACAACAGGCAACGTGGGCAGGACAGGCAGCAAGACACAAATGACAATTGAATTAAAGATTTCAGAAGATTAAAACTGTATATCTCAGTCATATGTAGCAGTCATGTATTTAAAGGTAATCCAATGTAGTTAATGAAATAAATTCTACTATAGTCATATAACAAATTATTAGATCCCAACATGAGGCTTAGGCTGCGCTTATAGTGCCGGCGACGGTGACGTCACGCTGCGGTCGCTGGAAAAATCAAATTGACTTGACTTTCATCGATTGCGACCAAGCCTTCGTGCCGCTTCTACTATAAATGCATGCAACGGCGGCAATACATGTGTTTTGCCGCGACGTCGCCGGCACTATAAGCGCAACCTTACTCTTAAGTAGATATTGTCTGCTCAAGGCAAATATACAGATGCAATGTGCAAATCAATATATCCAACAATAAAATTGCAATACAGCGCTGAAAGAGGTACAAGCACATTCCAAGATGCTTTTAGCTCTCCCATACTTCCTATTCTGCAGAAAAATAAAGAAAATACATGCATATAACAATAGCACAAAGAAGTAATACCAATAATATGTTTATGACTAGCGTAACTAACTGGGACAAGCAGGCATAACTGAAAAGGACATTTATCTCTGATCAAGAAAGCAACTTCAATTTTGCTGTTCATTAAGAACTTAGCCATTGCTGGTGTGTAACTCATGAATCCAGTATACCTCTCCTTAAAAGCGTGATATCTCCAACCAAGTCCCCTCACATGTGTGGTGTATCTTCCATAGCCATAACCCTTAAAGCAGCATTCCAAGCTGCCGGTTTTATTTATTTATTTTCCCCTTTAATATGTGCATCAATATAATCTTCACAATGATAAGTAATAAGCTAAGTTGCAGATCGATCGGCAAAGATTTGGCTCAGGGGTTCACTAAATGGCTGTCAGTGCAGCAGAAGAGGATCAAAGATACAAAGTGCTGTGGGAAGATCATATGACCAGGAAGTAACACAATTGGTTCACTACAAGAGAGAGGGCAGGGCTCAAAAAGGGGTGTGCCAGAGACTGTTTCAGAAGAGGATGTGTACTTCTGTAAATGGTTGCTATAGAAACAAAAAATGCTGGTTACATTATAATACATTAACATGTAATTCAGAGTGGTTTTAATAAAATAAAAATACTACAAGTATTATCTCATAGTACAGAACTGATTTTTTTAAAACACACGTAGGATATTGCTTGGTCTGCAGCTTTAATGCGGATACTGGATGTCTGACAATGCTGTACAAATATAGTTGGTTCTATGTCTCTCTTAATGACACTTGTATGCTCAATGAAACACTGTGTGAACCCTTCCATTGTACTACTTGAACCACGTGAGGAAAAGGGCATGCAAGAAGATGACCCAGATTCAGCAGAAGGGCCAACATTGAGAAGATCTTGTTAACATAAGACAATGCTGTTTAAAAATGAAAGAAGGAAAAATAGTCAGGACTTCAGAGTCACTCACAGTTTGTTTTTATACGCATAGATATTTGTGTTGGCGCTGTGGTTTTTCTTGAGGGAAGATATGTAGATATGTACATGGTATAAAATAATATAATGTATAAATAGTCCCTTATATTGAACAGTGTTATTAATAATGGCATTTAGAGAGGGTCTCAAGCAGTGAGACCAGTTGCTTGTTATTAAAACAAAAGTATGCATGTCTCTCATTCAGAAGCTTTACTATTATGACGTACTCAATAGTACGAAAATAGTCATTTTTGTAATCAACTTCATTTTTGCTTTATCCCTCGTTACCAATCACACGCTTTACTATTTTATAAGCCCACATTACAGAAGGAGGAGGTCCAAGTAGACTAGGAAGGGTTAATTCATCAGGTTTGCTCTGCCCCTCCCACTTTTCAAAATGGCTGTGCTATTCTGGGCTGCCAACCCGTGAACAATTCTCAAACACCGTGATAGGTCATCAACGGGTTAAAATTAATCTACTCACAAAAAAAGTTTCAAACACAGTACATTAAACTACTCTATTGTTTAAATTGAGTACTAATTGTTGTAAAAGTAATTAAATAGAAAATGTGGCCAATTTCTCCATGGTTTGTATTTTTTTTTTTTTTTAGCATTTCTTTCTTTGGTGATCTTCCCACCCAAAAGTAAACTCATTTCAGCCACAGAAAAACAGCTTGTGTCATAGAACAGAGCACCAAGTGAAAACAGCATCGCCTACAATGAAACAGGTACCTCTGCGGACAATTTATTTATTTGTGCACCTGCGCTAGTGAAAGGCAGAAAACACAAAACTTTAGGTGCTACAGTGACTGAGCCATGGAACGTTTAGAGGAAAGAAGCAGCCTATTTGATCTACAACTTAGAGAAATCTCCTATATCTTAGAACTGGGGTGGCCGACTCCAGTCCTCTAGGGCCACCAACAGACAAAATGTTCAAGAATATCCCAGCTTCAGCACAGGCGACTCAATCAGTGGCTCAGTCTGGAGTTGGCCACCCCTGTCTTGAACATCACAAGCAGTTAACCTTAAAGTCGGCGCGTCATTAAGTGGCAGAACCAACATCTCACTGGAGTACAGTATTGTATGTGGTCAGGATGGACCATGTAGAAGTAAATCCACTTTGTGAATAGAAATATTTAATGCAAGTAGGAATAGACCATGAAAGCAGCAGGTAATTTGAGATAACTGGATAAGTAGTACACCTTCCAGGCAAAGAGAGAGGGACAGTGGCACAGAGACCTAGATGCACCAGCTGGTGAATATATATATATATATATATATATAGTGAATAGATGAGAACAAGGCACTCCGTCAGGTAGATATAGGTGGGTGCTAATCCTATATAAATCAAATAGGCTATACGATACCGTGTAAGCAGATATCAGAGGCAGCACTCCAGTAGATAGTCAAAAAAAAGGTGTTTAATGTGACATATAAACCAACGTTTCGGTCCTCCACACGGGACCTTTCTCAAGGTGATGAACAAACAGAGTGAGTCATAACACATATATATACCCTAAACCCCCAAAACAAACAGGTGCAACACATGATGTAAAGTGATAATTGCTTACATGCTGTATGTAGGAGCTGCACAGTAGCACCAGACTGTCAGATGACAGTGAAAACACTTTAACACTCCTGCCACGTCTGCAGTGTTATCTGCGCATGTGTGTATGTGAAGTTGAAATGTCAGAGTGCTTGGACTCCTGTCACATGATAACGGGCCAGTGGAGGGCGCATCTAGGCAATGTGAATGGTTACTGCGCATGTGTGAGCTAAATGCTGTAGCAGGGAAAGATAGGATCTGTAAAATCGCTATTGGAGTGCATAAATGCAGAGGTTGTGTCAACTGCCACTATATGGTATTGGGCAAAAGCTACCCACATCCACATCATGGACATCGCATCCACATCAAGGACTTCATGAATTGTGACTCTAAATACGTGGTGTATTTCATCCGGTGCCCCTGTGGGCTGTACTACATTGGCAAGACCATCAGGATGCTTAAAGAACGCCTCAGTTTACATCGGTCTGCAATCCGGAAGGCCTTGGCAGACACCGATAATAAGGAGGACCTCACACAACAACCGGTGGCTCGTCATTTTAAAGAAAAACAGCACAGTCTAGCTACTCTACGGTGTATGCCTATTGCACAAGTTCAACTGTCCCCCAGGGGAGGGGACCGCAACAAGGCTCTCCTTCAACTGGAGGCACGGACAATCTTTAAATTGGACACATTAAGTCCACGCGGACTAAATGAAGACTTGTCGCTGAGCTGTTTCCTTTGAATTATCTATTATGACGGACACAGTGCCCAATGGGGACCCAGTTGCTTTGTATCTATGACTTAACCATTTCATGTATCTCTTTGCCCTCAGATCAGCTATCTACTGGATAGGTCTTGCATTATCAATTGCGGACTCACACATTATCATTCAATTCCACAGGATTTATCTGGTCTCTATACATTGGTTTTCACCACCAATTAATGATTATATAACTCATTGTTTCAGCAGTTGTCTTTATGCTATGATACCAATTCCTGCACATAGCCAATAGACACCACGATTGCCACCGCCATACATTGTCACGATTATAAATACTGTATATACAAGTTGTCATGCCTCATAGGATAATGTTTATCTCAGAAGGCTTATTCAATACTTCACCCTTTTATTGATGTTATTTAGACGGTATCAGGCAAGTTGGTGTAATCTATTAATACACAGGTCCATCCACACACTGTTGATTCTGGTCCAACACACTATATATACAAATATATGCATATTATTAATGCGTCAGCTCATCTCAGGTTATATGTTCACATGTATTGGGGATCACTGTATTACACTGTTACATTGGTGTTTTATGTTGGTGCAACATGTTTCATGATGATATTTGTGCAGGGGCTAACCAACGTCCTTTCTTTGATAGCCCATTTACATTAGCTCATGCTACCACATTTTTTAAGCTGGCAGCTTTGCTTACATGATGCAGAGCATCAGACTCTACCTTTGGGTATACAGTCCTGCTGCCACACAGCAGAGGTAGCCACCATGGGACATCAGTATGGGTGTGTTTTGCCTGGTCCCACAGTCATTCTTTATATTAGCAGAGAGCAGACATTGAGTTTATCCAGTAATCATATTTTATTGAATTATGATTGTCAGTTTGCACATGCGCATTAGCTCCCTGCTGTTCCTATTGAATTCTCTTTGGGGCCATACACATGAGTATCAGCACTCATTTTGGGGCATAGATTGGCTCTACACAGTTCAGATGTGCACTAGGGTCTCCCACAACACATTTTCGTGGCAGCTAAGCCCAAGTACATCAGCTGGCGATCGCGAACAGTTCCGCATTATTTATTTATTTATCGGCGGTTCGCGCATGCGCAATAGCGATTTTACAGATCCTATCTTTCCCTGCTACAGCATTTAGCTCACACATGCGCAGTAACCATTCACATTGCCTAGATGCGCCCTCCACTGGCCCGTTATCATGTGACAGGAGTCCAAGCACTCTGACATTTCAACTTCACATACACACATGCGCAGATAACACTGCAGACGTGGCAGGAGTGTTAAAGTGTTTTCACTGTCATCTGACAGTCTGGTGCTACTGTGCAGCTCCTACATACAGCATGTAAGCAATTATCACTTTACATCATGTGTTGCACCTGTTTGTTTTGGGGGTTTAGGGTATATATATGTGTTATGACTCACTCTGTTTGTTCATCACCTTGAGAAAGGTCCCGTGTGGAGGACCGAAACGTTGGTTTATATGTCACATTAAACACCTTTTTTTTGACTATCTACTGGAGTGCTGCCTCTGATATCTGCTTACACGGTATCGTATAGCATATATATATATATATATATATATATATATATATATATATATATATATATATATATATATACTGAGTTAAGTTATGGTGAGTAAAAAAAGTGGCAAAAACCCTCCACAGGAAAGCAAATATGCAAATACAACTGTATGCTCATCTGCATGTCTAAGGCAGGTCTGCAACCCCGCCTTTCCCCATCATCACCCAGCAAACAGCACTTCCACTGCAGCAAGGGATTCTGGGAAATGACATTTCACAGAATACCTTGCTGCAGTGGAAGTGCTGTATGCTGGGTGATGATGGGGAAAGGCGGGGTTGCAGACCTGCCTAAGACATGCAGATGAGCATACAGTTGTATTTGCATATATATATATATATATATATATATATATATATATATATATATATATATATATATTTATATTTATATTACCAAGATATTGTTCAGTGTCGGGAGAAAATTACCTTTACCTTTACAACCTCCGGGGACCCTCTGCTACTGGAGATACTTACCTGTGATCCCAGTAGCCAGTCTCCTCGACTACCAGGGTTCACACTATGTCCGCTCTTCAGATATTTCCAGACCTGCGGGCCAACAGGAAGCTGTGATGTCATCGGTGCATGTGACACGAGAGCTTCAAACCTAAAATCCCAGCTTGCTGAGCCGGAGCAGCTACCGGCACCTACTTCAGAGGTAAGTATCTCTGGAAGTATGGGGTCCCCAGAGTTGAAATTAACGGGGTTCAGCTCCGGAGACGTCCTGCTTCAATTCTGTATTAAAAATAAACTTTTTTTAAATTTACTGTCTTGGATTGCTCCATTCAGAGGGAAAACGAAAAGGGTACAGAAAATGTATTTTTATTCACACAAGTAAAAAAATAAAAGACAAATGTCAAAAAGAGCAGCAAACAAGCAGCTTGCTCTAATTTAAGATTACTGAAAGCAGTCACATATAGAGATGGAGAGGACCTAGGAAAGTTCCCAATATATACCGGCTGATGAGGCTTAACCCAGGGGTGCTCAACTCCAGTCCTCAAGTCCTGCCTCCCCCCCCCCCCCAACTGGTCCATTTTATATGGTATCCCAGCTTCAGCACTTGTGGCTCAATCAGTCTCTGCTTCAGCACAGGTGGCTCAATCAGTCCCTGCTTCAGCACAGGTGGGTCAGAGGCTCAATCAATCAAAGACTGAGCCGCTGATTTAGCCACCTGTACTGAAGCTGGGGATCTCTGGTGACTGTGGCACTCTGGTGACCTCCCACGGTCAAAGGGTTAAATACAGTGAAGGATGCATTTTTTCTGTTCCTTCCATGAAGTCGGTCTTCATTAGGGGAAAAATATCCCAAATGATCTGCCATTAACATCAATGCTAATTCAGAAGATCAGGCTGATATTGTTACCTAGCAGTAACTTTGCCTTTCAATTACTAGCATTAAAAATAACACAGAGACAAAAAAAAAGAAGAAGAAGGAAATTGCTTGTAGGTAGAAACCACTGTATCCTTCAGTTAGTCTTGTACATTTTCAGTAAATAATGAAAATCTACTTTTCAAATTGCCTAGAGCGACTGTTGCTATTTACAGTGAGCTGCCACTCAAAAAGCATTTTACTGTAAGAAGTGCCATTACCCAATTAGGCATGGAGACGAACCGGCTCATGCATGAATAAACATATTTAGCAGCCGTTGCTTTGTAACCTCTTTGGTGCTGGAGGGTAGAGGCCAAAGAGCTGCTAGATCCCCAAATCCGAATGGCTTAATTTAGAATTTTTCTACATGAAGAGAAAAGAAGGCTAACACACCTTCATTATACATGCTGCATTGTATAATAAATTCAAACATCACGATATACAGCTGTGTGAAAAAGAAAGTACACCCTCTTTGAATTCCATGGTTTTACATATCAGGACATAATAACAATCATCTGTTCCTTAGCAGGTCCTAAAATTAGGTAAATACAACCTCAGATGAACAACAACCCGACATATTACACCGTGTCATGATTTATTTAACAAAAATAATGCCAAAATGGAGAGGCCATGTGTGAAAAACTAAGTACACCTTATGATTCAATAGCTTGTAGAACCACCTTTAGCAGCAGTAACTTGAAGTAATTGTTTTCTGTATGACTATCAGTCTCTCACAACATTGTGGAGGAATTTTGGCCCACTCTTCTTTACAACGTTGCTTCAGTTCATTGAGGTTTGTGGGCATTTATTTATGCACAGCTCTCTTAAGGTCCAGCCACAGCATTACAATCGGGTTGAGGTCTGGACTTTGACTGGGCCATTGCAACACCTTGATTCTTTTCTATTTTTAGCCATTCTGTTGTAGATTTGCTGGTGTGCTTGGGATCATTGTCCTGTTGCATGACCCAATTTCAGCCAAGCTTTAGCTGTCGGACAGTAGGCCTCACATTTGACTCTAGAATACAAGGAGTTCATGGTCGACTCAATGACTGCAAGGTTCCCAGGTCCTGTGGCTGCAAAACAAGTCCATATCATCACCCCTCCACCACCATGCTTGACAGTTGGTATGAGGTGTTTGTGCTGATATGCTGTGTTTGGTTTTCGCCAAACATGGCGCTGTGCATTATGGCCAAACATCTCCACTTTGGTCTCGTCTGTCCAAAGGACATTGTTCCAGAAGTCTTGTGGTTTATTCAGGTGCAACTTTGCAAACCTAAGCCGTGCTGCCATATTATTTTTAGAGAGAAGAGGCTTTCTCCTGGCAAACCTTCCAAACAAACCATACTTGTTCAGTCTTTTTCTAATTGTACTGTCATGAACTTTAACATTTAACATGCTAACTGAGGCCTGTAGAGCCTGAGATGTAACTCTTGTTTTTTTTTGCAATTTCTCTGAGCATTGCACGGTCTGATCTTGGGGTGAATTTGCTGGGACGTCCACTCCTGGGAAGATTGGCAACTGTCTTGAATGTTTTCCACTTTTGAATAATCTTTCTCACTGTAGAATGATGGACTTTAAATTGTTTGGAAATGGCCTTATAACCCTTCCCAGATTGATGGGCAGCAACACTTGCTTCTCTAATATCATTGCTGATGTATTTCCTCCTTGGCATTGTGTTAACACACACCTGAATGCTCAAGACCAGCAAACTGCTAAAACTTCGGCTTTTACAGAGGTGGTCACACTTGCTGATGACCAATTAATCAAGGGCATTTGATTAGCAGCACCTGTCTGCCACTTAGCATCTTAATTCCTATGGAAGCAGTATGGGGGTACTTAGTTTTTCACACATAGCTTCTCCATTTTGGTTTTATGTTTGTTAAATAAATCATGACACGGTGTAATATGTCATGTGTTGTTGTTCATCTGAGGTTGTATTTATCTAATTTTAAGACCTGCTAAGGAACAGATGATTGTTATGTCCTGATATGTAAATCCATAGAATTTAAAGAGGGTGTACTTTCTTTTTCACACAACAGTAGAAGTAGTTAATTCTACGAAACTAGTTGGATGTAACATTCTATTGCCTTATATCTGCTTACATTGGCCTTTGTCTATGTGTTGGCCTGTCCTGTTTTTATTTCATCCTGTGTGCTGTTTTGGACACTTGTGAGAGACTCTTGTAAGACTGTTCAAACTTCCCTATTGAATCCACCACTGCTGTGAAGACAGCAGCAAGCTGCGTTTTAACCTCTGTGCAGAGGATACACCTGCCAAGGTACAGGAGCAGCTTCATATCGGCTAGGAAGCAGGAGCGATTTCACCGAGCCCCAGTACCAGCTGCTGAACCTGGCTGCATGAAGGGAAATCCCCTTGGGAGTGAAAAGACTGACGTCCTGCCCCAGAATCAACTGAGCTGCAGCAGCAGAGGGAAGCAAGCACCTGAATCTACAGCTAACAGCCGAGTGGTAAACAGTGTGATACACACTACATGCCTTTTACCAACCTTTTTTATGTACGCAGATATATTACCCCCTTTTTAATTCTATAATATATTGTTGAATTTGCTTCACTATTTGGCGTTGTGCGCTGTTTTCTTTTGAGTACCTCCAAACCCTGCCCTTACTTCCCCAATGGTGGTTAGAGAGCATTAGATGGATGGCACTTGGTGGACAGTAGTTATTAGAGATGGGCCCACGGATTTCTGCTAATCTGTTTCCGGATTTGTTTTCATCACTGACAATCCACTACGCGGATTCCACAGTTAGTTTTGAAGAATTTCAGCATATAATCTGGGGGTTTCAAAATCAACTGGAGATTTTAAAAAACACTGAATTGTATGCCCAAATCCTCCAACGAATTGCAAAATCCGCGGATTGGCTGCTACGAATCCGTCAACAGGTTGCATCCAATGGTGGTTTCTGATTAATCCGCACAGATTGCAACTGGAACAATCCGTCAATGAATTTTACACCACGGAATGCATTTTGAATGGAAAGCTTGGGAAATTCCGGGAAACATATTTTGACAGCTTTGGAGGAGGTGCATGCGCAAGTGTGGCGTGCGAATGTGCGCGTATGTAGTTGGGGGAGGTCTTACCTTATGTGGAGCGGCCACCCATCTGCAGTGTCGCTTTGTCATGGCGACACAATGCGTTGATGACAAACCAATGTCACATTACTCAGTGACGTCATGATGCTGCAGGAGGAGGGTCCCCGCTGCTGGCATGCTGCCATGGGCCCCGCCAAAGGTAAGCCCAGCACTGTAACAGGGCCACCAACACGGGGGGCAGCGGGGTGAGGCCTGGGAAATCTGTTAGCAGCCCTGCCCCCAGTACCAGTACACTCCCCCACTTGATGTAGTCTCTTTAAAATATTAGAAGTGTGTTGTCATACCCGCCACTGCTGTGTACTCCAGCATGATAATTTTCAGCAGGAATTCAAAAGGTGAGCTGCTGGTATATACATCACTTTCATGAAGTTTTTCAGAGACAGTTAAGCCAATTCACAATTAATATTGATCTACTTTCTAGAGATGGCCAGAAACAGGGGAAAAATTGATGCACACAATCTTCAGCATTACATGAATTTGTGTCGGCCCATAGAAACGCAAACATTTTAATGAGCTCCCCATGGGCTCCTTAACTTTAAGAAATAAGGAAAGGAGAACTTTTTTAAAATCTGTTTCTTGTGCTAAACTGTATGTGCCGTGGGCAGGATTGGAACCGGTCTTTGCAGAAGTACATGAATGCTACTTTTTACATACAGTAGCTCAAGTGTTTCCTTGGACCCGTCTCTTGCATAAATGATCACCCCAAACCTTCATTGTATCTGTTCCTAAAAGCAGCGGTGAGCTGGCCTGGGAGGCAGGGGGAAAATTCCCCCTGGGTTGGTCAGAGTAAAGGGTGGTCTTGTAGCAAAGAGAAGAGGAGCAGGGTCGCAGTTTGCAGCTCACTGCAGATGCCAGACATCAGGTGCTGCTGCAAGCTCCCATAGCTCCTCCTGAGCAGGCTCCTCTATATAGTGTGCTGGTGTTAATACAGTGTGCATATATCATGGTTATTCTATTCTACCTCTCTTTCCCCCCTGTCACATAAGTCTTTAGCAGTCTAGGCTGTGACAGGCCATCCTGTGGGCTTTTGACCCGCCTCATGCTCCTCTCTGAGTGACAGAAGTGTGGTGGTGACTCGTGGCCTGTGTATAGTCTATCAGGTATAGGTACAGACCTTGAGCCCTCCCCTTTTGGTTCCTCGGAGAGGCAGTGCTAAATTTAGTCTGTTCCCTCCTTCCTAAGGAGTGGGAGTGAGAGCCTCTCCTCCCTGCTGGGAGTGAGAGAGGCCAGTCAGCCTCAGGGCTGACTTGCCATACAAGATCTGAATGCTCCAGACTCAGAGAGCAAGCACCATCCAGAGGCCAGGGATCCTCTGAGACCTATGCACCGCTGTGAAAGATCTGCTGTGACTGCTCCAATAAAGAACCCTGTGTTACTTTTTACACCTGCCTGGATTTGAGTGGCCGTGGTGTATGATATGTGCTTCAGATGGGATTGCCTCTAGGACCCCTTAGAGCCTATTGAAGCTGGAGGCGCTGAACACCAGAGAACGAACATAAGATGACACCAAAAGCCTGTCCTGGTCTCCTCACCATCGCAGACAACTCAGGTCTCCTGACACTCACAGGTATGCCGCACCACAAACACCTGTAGACGCAACAAGTATCTCCTAGAGGGTGAGGGTGCATATGCTACATATATAAATATATATAGCCACTTCCTGCCTTCTAAAGCCCTGCTCTGGGGAAAATTGTCTACATCTCAGGCTCTGTCAGGACTGAGCACGTTGCCTCCAGTCCGCAGAGGAAATCCTGAACGACAGGACTTCCCCTTCCTGCACCGCCAGCCTCAAGATGGCTGCTGCCTTACACAGTCCATATACATGCAGCTGCTCCAACCACAACATGGCCGACAGCCACTAAACCCTCTGACACGATGGGACCACTGCAAGGGAGGAGGCAAGGGAGGGTACCCTGCTACACATTATACATACACACAGCTTCACATGTGTATGTAATTAACCAGTTGTCATTTGATAATGGGCTCTCAAATCGGCAAACGCTGTAGCTGTATCAATTAATGATGTTAGATTGCTCAGAGACTCCCATTTATCCTCATGTAGGCACAAGCATACGAAACGTATAGAATATGAAGACGTATATATAGTCTATAACGGTGGACACTTTCACTCATGGTTTGGTTTTGCTGCAACTCCATTGGTTTTGTATTCGCAAAACAATATGGAGAAAAGCAGTAGTAAAGAGAAAAGAGGAGGTAGTGTGTCTTTTGTTGGACAGTTGATACCTGTAAGTTACAAGCTTTCAAACCACACAGAGTTCTTTATCAGTTTTAATTTTAAAAAAAATCAAAAATTGACATTTCGGGCACGCCTTTTTTAACTTTTGGCAAACATTCCAAAGGTCGGATTTCAAACAAGTGAAGGTGTGTGGGTGTGTTTGTGTGTATGTAAAGCAGATTTGCAGACCTGTGCTCATTTGCATGTCATTTCCCAGAATCCCTTGCTTCAGTGAAAGTGCTGTGTGCTGGGTGATAATGGTGAAAGGCGGGGTTGCAGACCTGTCTAAGACATTGCAAATGAACACACAGTAATATTTCCATTTGCTATATGCTTTGCTGCGGAGGTTTTTTGTCACTTTTTTTACCCACCATAACTTAACTAAGTATGGTGTATATATATATATATATATATATATATATATATATATATATATATATATATATATATATATATATACGTACGTACGTAAATACATATACATATAGTGAGTGTAGAGCGTTTTTTATGAATATATGTATATACATATACATAAGTATAAGTGAAGAAACTAAAAGCGCAACAATAAACAATATCAAGTGACATGAAATTATATATAAATTATTATTATAATATTATTATAATATTATAAAAATGTGTATATATACAATAATTATAGGGAGGTGCTTAAACCTGTCTGCCTTTCCCTAATTAATGCAGCCAATGAGGTCCACGACCCCACATAAGCCGAGAATTAGAATTGCAAAAAGAATGACCTAGGCGCAGAAAAGGAGAAAAGAAGGGGAGGGGGAAACAAACATAGGGTAGTACTGTATGTCTGTTAAAATGTCACGTGGGGATGGCAAGAAATATACTCACAATTAGGTGGGTTTATAAGTGCCTATATCAAAATCAATTGGACCTGGAACTCTGTCTTGTAGTCTGACGTTCTGGGACTGTTTTTTTCTCCAACACTGTCTTCTATTGCAGGATTTACTCCATCTCAGATAGACTGGTTCTCAGTTTCAAATGAACATCGTGTAGGAATGTAGCAAGTGGTATACCGCTGGAAGCCATAGAAGCTGTTTTCCGTTACGGTGACCGCTTCTGGACTTTTCAACCATCCAGGAGCCGGATAAGTAGCTGCCTTATATTGCTTACATTGAGATGATCCTCTCGGACTGCAATGGAACTTTTGTGCTTTGTTCTATAGGAATTGTTACACTAATTCCTTCCTGTGTCTCCCCCCCAATATATATTTTCGTGTGTACTGTATATTATCCACATACATATAGCCTCATCATTTCACTGGTTTTTTTCTATTATTGTGATGTATACCATCAGGGGAGGTCTTGTTTCGCATAGAGTTTCTTACACCGGCCGGTGTCTAGGGGGGGGTTAGGTGAATAATATGTTCACCTAAAAACGCTCAGTTAGTAGTGTTACAACGTTTCTGCATCTGTTCGGTGATTCACTATTCCATGTGCCGTGGTTAGATTCTAGGTACATTGTTTTCTCTTGCATACTAACTACATATTGCTTAGGAAGTTAGTTTTGTTTCTAGGGGCTTTTCTCAGCTATTTTTAATATTTTTTCTTTGCGTGCTTTAGATATTGTTTAATACATTTGATATATTTGGATATGCTCGGGTGCTTATTTTAGGCTACTGTTAGTTTCGTGTTCTTATATATTTTTCTGGCCTTTAAGCACCGTCAGGGGCTGTTTACTTACCTTAACTTTACCCTTTTCCTGACTATAGCATCCATTACATTAATCAGTCTGTTGCAGGTATTTTGTGTGTGTGTGTGTATATATATATATATATATATATATATATATATATATATATATATATATATATATATATATATATATATATATATATATATATATATGCGTGTGTGAGAATTTGGCTGCTTGTTTTTTTGAAGTGCATGCTGGCGCTGGTGAATGCTGCGCATGCGCATATAACCGGCTAAGGCACATGTACATTTTGTGTGATTCTGCGCAAATGCATACAATGAAAATCTATAGACGCATGCGCACGATTTAAGTCTGAAGGGCATCTGCAGTAGTTCAGGGGGAGTGCGTGCATGACGCATGCACGCTCCCCATATCCCTGCAACTTACTTGGTCACAGAGGAGAGAGAGTCTGAGGTCTGATGGTTATGCAGGGGGAGTGCGTGCATGGTGCGCGGACGCTCCCGAGATCCTTTCGGTCTCGCAGTGTAGAGGAGAGTGAGAGCCGGAGGTGTGATGCGGTAGGGGGGAGTGCACCCACGGCGAGCGCACGCTCCCGATCTCAGTTTCGTTCGGCCAACACAGAGCAACACAGAGCTGCAGAAAACTTGTGCCCCCTTTTGCTGCCTCAGTCTGCACATGCGCAGTATGCAACTTCTGTTTCATAGTAAGTCAACCACTCCAATTAATTTTACCCTACGAGATTTTCTAATGAGCCACCGTCAGCTAAGAAGTTTCACTTCAAAAGCATTTGCTTTGGTCTATACTGTACCTCAGCCTTTATACTGCATTAAAAAGACAAAGTGTTGAGGAAGCAAACACTGATAATATAAGATACATTTACGAGAATGCCACATCAACCATTACATTACATGAAGACACAAGCAAGATAAGGATAAGCAAGGGAGTGCGGCAGGGAGACACCATGTCACCAAAGCTTTTCACAGCAACTGTGGAACTATTTTTCAAGATATTGTATTGGGAAGAAAAAGAATCAAAAATCGATGGTATTATTTTTGTCCAGAAGAACTCCAGCAACAAATTGGAGAGCTCGCGAAGAAAGTAAGAAGGTTGGCCTGTATATGAACCTCAGCAAGAACAAAGTAAATGTTCAACAAATGTGTCAACTCTACAAAGATCAAAATAAATGGCATAGAACTACTGAAGAAGTCAAAACGTATATCTAGGTACATATTGGAACCTATTGAAGGAAATCAATAGGAGAATGAAGATGAGGTGAGAACAGTATATTTGAAAGAAACAAGATTTTTTTTAAAGTGAATCTTCCATTGTGCTTTAAGAGCAAAGTGTTCAACCAGTGTATTCTGCCGGTGCTCACATATGGATGTGAAACTTGGACCCTACATTAGATAATTCAGAAGCTTATATGCAGAGCTGTACAGTATGTTTGGTATTACCTGTAGAGACAGGAAAAAGAATCAATGGGTTCAAAAGCAAACAACGGACTGTGACATCATTACTATTAGGGATGTGCAAAACTATCCAAAATACATTTGGAAAAAAAAATTAACGTTTTTCCCCCAAATTCGATTTGTGACTAAACATTCCCACCATAAATTTGTAGTTTCACCAAACTTTTTAAAGGCTAGATCCTGAAATAGGGCATCCCCTCTCTGTGTCAGACCTTTTATCAGTGTCGCTTCGTGCAAAGACTTGGATAACGGAACGGAGCAGTGTTTTTCCTTTGTGAATTACCAAGGGCAAATTTCCCATGATTGGTGACCTCATGCGCAAGTTTCCTAAATCTCTAATCATCTCAATGAAGAAATTAGCATGGTAATCTCTAATCATCTCAAAGAAGAAATGACCATCTTATGATAACCATGGCAGTGGTATATTTTTCGTTTAGGGGTGTCTGGTCATTGAATCCGATGCATCAAATGCCGCAAAAAAAAAGTTTCTCCCGTGTGTCAAAATGATAAGGTCTGTTTGAAACATAATCTTCTTTCACTGCCAAATAAGGACACTACTGTAAAGCTGAAATGTCAGTTCCATAATGAGAAGTGATGAGCACATCCCTTCAGCTAAATACATGCAAGTCATATTCTCTGCAACAAGCTTTTGTACTGCATGGAGATCCATTATGGTACAGTGCTTTATCATGGTTATGCTAATATTTGGTTTTCGATTAAGCCTGTGTGCTTTGAAAGGTCAGAAGAAAACAAGCTGTTACAGGTGTGAGATGGTGTATACTCAATTTGAGCTAGCATGTTTTATCTTTCAACACAGAACCTGTAATTGCATTTCAATAAGGTCGGTTATGTTCAGGAAGCAGAACCTGCAACAGGGCGTGCATGGGGGGGGGGGGGGGGGGTCGCAATTTTAGTTGAGTTCAACAAAAAGCAGCATTTCAGTAGAATATCAGTAAAAGTCTGACCATGACAAGGGTGCAATCACAAAACAAACATTAGGCTATATGAATAACCATTATTTTTTATTTCTATATCCAAACCATCACTGTATGTTTACTTACAATTCTACTTCCCCCCCCCCCCTTTTTTATTCAGACAGGTGCAATCGTACAGATATCACATTACATGCTTTCCTAAAACCATTTGACAAATATGATGAACTGCTCAAAGCTTTGCACGTACAGTAATGCGGGTCGACTCCAGTAATATACAAAAGTGGGCAGAAAACAGAAAAGTACAATAAACATATCTATAGCACAAAATCATTTGTATTACCTAGTCATTGAACCTCTCCTCTAACCCGTAACTTTTGCTTCCTGCTGAGCATTGGAATATTGCACCTAGATTATATTTTTTGTAAAAACAAGTTAGCAAGTTGCTAAACTTAAACTGGAACATAGAATTCAAACCTTTAAATGTACACATTGTATAAGTGTTCCTACCTTCTAGTTATTCCAAACAAATCAAGAGACGAGAATCCCTGTTAGCATTTGTGTCAAGGAGATGCTTCTAAACATGTGTTCCTATATTTAAAGCATTTAAGTATTAGATTCCATATTTCTTTAGTTAATTTTACAATGTAAGGCTTCCATTTTTCCAGGAATTTTCCTGCCCTGAGCTCCTTGTTGATTTATGGAGTCGAATCTCCCCCTGTTCATTACCAGTATATCGAACAGAGTCTCAGTGACTTGAGGTACTGTACGTGGTTAAGGTCTCAACCAATTTGCCAAACGGTTTTACTTTGCGGTCGGTATAACAATGTAAATTAGCTTCCTGCTGGTTGAAGGTATAATCGCTCCAGAAAGATGAATCACAGGGCGCAATGGGAAAATTTGATTGGGGGGGGAGGAGGGTGGTGTGCCCTCGCAGCGTCATGACCTAACGACATCAGGCGGTGACTACTATCGCAACAACACATGGTGACGGGTTGTTGTGGTAACACGTCACCATGTCACGCGATGGCCCATTGTCATGGCAATGCATCGCCATGTCACATTGCGTCGTCTTGACAACGCAGCATCACATAACTCCACAATACGGAAGAAGGGGGGCTGCTCTCTTACAGAGGCCCCCGGTTTCATTGCTGTGGGGAAGAGCGCGGGGCCTCTGTAACTGCGAAACCAATTATTGGGGGGTGCAAATACACCCTTGGATGCATTTACGTTACTGTAATCATGTGAAGAAATGAAAACCCTCTGAAAATGTTTTATTTGAATTTCCCAAGGGCCAGCTGAGGCAGTGCTCCCTTTAACAGTATTATATCCTTTAACCATTACGGCCAGATCATCAATGTCTGAAAAATCTGAGGGCCACTTAGATATTAACCAAAAGAGGGAGAGGGGTACCGCTTCAAGCCTTAAAGAGGCAGTGTGTGCGCGACACTTTAAAAAATAGATGCAGCCTTTAATTACTTTTATTCTAAACGAATTACCGAAGCTGCCGATTTAGTTCTTCCGTGATCAATCAGCAAAGTTCCTGCTTTCTAAGTTTCACTAAATGTCTGTTTTTCCATTTCAGTCAATCTTTCCAGTCAGTGTAACTCAGCAGCTACAATGTATTCTCATATTACTAAGGTAACCTTATCTGTTGAAGCTCAAACTGCTGGGAACATTGGCAACAAATTATCACAAACAGGAAAGTGTTGCAAAGATCTTGCACTGCGAGGGAAGTGTGCTAAACCCTGCTATAGAAATCAAAGGATGCCCAGTATTTTAAAACTCATTACAAATGGTATTACGTGTTGAATTACTACTTACTACATGTTTTTGTATCATACTACAGATCTGAGTTATTTATAAAAAAACACACATGTAGGATATTGCATGGGATTGCTGATTTAAAGCTAATTATCGATACCATATAATTTAGATCAGCAAAAACCTTCCCACAGATAAATGCATAGGGTGGGTGCAGCACTGTGGTACACACACACACACACAATGCAGCACTGTGAACTAGGAGAAAAGTGGCGCTTGAACCCAAAAGAGCTTACTCGGGGAGCACACATGTTACTTAAAATATCACTTTTATTAACTCATAATTAAAAACTAAATAGCATAATGATGCCATGCAGAGCTAGTGTCGGCAGTGTCCCTACACTAATGGGGAGACTGTAACGGCTTTTAACCAGCGAGTGAAACTAAGCAGCCAGTAAGGGAGACTAGCAACAAGGGATTTCAGAAGGAGTCAGCAGCAATAGCCTCTTGAGGCAGTGTCTACTGGTAACTACATGCTGCTAGGTATCTATTCAGCAGGCTCTTAGTGTCTGTAATTATACTGCTAAAATACTCTGACTGTGTCACAGTGGCTCATAGTATAACACAAAAGTATAAATTAGTAGTATCTGCAGCATTTAGCAGTATATTAGAATTCTAGAGCTTAAATTCACAAATTATAGTACTTTCTCAATTTACTGAGGTTGCATCCTTACCCACACCAGAGCTCGTGGTACTGATTTATCAATTATTTCTAGGAGCCATACTGTATGTCCTTCCATGATAATACAGCAACAAATAATCACCCTTTGACTGCTTTAAATCGAACAGATATAATTTATTTCAGCTGGGTATCCTATGCTGGGTATGGGTATATATATTTATTTATTTTTTGATCCCAGCACATTTAGGTTAAAGACTTACCTCTGAAAGAAGCACCCTATTGAAGTAAAACTGCCTTTTTGTCTACCAATCTCACTCAGCCAATTAGACATTAACTTGGCCCAGATAAAGTCTTGCTTGGCCTCTTTAAGCAAGTCAGTGATCAGTGATGTTGAGAATACAATTTGACTTGATAATCTTAACTATCTAAACTATTTCCCTTGCGGAGGGAGGTCTAGCACACTAGATAGCAGATTGAAGATATCATGTCTTCTTTGCAAGTACTGTACATGAAGAAGTTTTTATTGGAAAGGGAAACGTTCTCTCTAATAGTCTCAAAAGGGAGAACATTATGGTTAAGTTGGCCTCTGAATGAATATATAGAGAGTATTCCCACTCTATTCCAATTAACATGGGCTTCATGCATGTCTCCTGATGGGAATTTGGGATTACCTCTAAATGACAAGTTATGGTTGAGTTTCAATCTGTGCCCTCATCATTTTCCATGCTCTTAACATATCATAGAAGATAATTTCTGGTAGAAAAGCCAGAGAAGTTTTCAGTGAGTATGGAAGAGACATTGGGAAAACAATAGAATCCTCTAATTGAGAGTTTGTATAAATCGAAGAGTGTAATATAATCTCTTATATACTGTAGCCTATGTGACAATCAAAGTTAAAGTCTTGAATGTTGAGGAAATAGGTGCCTCCTCAGTCCATATCCGAGTACACTGTTAATAATCTTGGTGTTCTTTTTAATTAGCAAAGGAAGCATCTGAGATAAGTACAGTATATCAGCTTGAGGGAATGAGTTCATCTACACCAATGCATTTCTGCCAAATAATGAGGCAGTGAGAGATTTCCAATACTCTAAATCTGACTTTATTTTTCTAATAATAGGAAGATAGATTAGAGGATAAAGCTTAGAAAGATTTTGTAATTATGCCCAGATACTTAATGTGACGCTGATCTGATTTAAATAGGATTACGCTGGTATCTTCTTCTAAGTCTCCACTTCTAAACCACAACATCTCAGATTTCTGGAAATGTACTTTGCAACTGGAAAATGAGTGAAAGTTAGATATTAATCCAATAATACTTGGGACATATGTGACCAGGTTTAAGAAGAAGATCAGGTCATCTAAACATAAGGCTACTTTAACTTTTTATTCCAACTCTGAAAGCCAGACAGTAGTTTCCTTAAGTCTATAGCCAGGGGTTCGAGTGCTAGATTAAATAAATCAGGGTTAGGGGGCATCATTGCCTAGTTCCTCCTTGTAAAGGGAACCATTCTTATCTGTCTGTGCTCATCGCAATGGATGCTCAGAGGTTATTATAAAGACTTTTGACCACACCCAAAAAGTGATCAGTTATACCAAAACATGTTATTGTATTAAACAGATGATTCCAAGTCATCATGTCAAATACTTTTTCGGCATCTAATCTTACAAAGAAAGCTAATTCCTTTTCATCTGTTAAATGAGAGAGATGTGAAGTATTTTTGCCACAATAATATTGCACAGCCATAAAGACTCTTGTATATTGATGTCACCCTCCCTGCCTGGATTCTAGAGAGTTTACATCATTGTCCATATTGTTGGCTACTCAGAAGGCATTTCCTTATTTGGGGTGCTGGATTCGTGCGGCTGGGCGGTGATACAGCTATGATGGGCACTTTATTCATTGAACAGCATCTTTATTGTTACATCAACATACACAGTGATCTTGGCATGGACACAACTGTATTCTCGCTTGTACTGTCTGAACCGTTTCTTCCCTATCTGCCCCTATCTCGGCCCGCTAAGGATGTGCTGAGGCTTGATACCCTATGTTACATAATGTTGCTATCTTCTGGGTGGCCTGGGTATAATTGCTGTTGCTGCTCTCTCTCGGTCGGTGATCAGTGTCCCTCTCACGGGCACTGCATGCCAATTCGTGGCAACCTGTAGTGGGGCCAATTATGGGCCCTCCGATGGGGCTGGTCCAACTATCCCCTGGGACTGTGCACTGGGGAGTCGCCTCAGGGCATGGGCTGCTACTGTACGAACACAGAGAGTAGCAATGAACCACTCTTAAGGCCACTGTCTAAACAGGACACTTTCCATAACTGTCAAACAATATTAAGGGGATCCTATCTATTTACCTAAACACTTACTATATAAAGAGAGATCCCTCCTCTGTGTCTCCTCCAGGGATCTGAGTTCCAGAAGCTTCCCGCTTACTATGTATATCCCATAATAGCACATTAGTAACTGGTTGTCTGCCTTGGACAAAGCCAGTTTGATCACGGTGGACTATCCCTAGAAGAGAGTTGAATGGAGTCTATCTTTATTCCAAGATTTCCATATCTTCATTTAATAGAGATATGGGGCGATATGACGCTACATTCCTCTAAGTCTCTATCTTTTTAGGGTATTACTCATACAGCACAAGGAAGAATGCAGTTGTGTCCATGCCAAGATTCAAAAGGTAGCTAAAACCTGTATTTTTTTCCTCCACAATTTTACAAAGATACACCCTTTTCTCTGTTACTTGACTGCTAAAACTCTGACACAGAACCTCATTCTTTCCCATCTCGATTACTGTAACCTTCTGCTGTCCGGCCTTCCTGCCTCCCCTACAATCTATCCTAAATGATGCTGCCAGAATCACTCTACACTTTCCTAAATCTGTCTCAGCGTCTCCCCTGCTGGCTTCCAATAAAATCTGTATCACACACTCAATTCTCCTCCTCACTATTAAAGCTTTACTCTCTTCTGCTCCTATATATCTCAGTCCTAATTTCTTGCTATACACCATCTCGACTCTTGCGTTCTGCTCAAAGATGTCCTCTCTCTAACCCCTTTGTATCTAAAGCCCTCTCCCGCCTTAAACCTTTCTCACTGACTGCCCCACACCTCTGGAATGCCCTTCCCCTCAATATCCGACTAGCACCCTCTCTATCCACCTTTAATACCCAACTTTAAAACACACCTGCTTAAGGAAGCATATGAATAGCTCCATGGCTGATACTTTACAACTCGTACATAAACCTTGGCCCCTTGCAGACACACTTACCAGAACGCCCTCCTACTGTCTCTGTACGTTCTTCCTACCTACCAATTCGATTGTAAGCTCTTTCGAAGCAGGGCCTCCTTTGCCTACTTTTATGTCTGAAACACTTCTTCGCTTTGTGTTATTTATATTATTTGTTATTTATATGATTGTCGTGTGTATTACTGTTATGAAGCGATATGTACATTAATGGCGCTATATAAATAAAGACATACATACATACATACATATTAGAGAGAAGGAGTGGCCCAGTGAGTCAAGACACTGACTCTGGCACTGAGTTTTAAGCTGGGGAACCTGGTTCAATTCACAGTGTCAGCTCCTTCTGACCTTGGGCAAGTCACCCAATCTCCCGGTGCCTCAGGCACCAAAAACTTAGATAGCTCTAGGGGGCAAGGACTGTGTCTGCAAAATGTCTCTGTAAAGCGCTATGTAAAACTAGCACAAAAAAAAAAAAATATTATAATAAGCCAAATGAAAGTATTTGGAACAAGGAACTTGTGTTAGTATTTTATTTAAGTATTCAACAAGGGTGGGAGAGATGTCTTTTTTTTGAAGAATTCAGACGAGAACCCATCTGGTCCTGTTTTAAAAAAAAATATTTTTAGTCTTTTGATAAGTCTCTTCTACAGTAACTCTTTCATGGTGATTGGCCTAATGAGGAATTCTCTCTCAGTAACCAACATTTTCTGATATATGGCCCAAACTCATTTTCCAAGATATATTTTTCTAAATTCTAAGAGTATAATTTTTGATAGAATTGTCTAATAATCTCAGCTATTTTAGCTCAGTCTACACTTAAGTCTTTAAGAGCAGGGATGAATATTCTATTATTGCGAGAAGAGATCAGATTACTTAGTAGTTTTTCAGCCTTGTTGGCGAATCTGTAACTTGAATAGCCGGAGCTAGTTTTTTTTTCTAACTTTTCTAGGACTATGTCTAGTTCCTTCTTCCTTTTAAGGTAAATCTCCCAATTTGTACCTGAGTTTTGAACATAGGTTAGAGCCAGAAATATAGCATAAGCTATCTTGTCTGTTTTCTTCCACCAGTCCTGAAACATATCCCTAAACCTCAGATTATTTCCGATATGAGACAGGAAGGACCAGCCGCGCTGTGAATCACCAGATTCTGTTACATTGATGCTAAACCAGATAGGTGCATGATCAGTGGCGGACTTACATTTCTGCCGCCTGAAGGCTCGGGGGTGGCCCTCTGCCATAGCATATTGACGTCCCGGCTATAGCCTACTCAGCCTAATGGGTAATCCGCCCCTCTGCATGATCTGAGATACACATATTTTCTAACTTAACCTTAGATATTGTAATGCATAAAGAGGAGTCGATTAAGAAATAATCTAACTGGCCATATTTTTCCGAGTGAAATCTCTCTCAGTTCGGTTGCCATGGATCAATTAGGCAGAGTATCAGTACATTATTTAATGATAATTATTAGATATAATGTAGGCACAGAGTTATAACGCATTTCTTGCTATAAAAAAAATACATGGAGGTAGACACCCTCCTACGCGTTTTGTGTATCAAAATACACTATCAACTCCTTGATAAAGTGTATTTTGATACACGAAACGCGTAGGAGGGCGTCTACCTCCATTTCCAGTATGGACCAATAAAGGATCATTTTTTCATTTATTCTGTTGGTGACCCACTCCTTTGGCTGTGCATCAGTTTCTCTTTCTCCTCGTTACCTCAAGCACTTGGCTGCACGCCAACCAGGACAATTGGATTGGGGCATATATATGTGAGTATTATTCTCTTGATTTGTGCATTGTTATATGCTGTGAGTTCAGGGACCATCACTATGATGAATTGGCAGGGGACATTGCTATTTACCCCATACCCTGGGACATTGGGTCTCCTAGGGGACTTCACATCCTTACAAATCTCACTAGCCCCAATCCCAACACCTACCTACATTATTTCAATTACTGTACATGGATCCGCATTAATCATTAACCATTCCTCTTAAAAAAAAAATACATGTTGTTGACCATCTTCAATGAGCACTGCTAATGTTTTTTCATTGGTCTTTCTCCAAAATATTTAATTGTGGCTCAGCTGCACAGTGAAAACAACACATGATTTATCTTTCTAGACTTCTATGGTATCTCTACAAGAAAATGAGGCAGTATGCAATCATGAAACAGATAATGTTTTGACTGAGGAGGCAGGACTAGCAGTTTAAATGCTTGGTGACCTCTCCACTTTGTGTGTCACTGGCGTATCGGCAGCCTGGAAGGGTCTGAGTGCAGAATATTGCATTATTAATGTTGGTGTGCCCTACATACAGCTTCTGGGCAACATACATAAGAGGTCACTTATTTTGGTGCATGGTGTGAAATTAAATGTAAGCAGCACCCCCTTTTAAGAAGCAAACCTGCATATTCATTCTTCCCCCTTCAATGTTCTCTTTTTAAACCTATTTGGCAGAGAAAGGGTTAACAGAGCAGAGAAGAAACACTCCCAGCAGAAAGGAATAAGTAAACGGTTTTCATTACTGGTTATTTCAGAGTTATTTATTTCCTCCCGGATTACTGTATATCCTTTTAATGTGAACACAGTTCAGAGAATGAGGCACAACTAAGCTATTTAGAGGGCCATTTATCAAAGTGATGGGATGCTAAAAAATATATACTTTTTGCATGTTTCCACTGGAGCGATCCGTGAAACACACCTGAGTCCACTTTCTATCCTGATCAAATCTTCCAGACATTATCTATTTGAATGATTATTGATGTAAAATAATAATGTAAAGAATTCTTATGGCCAGCTTGTTTTAAATATGATTGTATAGGCAAAGGCTACTCCGGTGGTTCTCAACTCCAGTCCTCAAAAAAACTCCAAGTCAGGTTTTAACTATATCCCAGCTTTGGCAAACTCATCCGAATGCTATGATTTGGGTCACACTATTCTAGGAGTTACAGATAGAAAGTTATGGGGTATTTTTTTTTTTACTTTGAGCTTTTTTGATGTAACCCCCCCCCCCCCCCTCCAACTATTATCCATCCTAAATGTCACAGGAGATGGATAAGGGGGGGAAATAGGGCACACTCAGGAGGGTCTAGTCCCATTGCAAAGTTTGAGCATAAACACAAGTTTTTGGGATATTAAATTAGATTTCAACATAGAGGATGTGTTATCACAGGTCAGCCTTAGGGCAAGGTGGTTGCCTTGGGCTCCTCACCTTCTGGGAGCCTCATCCTCGCTCCTCTCACTTCTTTTGTTGGTGCCGGGATCCATCTGCTGCAAATCTGCAGCATTTGTTGTGATGGCGACGCACCATTGTTACACCATGACAACGCGATGTCACGTTATGCTGTGACATCTTTACACTGAAGGAAGAGCGCCCCGCTGCCACCTTGGACCCATGTCATGGGCATGGTTTACCACAGTTATAATCAATTGGTTTATTGTCCAATGCTTGTTTTTATTTAAATGCCATGTGTTTTATTTTGACAATCCATGCGCATATTGTGGGCATAGTATACCACTGAGACAATCAATGGTTAGAGGGGGTGGGCATTGTTGCCCCAAGGAGGGTGGTTAAGCATCCCGGGTGGGTAGCTGGGGAGAGGGCTTAACCTCTTAATTACAATAGCGGTTACTAACCGCTAAGGTAATTAAGGGGTTAGTGCCCAGTAGTTAGGTTTTTTTAATTAAATGTTGCTGCCCACGAGAGACACTGAGGAAGATGGGAACAGCCTTCATGCTGGCAGGGGTAAGTACAACTTCAATTTAATTTATGGTGGCTGGGTGATGTTTTATTCTTAATGGGCAAATGTGCTATTATCTGGATCTGGATAATAGAAATGTTGTCCATGTGTTGGGGGTAGAGGGGGTGGGTAGTAGGGCTGTTCTATTTCAATGTTTATTGGTCGTAGAGGGGGTGGGTGAAGGGGATAGTTGCACCAGGGTGGATAGTTAGGCCTACTAAGAGGGTAGCTGGAGGGGTTAGCACCTTCATTACCATAGCGGTTACCACCACTATGGTAATAAAGGGGTTAACTCCACCTGTAACCTTCCTACCCCCAATTGTCGTAACTCCTTAATTGCCTTAGCAGCTAGCCGCTAAAGTAATGAAGCTGTTTTGATGTTAATTTTAAGAATACAGTATTGAATCAGGGGGTCTCCTGAGCTGAACCGCATAAATATTAGCCTCGGGGGTCCCCTGCTGCCCGAGTTACAGGCCCCGTTATGGGATGCCGGTTTCCCTGCCATGTTTAAATTCTCCTTGCTCACGTGACCGGGGCCTTTAAAAAGCACAGGAGATACCGGCACCCAATACCGGGCCTGGAACTCGGGAAGCAGGGGGTGCCCGAGACTGAAATTAATTAGGTTCCGCTCAGGAGACCCCCTGCTACAATATTTAAAATTAACATTAAAACTGGGCGATCGTCTGTGAGTTGTGCAGGGAGATGCAGCTCTTCCAAGCTGCTGGAGTAAAATGACTCTTCAAACACAAAGTAGTGTGATGTTGCATTTTTTTGCCGCACTATAAACTTGCGATTTTCTTAGTGAATACCGTTTTCACACAACTTTCTTATAGTGCGGTAAGAACATGCAAACCCGCGAAGTCATGCACTGAACTTATCGAAGTTTAGTAAATAGGCCCCTATGACTTTCAAGCTTTAGTTAATTGTATTGCATTGAATGTCTTTATTTATATAGCACCATTAATGTACAAAGCGCTTCACAGTAGTAATACATGTGGTAATCAAATAAATAACAGATAATATAAATAACAGATCATGGGAATAAGTGCTTTAGACATAAAAGTAACATTAAGGAAGAGGAGTCCCTGCCCCGAGGAGCTTACAGTCTGATTGGTAGGTAGGGAGAACGTAGAGACAGTAGGAGGGAGTTCTGGTAAGTAATTGATGCCTAAATACAATAACAAACTGGGCGTTCGCTAGGTGAAACGTGTGCTTAGTCTGGCAAACGACGTACAGTGGCTTTGGTGGCTTTTTCTTCAATGTACGGTATCTGTTAAAATAAATATTTTTGGAGCTTTTTCTGCATCCTAATGCAAGAACGTTATTTCCCAAGGAAAATCTTTAAAATCATCCCTTCACAAGCTAGTTTGTTTTCCAAGTTATTGCAGTTGTAAAAACGTATACAAACACAGTTACCGTATATGTTATGTTAATCTCTTCCATTTTCATTATTACAGTATTTTTAATTCTAACGAGACTGAAGCCGACTAAAGTGAATCACACTTGTGTTGAAGAAACCTTCATTTTTATTCTCTTCCTGGATTTAATGCCTCGTAAGTGTGGTTATCTTCACGCTCCTAA